>NC_089740.1:4379551-4979551 GCF_035083965.1 Branchiostoma lanceolatum
AAGAAAACTTTCTTTAAAAAAAACGCAAACTTGCAAGGATCTCAAATCGTTGTATTTCGGCAGAGGTCTCAACCCACAATATTTTCACATCATCTAAGGTAAATTGTAAGCTTTCTTTGGACTTCTAGGGTACACGATGGTAAGTCGAAACAAAGGTCATATCTTCAATTTAGTAATTATCGCACTCGAGCCTTGTAAAGAATACATCCTTACATAAGGTGGCATACTTCAAGCTAATGACGTAAATTTGTGGGTGTGTAGTTTTAGACTTTTCAAACCACGTGTGTGTACACATGTGTTAGTCGGAAACGAGCTGGTTTTGTTTTACATTTTTATCAAAGGTCTTATCCCGAAACGCAACAAGAAAACTGTTTAAAAAACTCAAACTTGCAAGGATCTCAAACCGTTGCATTTCGGCAGTGGGCTCAACTACATGTACAATATTTTCCCTTGATCTAAAGTAAATTGTATAACCTCTTTTTTGACTTCTAGGGGATGATTCGAAACAAAGGTCATATCTTCAAGTTACGTATACCTTAAGCCTCTTATATGCAATTCTCCCACTCTCTGCTAGCAAAGGATACATCATTTCACAAGCGGCCATACTTCAAGCTAATGATGTAAATGGGTGGATATGTTCTGTAGTTTTAGACGTTTCAAACCGCGTGTGTGTGCACGTGTATTAGTCACAGATTGGTTTGTTTTACATTCTCAACTAACGTTTTGTCCCGAAAAGCATCAAGAAAACTGTTAAAAAAACTCAAACTTGCAAGAATCTCCAACCGTTGCATTTCGGCAGAGGTCTCAACCAACAATATTTTCACATCATCTAAGGTAAATTGTAACCTTTCTTTGGACTTCTAGGGTGGTAAGTCGAAACAAAGGTCATATCTTCAAGTTACGTATACCTTAAGTAAAGCCTCTTATAAGTAATTCTCCCACTCTCGGCTAGCAAAGAATACTTCCTTACACAAGCGGACCATACTTCAAGCTAATGACGTAAATTTGTGGGTATTTTCTGTAGTTTTAGACATTTCAAAACGCATGTCTGTGCACGTGTGTTAGTCGCAACCCGATTCATCCCGAAAGGCAACAAGAAAACTGTTTAAAAAACTCAAAATTGCAAGGATCTCAAACCTCTGCATTTTGACAGAGGTTTCAACCCAGACTAACAACATTACCACCTCACCCAAGATAGATTGTAACCTTTTTGGGACATCTAGGGTGGTAAGTTGAAACAAAGGTCATATCTTCAAGTTACGTATACCTAAAGTTAAGCCTCTTAGAAGTAATTCTCCCACTCTCGGCTAGCAAAGAATACTTCCTTACACAAGCGGGCCATACTTCAAGCTAATGACGTAAATTTGTGGGTATTTTCTGTAGTTTTAGACATTTCAAATCGCGTGTATGTGCACGTGTGTAGGTCGCAAACCGATAGGTTTGTTTTACATACTTGACAAACGTTTTATCCCGAAAAGCAACAAGAAAACTGTTTTCAAAACTTCAAACTTGCAAGGATTTCAAACAGTTCCATTTCGGAAGAGGTCTCGGCCCATACTTACAATATTTTCACATCATCAAGTAAAACGTAACCTTTTTTTACTTCTAGGGTGATAAGTCGAAACAAAGGTCATATCTTCAAGTTACGTATACCTTAAGCCTCTTATATGTAATTGTCCCACTCTCGGCTAGCAAAGAATACTTCCTTACACAATGTGGCATACGTTAAGCTAGTGATGTAAATGGGTGGGTATATTCTGTGGCTCTTGACTTTTTAAAACGCGTGTGTGTGCACGTGTGTTAGTCGCAAACCGATTCATCCCGAAATGCAACAAGAAAACTGTTTAAAAAACTCAAAATTGCACGGATCTCAAACCTCTGCATTTTGACAGAGGTTTCAACCCAGACTTACAACATTACCACCTCACCCAAGATAGATTGTAACCTTTTTGGGACATCTAGGGTGGTAAGTTGAAACAAAGGTCATATCTTCAAGTTACGTATACCTAAAGTTAAGCCTCTTAGAAGTAATTCTCCCACTCTCGGCTAGCAAAGAATACTTCCTTACACAAGCGGGCCATACTTCAAGCTAATGACGTAAATTTGTGGGTATTTTCTGTAGTTTTAGACATTTCAAATCGCGTGTATGTGCACGTGTGTAGGTCGCAAACCGATAGGTTTGTTTTACATACTTGACAAACGTTTTATCCCGAAAAGCAACAAGAAAACTGTTTTCAAAACTTCAAACTTGCAAGGATTTCAAACAGTTCCATTTCGGAAGAGGTCTCGGCCCATACTTACAATATTTTCACATCATCAAGTAAAACGTAACCTTTTTTTACTTCTAGGGTGATAAGTCGAAACAAAGGTCATATCTTCAAGTTACGTATACCTTAAGCCTCTTATATGTAATTGTCCCACTCTCGGCTAGCAAAGAATACTTCCTTACACAATGTGGCATACGTTAAGCTAGTGATGTAAATGGGTGGGTATGTTCTGTGGCTCTTGACTTTTTAAAACGCGTGTGTGTGCACGTGTGTTAGTCGCAGACCGATTCATCCCGAAATGCAACAAGAAAACTGTTTAAAAAACTCAAACTTGCAAGGATTTCAAACCGTTGTATTTTGGCAGAGGTCTCAATCCACAATATTTTCACATCATCTAGGTAAATTTTAACGTTTCTTTGGACTTCTAGGGTACACGATGGTAAGTCGAAACAAAGGTCATATCTTCAATTTAGTAATTATCGCACTCGAGCCTTGCAAAGAATACATCCTTACATAAGGTGGCATACTTCAAGCTAATGACGTAAATTTGTGGGTGTGTTCTGTAATTTTAGACGTTTCAATCCACGTGTATGTGCACGTGTGTTAGTCGGAAACGAGTTGGTTTTGTTTTGCATCTTTATCAAAGGTCTTATCCCGAAACGCAACAAGAAAACTGTTTAAAAAAGCTCAAACATGAAAGGATCTCAAACCTCTGCATTTCGGCAGTGGGCTCAACTACATGTACAGTATTTTCCCTTGACCTAAAGTAAATTGTATAGCCTCTTTTTGGACTTCTAGGGGATGATTCGAAACAAATGTCATATCTTCAAGTTACGTATTCCTTAAGCCTCTTATATGCAATTCTCCCACTCTCGGCTAGCAAAGAATACATCCTTACACAAGCGGGCCATACTTCGAGCTAATGACGTATATGGATGGGTGTGTTCTGTAGCTTTAGACGTTTCAAAACGTGTGTGTGCACGTGTGTAGGTCGCAAACCGATTGGTTTGTGTTTTACAGTCTCAACTAATGTTTTATCCCGAAAAGGAACAAGAAAACGGTTTTAAAAAACTCAAGCTTGCAAGGATCTTAAACCGTTGCTTGTCGACTGTCTCAAACCACACTTATAATATTTTCACATCACCTAAGGTAAAATGTAACATTTGTTTGGACTTCTAGGGTGGTAAGTCGAAACAAAGGTCATATCTTCAAGTTGCGTATACCTAAGTAATTCTCTCACTCTCGGCTAGCAAAGAATACTTCCTTACACAAGGTGGCATACTTCAAGATAATGACGTAAATTCGTGGGTGTGTGTAGTTTTAGACGTTTCAAAACGCGTGTGTGTGCACGTGTGTAGGTCGCAAACCGATTGCTATGTTTTACATTCATTACAAAGGTTTTAATCACAGAAGAAACAAGAAAACTGTTTGAAAACCTAAACTTGCCAGGATCTTAATCCGTTGCATTTCGACAGAGGTCTAAACCCACATTTACAATATTTTCCATTTACCTCAAGTAAAAGGTAACCTTTTTTGACTTCTAGGGTGGTAAGTCGAAACAAAGGTCATACCTTCTCCCACTCTCGGCTTGCAAAGAATACATCCTTACACAAGGTGGCATACTTCAAACTAATGACGTAAATTTGTGGGTGTGTTCTATAGTTTTAGACGTTTCAAAACGCGTGTGTGTGCACGTGTATTAGTCGGAAACGAGTTGGTTTTGTTTTACATTTCTAACAACAAAGGCTTTTACCGAAAAGAAACAAGAAAACTGTGTAAAAAAACTCAAACTTGCAAGGATTTCAAGCCGTTACATTTTGACAGAGGTCTCAACCCCCACTTACAATATTTTCCTTTACCTATGGTAAATTGTTACCTTTCTTTGGACTTCTGGGGTAGTAAGTCGAAACAAAGGTCATATCTTCAATTTAGTAATTATTGCACACGAGCCTTGCAAAGAATACATCCTTACATAAAGTGGCATACTTCAAGCTATTGACGTAAATGTGTGGGTGTGTAGTTTTAGACTTTTCAAACCACGTGTGTGTGCACGTGTGTTAGTCACAAACCAACTGCTTTGTTTTACATGCTTAACAAACGTTTATCCCGAAAGGCAACAAGAAAACCTTCTAAAACAAGTGCTTTTCAAAAAAGGTGGCGTTTTGTCTACGTTTATGAGTGTATCTGTATCTGTATCTGTATCTATATAGCCGGTATAACCGCCATCAGGCGTAACACACCAGCTTCGCAGGCACGCGGCGCGGCAGCAGCTGGTCATATTACACCGAACGGTCTGTTACACCTAGTCTTTGCATATCTGACTGCAACCGTTCTTTAAAGCTACTTAGTGATGAAGCTCCTACAGTACTTGATGACAACGAGTTCCATTCTACTATGGTTCTCGGGAAATACGAATTTTTGAACACGTCAATCCTTGGCTGATAACTCTGGTACTTAAAAGCATGACTATTTCTGGTCCTCTTCTGAGCTGGCATTAGATACTTATCAGTCGGTACGTCCACAAGTTTATTAGTCATCTTGTACATCATGCAAAGTCTGGACATTGTTCTCCTGTCCTCAAGTGACATCCATTGCAGGTCTGCTTTCATTTTTGTTACACTGGCGCCCCTTTCATAGTTGTTCGTGCAGAATCTGGCAGCTTGGTTCTGCACCCTCTCGAGTTTATCTATATCCTTCTTTGTGTATGGATCCCAAACTGTTGCAGCATATTCAAGGTTTGGTCTTACTAGAGACGTGTATGCAAGTGATTTTACCTTTGCTGGGCATGCCCACAAATTACGTTTGATCACTCCCAATGTCTGTTACTTTGTTGATATGGGTGTTCCACTTTAGCCCCGTTGTTAATGTAACGCCTAGGTACGGGTGGCTCTTTGCTGTTGCTAGAGCCTGTCCACAGAACTGGTAGGTGGTTACAATTGGGTTTCGTTTGTTTGTTATATGCATGATGTAACATTTTTCCGGATTAAACTGCATTAGCCATCTGCTTTGCCATTCTTCGAGTTTGTTCAAATCTTCTTGCAAAAGCTGTGAATCACTCTGTGTGGACAACTCTATATATAACAGGCAGTCATCGGCAAATAACCTAACATTTGAATCAAGCTGGTCTGGTAAGTCATTTATGTACAGGAGGAAGAGTAACGGTCCCAGAACAGTTCCCTGTGGTACGCCTGACGCAACTCTAACTGGAGCTGAGGCCTTGCCTTCTACCACTACCGTCTGTTCCCTATTGGTCAAGAAAGCCTTCAACCAATTTAGTGTGGTGCCTTGAATTCCGTAGTGCTCTAGTTTAGTGATGAGTCTGCTATGTGGGACTTTATCGAAAGCTTTAGTAAAATCAAGAATTGCTAGATCTACCTGTTTTTTACTGTTCAGTGCGCCAGCTATGTCATGAGCTGTCAATATAAGCTGTGTTTCTGTGGATCGCTTTGCTCTGAATCCATGTTGGTAGTCAGTCAATATGTTGAAACTTTCTAAGTGTTTCATGACATGACTATGGATAATGTGTTCAAGTAGTTTGCAGGATATACAGGTCAGTGATACAGGTCGGTAGTTGCCGGGGACAGCTCTATCTCCCTTTTTAAAAAGTTGCCGGGGACAGCTCTATCTCCCTTTTTAAAAATTTGCATTTGAATTGTCTTTTCCCTTTTCTTGAAGTAAAATCTGCGAAAAAAAGTCACTCAAGGGCTGTTGAGTCTATACGAAAAATTGTCATTTTGGGAAAGGAGTACTGTTTTAATAGAGAAAGGCAGATTGGGGAAAGCAATTTTGAAGTTACGGCACTTAACTTAAGTGCTTTTGAAAAAGCTGGTCTTGGCCTACAAATTGTATTTATTTCTAAAATGTACAATAGGCTCATTATAAAAGCTATCAATGTAATTATGTACGTAGCACGCAATAAAACATACAATTTAAAAAAGCACCATTGAATCATCAGCACTAAGGTAATTAAGTGAAATAGAAGTTAATAACAGCTAAGGTTCCATCTAAAATGACTACCAAATGCCAAACAAGTGTTCAAACCAAATAACAGATACCTCATCCCTATCATTCTGGTTTCCGCATTTACAACATTTCTTCCTTATTTTCCTGGATAATTTTGCTAAAATTCATGAAAATTCCCATATTTTTGTGCCGAGCGGCGTCACTTTCAACGTCCGTGTTGTCTGAATGAAGTCGATACTGAACAATGGAGCATTTGCAACTGTAACAAAGGATCGCTGTTTTGCAAACAACATCAAGAGCCTCTGTTTACATCGGGAATAGAAGTTTAGTGGCGAGTGTTTTGCAAGAATCATCTTACCGCGCATAGGAGCCGCTGCACGGTATTTTCCATTACAATGAACAGAAAAATTCGAATGCCGGGTTTGGAATCTATGAAGTCCTGTTCATAAGACAAAGGCCTTGTATATATTAAATGAATATTCAAAAATAACAATAGTAGAATTTGTATTTATTAATAAAGAAAATAAAAATATGATATTCATAAATATGATATTGATAGATTAATATAATATTAATATATATTTTTGATATTTGATATCTAAAAAGAAAAAAATCCATGCACGGACTCGATCCCGGATCGTCCGGATCCGAAGTACTACGACGTTACCAGTTGAGCTAAGTTGTAGTGTGTACTATGCGCCATTGTGCATAATGCTTTAACCTCACTACATGGTATCATTTATGTCGATTTTCGGTCGTTTTCTTGACGAAATCATTTTTTTTCCTCTGCAATCTTGTGGTATAGATGTAATATGGTCATTTTTCAGGATATCAAAGTCCGAAACCACAATGCAATGATATTTCCGAACAGTTGTAGCAGTTACATGCGGTCGCCCTCCAATGTGTCATGCAAATCAAGCCTGCCTGGTTTTCTTGCTCCCTTGCCATATAAGGCAACGGCTGTACAACAATTTTGGAACGTCTTGCCATATAAGGTCTTCCGGTGTGCGACACAGTGTTGAACCAAGTACCATCGAAGCATCCTGCGAAGGCGACAAAACGCAAAAACTCAAACTTACAAGGATCTCAAATCGCTGTATTTCGGCAGAGGTCTCAACCCACAATATTTTCACATCATCTAAGGTAAATTGTAACCTTTCTTTGGACTTCTAGGGTGCACGGTGGTAAGTCGAAACAAAGGTCATATCTTCAATTTAGTAATTATCGCACTCGAGCCTTGCAAAGAATACATCCTTACATAAGGTGGCATACTTCAAGCTAATGACGTAAATTTGTGGGTGTGATCTGTAGTTTTAGACGTTTCAAACCACGTGTATGTACACATGTGTTAGTCGGAGACGAGTTGGTTTTGTTTTACATTTTTATCAAAGGTCTTATCCCGAAACGCAACAAGAAAACTGTTTAAAAAACTCAAACTTGCAAGGATTTCAAACCGTTGCATTTCGGCAGTGGTCTCAACCCACATTTACAATAATTTTCCATTTACCTCAAGTACAAAGGTAACCTTTTTTGACTTCTAGGGTGGTAAGTCGAAACAAAGGTCATACCGTCTCCCACTCTCAGCTTGCAAAGAATACATCCTTACACAAGTTGGCATACTTCAAGATAATGACGTAAATTTGTGGGTGTGTTCCGTAGTTTTAGACGTTTCAAAACGCGTGTGTGTACACGCGTGTTAGTCGTAAACGAGTTGGTTTTGTTTTACATTTTTATCAATGGTCTTATCCCGAAACGCAACAAGAAAAAACTGTTTAAAAACCTCAAACTTGCAAGGATCACAAGCCGTTGCATTTCAACAGTGGTCTAAACCCACATTTACAATAATTTCCCTTTACCTTAGGTAGATAGTAACCTTTTTGGACTTCTAGGGTGGTAAGTCGAAACAAAGGTCATATCTTCAAGTAATTCTTTAAGTAATTCTCCCACTCTCGGCTTGCAAAGAATACTTCCTTACATAAGGGGCCATACTTTAAGCTAATGACGTTAATTTGGTGGTATGTCCTGTAGTTTTAGACGTTTCAAACCGCGTGTGTGTGCACGTGTGTAGGTCGCAAACCGATTGGTTTGTTTTACATTCATAACAAAGGTTTTATCACTGAAGAAACAAGAAAACTGTTTAAAAACCTGAACTTGCCAGGATCTTAATCCGTTGCATTTCGACAGCGTTCTGAACCCACATTTACAATATTTTCCTCTTTACCTCAAGTAAAAGGTAACCTTTTTTTTACTTCTAGGGTGGTAAGTCGAAACAAAGGTCATATCTTCAAGTTACGTATGCCTTAAACCTCTTATAAGTAATTCTCCCACTCTCGGCTAGCAAAGAATACTTCCTTACACAAGGTGGCATACTTCAAGATAATGACGTAAATTTGTGGGTGTGTAGTTTTAGACGTTTCAAAACGCGTGTATGTCCACGTGTGTTAGGCGGAGACGAATTGGTTTCGTTTTACATTTTTATCAAAGGTCTTATCCCGAAACGTAACAAGAAAACTGTTTAAAAAAGCTCAAACTTGCAAGGGTTTCAAACCGTTGCATTTCGGCAGTGGTCTCAACCCACATTACAATATTTTCCCTTGACCTGAAGTAAATTGTATAACCTCTTTTGGACTTCTAGGGGATGATTCGAAACAAAGGTCATATCTTCAAGTTACGTATACCTTAAGCCTCTTAAGAATACATTCTTACACAAGGTGGCATACGTCAAGCTAATGATGTAGTATTGGGTGGGTATGTTCTGTGGTTTTAGATGTTTCAAAACGTGTGTGTGCACGTGTGTTAGAGAAAGAACGAGATAAAAGAACAACAGCTTACGTCACATTTGCAACATAACCGTGATGTGTCCTTCTCTTTGATTGGGTAGGACAGCTTGTGTAATATCGATCATTGTAATATGGAATCTGATTGGTCTTTGTGAAAGAAACTTAAGTTGTATAATTATGAGCTTAAAGAAAATTATGTTGCAAGAGCTTAAGGAAAATAAAGTTGCGTAAGCTTAAGAAAACAATTTTGCGTAAGCTTAACGATTATAAATTTCATAAGCTTAAAGAAAATAAAGTTTCGTAAGCGTAAAGAAAATAAAGTTGCATAAGCTAAAGGCTTTATATACGAGATGACCAACTCCATTTCTTTACTCTCCAGTTGTTCACCTGACAGCAGCTACCTCGTGAGTTTTCGTCTCAACAGACAATCAAACAAGGTGCGTATTTTTTAACTTCTATATCTTTGTTTTTTCCTTTTCATGACTTAATTTTCATCTAGTTATCCGTTTCTCCCGCTTTATCTTCCTACCCTGTCAAAACGCCAGAAACAAAAGACTCCAGTCGGCACAGTTGAAGGGGGGAGGGTTTGTTTTGTGGGAACTGAGATGTTAACCGTGTAGAAAGAACTTCTGTGTTCTCGGTTTCGACAGTGCTGGCGTCGAGAAAAACGTCTATGAACTCGCTAGCCAGGTCACCAGTCTCTACAGGTCGGCTTAGGGGTGTTTTACCGGGTCCTGTCTGCTACTTTGGTCCGCTTCTGTCAGCCTTTCTTTTTTGCTGGCATATCGAGTTACGAATTAATCAACTCCGTAAACCTAACCCTTGAGCGGGCTAATCTGGGAAGGCGGGCGGGCGGGACCACTCCCTGTGCCGTAGCGATACCGGGCAGCTCCCGATGTTATAATTACCAGGCTATGACATCGCCTGAAATCATCAGTTTACACTAATTTTATCCCCAACCATTCTTACTCGACCACAGGGCCATCTTTTGTTTTTACCTTTTTGAAAAAAATGGCTTCCAACGATAATCCTGAACACAGCACTTGATAGAAGGAAAAAAATCGACGCAAATGAGCAATTCATGATGTGTAACAGTTTTTTTCTATCATATCTACAGACGTATGAAAATGAAGTGCTCCCTGTTCGCGATTCTCGTCCTGACTGTGGTCGTCACAACATTCATCTACTCATCGGAAGCCTTGCCCTTGTATGGTCAAGAGAAAGACGAGATCACCAAGGAAAACCCTCAGGAAAAAACAGGTAAGCTACGTTTTTAAGAATATTCTAGGTGGTAGCAGGTGCTTTTGCAAATTCTGAATGTAAAGAACTGAAGTGAGTTAAAAATTGTGGAGCAAAAGTCTTTGTCAATTATACCAGTTTCCTAAACCAGAAATCAAGCGTTTTCTAGTAAATCGCCAACCTTGCATTACATGTATTCTGAAGTTACAAGCAAGACAGAAATTGTATTGCCTACGATGAATATCTACAAAACTATCATGTTTTATTTTATGAGAGAATACTTGCCTCTACTCCGATACTGTACAAACAATTTTGAGTCTTGTATATTTTGCTCTGACGCTGTTAACAAATAGATACAACATAGCAAAGAATCACACCCTGCACTGTAACGTTAACGTTACCTCTAAAGTTACTTGTAGACTGTCAGACTGTCTTCTTAGCTTAAATGTACGACCACGTAAAACCACCCCCCGCGCGTATTAATCTGGGCGGGCGGGCATCAATCCCAGTGCCGTAGAGATACCGGGGAGATCCCGATGGTATAGTTACCAGGATAGGTAATCTTCTGAGAGGTTGTAAATATCTAAAGGGGCGAGTACGCCGCTCCCGGCCGCGGGATTCGCACTCACGCCGATGCCAATCCGCACGGCTTGAGAATTCAACACGCTAACCACTAGGCTAAAAGGTCCGAACCAGTTAGACTGGTCAGTTAGTGGAGGTTGATCCCCAATGTTACAAGGTGAACCTTCAATATCTTATCTGTAAAACGTGCTTTTCTAACGTTGTTATGTTCCTATAGGGACGGAGCTGCTCAACCGCAACCTGGTCGAGGCCGGCCCGCTCTTCAGGTTCCCACTGGTCCCAGGCATCAGATTCCCACTGGTCCCAGGCTTCAAATTCCCACTGGTCCCAGGCTTCAACTTCCCGCCGCCCCCAGGCATCAACCTCCCGCCGCTCGTCGACGTAGATCCCGTAGATACAGGTAAGGTTACACCTTATCATTATTTGGAATAGATTCCTCATCTTGACAGGGATATAGTGGAAGCAATCCGGTTTTGTATATTGTTCATTGTGTTTCTTTCCTGTAGTGTTTTCTACTCGAGAAAAGATAGCACCTATCAACTTAACATGGCCAACATATAAGTTAGCATATTGACAATTAGGACTTACCAAAATTGCTGTTTTCGGTTGTTTTCGGTTGTCTTCGGTTGTTTTCGGTTGTCTTCAGTTGTTTTCGGTTGTTTTCGATTGTTTTCGGTATTTAGTGAGACCGCCAAAATTGTCGGCTGTCTCCGTCAGCCTTGTTCACGGAATAGACCCAATTTCTGTTTACCGTAAGTGTTAGTCTTGTAAAGTTTAGTCCTGATTTATAATGTCATTTACCAGCACAAATGGACTTTCATGCTAGTTAGAGAGCACTCGTTGTTCTGGAGTTTAGTACCGTGGGAAACCTGACTTGGGATCGGGCCGTTAGCCAGTTCCTTCGGCGGCCCGAGGCAGTAAGCCCGCCGATATAAATTAGCGCTACGAGAGACCGGTTGAAGGGCCGGTCAACTCCCCCAGGCGAGGACTCCCCCGGAGCGCTTATTTAGATCGGGCGGGCTGACTGCCTCGGGCCGCCGAAGGAACTGGCTAACGGCCCGATCCCAAGTCAGGTTTCCCAGGGTAGACTTTTAGGTACTGTTTATACACGCGTAGTTCCTATTGTCGAAAAGACACACCTACCCTGAAATGTCAACAAAAGACATGCAGCTTTCTGTACAATCTGTACAAATGTGTCCTTAAAAATGTAGAGTTTTTTCGTTTGTCATCTGAACATCTTTTCCTTGCGAGCGATTCTGTCCGCAGCATGCAATGCTTGGTCTGCAATGTTCTTGGACAGTTGTATGGTTGTGTTTTCAATTGAAAGATGTCCCTGTAGCTCAATCGGTAGCTAGTTTTTCGGAAGAGACGTAAAATTGGTGCATCGAGCACGTTTCAGTACAGCCTCATTACTCAGATGGGTACCTACTGGCTGTAGTAATACAACACGGTAAGACATGTTTGTCTTACGTTGTTTTCCTTATGTTCCAATAGTCCCAGGCCAGCCGGGGGCCGGCGCGGGCATTGTGATATCCATTGATGATTGTCTGCAGGGCAATTGCGAGACCCCCATCCAACAAGACAGGTCTCTATTAGTATAGAAGGTAGGGTTACATTCCTTTATTAAAGATCAACTTAGTATTATCATTTTGCCAGCTCAGAGTATATAGTGAGGGGGAGGGGGGCATGTTCTTATGTAACGCTATTCACATGGCGAGTTTCCCTTATTCTTGTCACTAGATGGGAGCATCACACATAAAAGTAATTTCAAGTGCTCAATTGTGTAAATAACATGGATGATATATCAGTTAACAAACATTCTTTTACAGGTCGCCAGGTGAACTAAAATGCGGATGTGACGTCATCGGCGTGACCTACCGGAAATAGTCTAATGACGTCTCAACATTAGGAACTGTTTTACCTACTATGTTTAACTGTCACTAAACCACGTTTGTGGTTTCAATGAGCATTGTATTTTTTATACTTATCGTTTGGAATGTGATGTGTATATTCGTCATTTGTTCATTTGTAATTGTAATATTTTGTAATAATAATGATAATAATGTAAAATTTGTAATATTGTAAGCAAATTTCCATTCATCATGCTCATGTACGTTTGCACTGGTGATGATAATTAACAGTATAAATCAGCGTGACCTACCGGAAGTTGTAACCCACCGGAAGTTGTGACCTACCGGAAGTTGTCTTATGACGTCACCTGTCGTAACTTTAGAGCTGTAATTATGAAAACAATATCCACTTCATCGAGTTGATGTGAATCATATTTGTTCAGCATATATTGAATAAAGCCATTTGAAACAACAATCTTGTTTGGGCATTTGTCATTTATAAATTCACTTTTATTAAGTCCATTTATTTAGCTAAAATACAAGATTTGTAAGCAGCTAATCTTCATGGACATAGAACATACAAACATAAGACATATAAACTACATAAAAGTCATTACAGCTAGTATTTCTATTCTACATCAAATCATATCTATTTAATAATCAGATTTATATACATGAGAAGTCTTTGCCGAAACTTAGACTTACTAGAAGATTGAACGCTATAATAGCCAAACTGTTCCTTATAGATATGGACCTGTATAAAAACGGAACCGTGGGAAAGAACTTTGCAACAGAAGTCAGAACTGAGTCAGCTGGCAGATGTGACCTATGACCCATTCTCATATAGGACTGTTTAGCCATAGCCCATGGTGTAGGGCTGATGTGAATTATGGTGTTACCATGGTCACCACTGTACCAGGTATACACACACACACACACACACACACACACACACACACACACACACACACACATACACACACACACACACACACACACATACACACACACACACACACACACACACACACACACACACACACACACATACACACTGCATATGTATGTATATATATATATATATATAGAGAGAGAGAGAGAGAGAGAGAGAGAGAGAGAGAGAGAGGGAGATGTAGATATAGATAGATAGATAGATAGATAGATAGATAGATAGATAGATAGATAGATAGATAGATATAGATATAGATATAGATATAGATATAGATATAGATATAGATATAGATACATGTATATAATGTACATGGAATTTTTTTCCATGGCACTATAGCTAGTTCTTTGGTTTCAATAGAGTCTGTATGTGTAACTGTGCCGATGTGTATTAAACAGGAGAAAACTGGTACACGATAGCGTAGTACAAGTTAGGAAGGAGAGGGTCACAGGGTCGCTGTATGGTTCTAAGCTGTGTAAACAGTGCCAAGATAAGTGTTCAAAATGGATCACAGTACAGTAGAGTCAATTCCATGTCACCGAGAGGGTTTTCAGATGATATTGCTAATAAGTTTGAACAATTTTAGAGAAAAGACTATTTCAGTCAAAATAATTCCAGACTGTTCAAACAATTAGAAACGAAAGTTTGAACATGTTTGAACTCATCTATATATTTTGGAAATATTATGAAAGTATTTGCACAAATATCTCTTTATTTAGAACAATTTTCAAACATCTGTGTGATTGTTTCACTGTTGGAACATGTTCCAACATTTTGCATCATTCTCAAAATGGTAGATTTGGGTTATTGCCCCCATAAAAGTAGGTGCTAATCACGCTATATTGTCTGCCTCTGTATATTTTTAGATTTCACGTCTGGACACTGGCAACTCTTTTGTCTTTAGGTGTCTATGCATGGCACCCAGGGATACTAGTAATCCCCTTTACTTTGAAGGGAATGTGTGAATTGCCCTGTTCCCAGCCCACTGACCCAGTTATACCATTTTTGTAGAATGTTGGAACATGTTCAAACAAATGATCAATCTATGTTGCAACAGTTTAGAAACTAATACAAATAATGTGTTCAATGTTGGAAATTTGTTTAACCTTTTGGAACACAGCAGAAAATATCTAGAACATCAAATAAATGTTGGAAATTGTTCTTAACAGTTACTTATCTCACATAGATTGTTACAAAAGTTTGGTAAATGTTAGAACAAAAGGCAACAAACACCCTCTTGGTGATGTGGAATTGACTCTACACATGTCCAGTTATGTATCCATGCCCCCTGGCATGTTGGTATATAGTTAATTTATTCATAAATTCAGATTTACCACATTTGTGGTGGTGTTTGGCATAACAGGTGACTATCACTTTTTCAAGATGTCAACCCAGACTGTAAGGTTTGATCCACTCACACCAGGAAGGACCCTACTCTTTTCGATAAGTGTAATGGGTTCTTTAACATGGCTCTCCCAAACACAGGACCTCCATTTAACGTTCTATACATGGGACTGCCCTAGCCGAAGCTAGGTACTCATTTACACCTGAGTGAAGTGAAGAAAATCGTGTAAATTCCTTTCACACGTCAAAGGGACAAATCAGGGGACCGAGGATTTGAACCCAGGACCTCTGGGTGCTAGGTCAAACACCCTGCCCCTCAGTCACGGAGACCCCAATGCACAAATAGTTATTTTCTAATTTTGATAGTATTCGCCTAAAGAATCGTAAAATCAAAAGAACAGACCCAAACCGTTAGGTAAATAAAGGTTTTTATATTTCACCCACACTCATGTTGATTAATCTTTACAATTCTACTAAATCAACAAAAGAAAGTAAAAAAAAACGATGCATCCGAATCAGATAATAGCTTTCTTTTAGCCAGAAATCGGCTGCTAAATCTGCTGCTCGATCACGAGTGCGTGTGCATATGTGTGTGCATGTATTTGCGTTTATCAGTGTGACTGAACATGCGCACACGCGTGTAAGTTAGTCAGCATGTGTGTTTGCTTGTGTGTCGATTTTCCCAACATTTTCACCAACCTCTTAGTGCTTTGGTTTCAATAGAGTCTGTATGTGTAACTGTGCCGATGTGTATTAAACAGGAGAAAACTGGTACACGATATGTGTGTGCATGTATTTGCGTTTATCAGTGTGACTGAACATGCGCACACGCGTGTAAGTTAGTCAGTATGTGTGTTTGCTTGTGTGTCGATTTTCCCAACATTTTCACCAACCTCTTCGTCAAACCGCCGACTAAATTAAGACAAGTAACACAAGCATATTTCAGACGATTGATAGATTTATTTTCCACATTTCAAACAAAAAAAGATTGGGACAACACCTATCAAACTTTACAATGTATAATGAGATGTACACGAATCATCACAATCAAAACCACTTTGAGTATCCTGTAGTGCTGAGGATAGTCAGTAGGTGGTGCTGTTGCAAGCGTAACCAGACTCAAACAGCATACATCAAGGAAAGATTTATAGGTGAAAACATAAGAATGATGAATGACATACGATTCTATACAAAACAAAAGAAAATACCTGGTGTACTCTTGTTTTTGGATTTTGCAAAAAGCATACGATACAATAAATGGAGAATTTATGTACAATGTACAAAACTCTTGAAAAGTTCATCTTTGGTCCAAAATTCATCCAATGGATACATGTTCTTTACAATGACCCCATAGCAGTAAATTGAATAATGGATGGATCTCTGAACCCTTTCCATTGGAAAAAGGAATAAGACAGGGCTGTCCTCTTTCATGTTTACTTTTCATACTAGTCACTGAAATCTTAACAACTAGATTAAGGAAATGTCATAATAGCGTTCAGGACATTAAAGTCCCACACACAGAGGGCACAGATGAGATTAAGATAACACAAGTGGCTGATGATACAACATTATTTCTTGCAAATGAAGTAGAAATTGCTGTAAAACTTATCACTAATTTTGGGGAAATAGCTGGGACAAAGTTCAACCAAAGCAAAGCAAAACCAAAGGTATGTGGATAGGAGCATGGGAAAACAAGGAAAAGTGTATATCAGATTTAGAATGGACCAAAGGGCCTGTTTAGACAATTGGTATCTATTTTGGATATGACCCAGATGTTGAGGTCACGGGTCGGAGTTTTTTTACGATTTCGTATGTAGGCCGACACCCCCAGCCCGAGGGGCTACAATTCCGTCAAGAAAAGTAGGACGGAAAATGTAATCATATCGGCGAAAAGCGGTTTCTGGCTGCTTTCCGATGTATTTATCGGTATCGTCTGTTGTCTCTTTATTTTGGGTAGAAACCATAGAAAAATGTAAATTTTGGACCCAAAAAGTATCATTTTTTAACGCTTTTTTGATCGAACCTGCTTGGAAAAAACGAGTTTTCCTGGGGTTACGGCATACATGCTGAGAAAGCTTAGTAAATGATGGCTCTGAAAAATGAAAAAAATGAAAAAGTCATATGATAACTTTTTCGTGATCTCCGATGACGCAAATTCGGGGAAAATGCATTGAAAACGCTGCTATTTGGGTCATCAGGTGAGGAAACCGCATCATCGTTGCCGCGGACTAATACAAAAAAGGCTTCGATGGCGGACCAATTGCACCGCGTCCAAATATACTACAACTCACGGGCTTTTCAGAAGATTCAAAATATTTATGCACAGCTAAAACCATCACCAAGCAATCTCGGGCAGAAATCAGGGTGACGACCACGCACTTCCGGCAGATTACCGGGTCATGACCCAACCCAGGTCACAATTGAACTCCGACCCGGAACCTTAATGAAATGTTCAACTGGGAAAAGAAGTCCCTTGTGCCATCCACGCACACCTGTCCCTGGTACTGAACACCATCCACAGACAAACACGTCTGTTCTTGGTGCTGAACTCCATTAACACGCCTGTCCCTGATGCTAAACACCGTACTACTCACACACGGGTGAACATGCCTGTCCTTGGTGGTGTACACCACCTACACACGGGTAAACACACCTGTTCCTGACCACCATCCACACACAGGTAAACATACCTGTCCATTGTGCTGAACACCATCCACACACAGGGTAACATACTTGTCCTTGAACACCATCCACACTCAAACACAACTGGCCTTGGTGTTGAACACCATTATTACACAGATGAACCTGTCTTTGGTGCTAAACACCATCCACACTCAGATGCCGTCCTTGGTTCTAAACACCATCCACACATGTAAACCTATCTGACCCCTATCTCATTCTGTATGCCTACATCAATGTATTTCTTTGTATTCGTTTGAAGTACGGTATTCGAAAGAAGTACACCAATATTACTAGTCAACAAAGCCCGAAACAGCAGAATGCATGCGCCAGATATTTGTCTACTGCTGAGACTAAAGCACAAGAACGACCACACAAAGCACAAACAATCATCCGGCTGCTTCTAAACGACGGAAAGAGACCTTTAGAAGTTGTAGGTGTCCTTGAAGGCGAAGTTCAAGGCTTGGTGGGGAAGTAGCGGATGACGTTGGCCAGAGACTCCACGCCCTGCTCCTTGCTCACACGGCTGAAGCAGTCTACGATCCCCTTGTACTGCTTGTCCTTAGGAATATCCTTAGACACAGCCTGCACCTGAACATTGCAAAAAGATAACTTAAAGTTAGAGCGTGAGAAAGAAAACTTTGAGACAATGTTGACAATCAACATCTCTATATTTACGAAGACTATATTATAAATACACTATTGTTATATACGTAAGTAAACGTTAACATTCTAAAACAAACAACTTTGAATTAGTAGGACAAACATTTGTTTTTGGGATGTACATAGAATGCGCACATATGTAGTCTAGAACTCTTATAAAAATAACAATTTATATTTCTGTACTGTCTATTCTTTATAAGAAAGTGAAGCCTTATTCTAGAACATGTAACACAGCAGGGTAAGAATTTGGTTTCAAGAGGTAGAAAAAATGCATACATACATGCATAGTCTATAACTCATACAATTAAACGTAACAATATTACTATTACTACGAGTCCTAATCTATACGTACGTAAGTTCTAGAACATGCAACTTCGCTGGGCAAGAATTTGCTTTCAATACGTAAACGTGTGATACAATTTACACATCCATGATCATCCATTTGTCTAGAACACTTAGAGCTTACTTCTTAGATCAAAGTCGAAAGCCAAAGCCCAAAATGGAAGTGTTCTTGCCTGAAGCAGAAGCTTAGCTCGCTCGATGGGAGCCACGACAGTCTTGGAGACTCCGGCAGAGATCCCTCCAGCCAGGAAGTCTTTGATAAATATGTTTGTGACGTCAGAAATTGACTTTGAGAATACGCGATTTGATTGGCTGATGCTCCGGGATGCCGCAATCTGATTTGCTGGTGCAAATATAACATTCAGGGCATTCTGCCCCCTCGTCGGAACCGTCTCAAGCGAAAACGCCACCTGTGACGTCATAAAATAGGCGCTGTGACGTCATAGAACACGCGTTTAGAACACCGGCAGATTCTACAAGAGTTCAAGAGTTCGAAGTACAACCGCCAACATGGCTACAGTCAGACGGGTACGTTTTTCTTACTTTTCACTCAATTTTTCTTGATAACCGTTGTTTGTCTTCATAGTTTATTGTGCTGGCGTTCCATCTAAGTGTCACCCTCCCCTCGTAGTCGAAGGCCCCCATTAACAAAAGGAGCGAGCGTAAAACTGACAAAGATGTCACCCTAGCAACGGTTTTTCAACAAACAAGAGAAATGACAACACGCAATGTATCTGTATCTATATAGCCGGTACAACCGCCATTAGGCGTAACACACCAGCTTCGCAGGCACGCGGCGCGGCAGCAGCTGGTTATATTACACCGAACGGACTGTTACACCTAACTTTTGCACATCTGACTGCAATCGTTCTTTGAAGCTATTTAGTGAAGGTGTTCCTATAGCATCTGATGACAACGAGTTCCATTCTACTATGGTTCTCGGGAAATACGAATTTTTGAACACATCAATCCTTGGTTGATAAGTCTGGTACTTAAAAGCAAGACTATTTCTTGTCCTTTTCTTGGCTGGTATTAGATAATTATCACTCGGTACATCCACCAGTTTATTAGTCATCTGTATCTGTATAGCACTGTTTCACTGTATATGTCACTTACATGTTACTAGTTAGGTTTATGTTAGAGGACCTGTATCTAGCCCCTCGGGGCACGAATGTACAATAAAGGTCTTCATTCAATATTGCTTTGGTCCGCGTGAAGATGTCCCAGAATGCCAACGCCCATGCGGTGGACGGTTCCGACTCTGAGGAGGAAGACCCCACGCAGCGTTTCCTGTTGGGGAAACTGAAGGACAATCTGAACGTGCGACGACATCACCGTGCCGCGCACGCCGGGCTCAAACGGAGGATGGGGTTCTGGAAGGTAAATCGTGGTTACTTTTGGCTTGTTTTTGGCAAAGCCACAGAGGCGGGCCCTTTCTGGAAACATTTCTGGAAACGTTTCTGGATTAATCAAACGGAGGATGGGGTTCTCGAAGGTAAATCACGGGTACATTTGGCTTGTTTTTGGCGAAGCCACAGAGGCGGACCCTTTCTGGAAATCAACGCTGTTATGATGAGTCAAACGGAGGATGGCGTTCTGGAAGGTAAATCATGGGTACATTTCACTTGTTTTTGGCGAAGCCACAGAGGCGGACCCTTTCTGGAAATCAACGCTGTTGTGATGAATCAAACAGAGGACGGCGTCCTGAGAGGTAAATTATGGTTATACTTCGCTTGTTTTTGGCGAAGCCACAGAGGCGGACCCTTTCTGGAAATCAGCGCTGTTATGATGAATTAAACGTAAAATGAGATTCTGCAGCTGGAAGGTATATCATGGTTTGTTTTCATGTTCTGCAGAAGGCCATCTTGGTTGGATAATATGGATGGCATCCGTGCGCACATCAATTTTCGTCCGTTTCCAAAAAAAAGTTTTCGACTTTACTGTAAATCGTACAAAGCAGCGGCAAAATGAGTAAGCGTATACCGTCAATTGCCACAACAACGAAAATCTGAAAACGGATACCAATGTCGTAGAATGCCAAAGTCAACTCCAAAGTCAAAATCTTCTGTTTGCTATACCACACTCTGTATGTTTAGTCATTTGTTCAACCTTCTGTCCGCTTAGATTTCATAATGAAGGCAACTTTTTTGCCGACATTTTTTTTCACACACTCGCACCAGTTTTGTAGTTCCCAGAGGATGTCATACCAAGGAGGTTTTATATAGAAGGAGAGCGGAACCTCCTTGGTCATACCAATACATACCATCAAATCAACACGAAAAGATCGAGTATAAAGGAAAACTAAAACAGAATCAAGAATTTCCACAAATAAACGTACAGCATAGTGTAAGTTTGTCGTTTGAAGCAATTGCCGGAAATCAAGACAAATGTTGGATCAAACTTAAATCAAAAGCACCGCGAATATTTCAAAATGCCCTTTATTCTGTTGGCTGATTTTTCAGATGGGGGCGTGCCGCTACTCATCTAGCGGTAGTCAGAAGTACTACAGCGGCACCCACTGGGACGTTGACGTGGAGAACACAGAAGGCTTGACCCGCAAACAGTCGGGCGTGGCTGTGGATAAGTATGTTACTTTTTTGTTGTAATTTTTCTTTATTCAGTTTTTTTTTTTTTGATAAACGGAAACAGAGAAAAGCATGGCAGTTTACAACAAAGCACATGTGGTACCACAAAATCAAAACATAAAAACTGTCGTTTAACAAGCATTTGGCAGTAAACCCCTATTGCCCATATCAACTATAACGTCTATTCACAAACAGTCAAATGACATTGTCAAAATGGTTGAAGAGGATTCCCTTCGTATTTCAAATGGAAAGAAGTTGGTATCTGACTTTCAACAAAGCAGGTTAACCTACACACCTCAGGTAGCATGATTTTAATTCTCTCTCACCTAACGTCATTGGGTGTTGCCTGCAAACGGTCGTAGTGATTTGAATATTCAAATTTGGTTGACATTCATAAAATGCTTTATACTTTATAAACATGCCCCGAAATTTGAGACGTATATAGATGGATATCGTTGAAGAGATTCATCAGACACAGTTACAAGAATATTCCTCAATCAGTGACTAAGAAAAGGTAACGAGATACGCACCTCCAAATTTTCGATGTCTACTGTACATCTTGATCACGGAGTGACCTAGTCTCGCGAGAACACGAGACTAGGACGAGACTTGTGAAGATCGTCTGGCCTCCCCCGCCTCAGTTGAAACATGCTGGGATGAACCGTACCGGAGGTTGGGAGCTGCCCTAATCCTACTTACCCCTACTCCGAAAGGAGGCGGGGGAGTCAGGACGATCTTTACAAGTCTCGTCCTAGTCTCGTGTTCTCGCGAGACTAGGTCACTCCGTGATCAAGATGTACAGTTGACATCGAAAATTTGGAGGTGCGTATCTCGTTACCTTTTCTTAGTCACTGATTGAGGAATATTCTTGTAACTATATATAGATGAGTTAATGATTATTGATCACCCCTCGGACGATGGATCAGCTCTTTGTGGAAACAAAATCTATGTAATTTTTTCCTAAGGACTTGGTGTAAAAAATGTGGGCGTCTTTACCTTTAGGCAGATGGACAGAGAGAAAGAGAGACGAACGAAGGAGGAAGCAGCAGTGCGCCTTCTCGCCGACTACGTCTTGACACCGCTCCGCAAGGAGATCATGAATGTGCTGACAGAAAGTCAGGTCAGAGAAAAAACACGAACTTTTCCGCTTCCTTTTATCCCTATATTACCAGTGGGCTAGTCCCGCGTTGCAGTATAAGGTGGTTCACGATTCCGAGTACGCATGCGCAAGGTCAAAGGTCACCTGACTTGTAAACAGATAAGTTTCGACCATTAGGTCGATTTGCATAACGATGTCCATGCGTATTTTGTCCACGTCTATCGGGCAGTCACCTTTGACATATTACCCACAATACATGTAGCTGCGCAGGCGTATTGGAAATCGTGAACAACCCTACTATATGTGTTGAACAGCTGTGTGGCCCAAGAGCTAATGAAAAGAGATGGTCGCCGACTTATGCACGTGCTAAGTCCGGATGGCCAAGAGAAATGGCCATCGCGTGTGGTGATGAATCACACGGTGTGTATTTATTGATTGTAGACTAGGCAGAGATGGATCCTTTCAAACTAAAGTGTTGCAAACATACTTTTTGCCTGTGACTGCTAGATTCAACTTGCCTTGCAGTTCACCGATGTTTTACTAGATGGCGTTCTTGATTGTAGGCAAAGATGGAGAAGGAACAGGAGGAGCAGAAGCAGCACGCCTGTCAGATCCTTTCAAACTAAGGTGTTGCAAACATACCTTATGCCTGTGAATGCTAGATTCAACTTGCCTTGCATGCAGTTCACCGATGTTTTACTAGATGGCGTTCTTGATTGTAGGCAGAGATGGAGAAGGAGCAGGAAGAGCAGAAGCAACAGGCCTGTCAGATTCTGTCCGACGCGCAGGCGCAGTTGGTGCACAAGATCAGGGGGCAGGAAGTGGAGGACGAGTGTCAGGAAGAGAGAAATAGGCGGGAAAACATCATGGACGCACTGATGGGGAAGAAAGAGAAGGTGGGACGTCGTCTTCAAATGCAGGGTTATCGAAGCTTTTCATACAGTGTTCTATCGACTTTGCATTTAGCATAAGTCCCTAAATCCCCCTTTTGTTTAAATCCCAGATATATGTTACCCTGCGGATTTAGGTGAAGTAGCGTTAGCTGATAGTGACATTTGTTGGTAAAAGGTAAACAGTATTCCTCTTAATTTTGTTGAAAGTTTCACGAATCAAAATGTTTCATGTCAGTAACTGGAAATGTTACATCAGGTGGAGCAACATGACACCTCATTAGCATAATTTATGATTACCGTAACCTCCCCACACCCAATCATTGTCTTCCTCCTTGTAACAGATGGTGCGTAGTCCACAATACTCCGAGAAGAACTGAACGTATGTTTACAACCTTAGTAATATATAATAGAAGAAGGTGGACGAAATTTTTCGTTCAGGTGGCGCAACATAACACCTCATTAGCATAATTTATGATTAAGCTGTGTCATCTTCCTTGTTACAACAGATGGTGCGTATGGACAGTTTTACATGATACCTCATTGGCATAATTTATGATTAAGCTGTGACGTCTTCCTTGTAACAACAGATGGTGCGTACGGACAGTTTTACATGACACCTCATAAGCATAATTTATGATTAAGCTGTGTCTTCTTCCTTGTTGACAGATGGTGCGTACGGACAGTTTTACTGACCTGCTGAAGTCACTGTCCGAGACAGACGACAAGATGGGGGACGTACAGGACCAGTTCATGTCGGCTTTCTTCCGCATGGAGGTTAGTGGCTTATGCTAATTAGGTTCCAGTTGGAAAAGGGGCCAAGCCGGGTAGTTTACGGGCTTTTTTTTTAACTTTCGGGCGTGACCCTCATGTGGCCTGCGGCTGCCGGGCTATTTTTAGGCCCGGCCGGGATCCTGAACCATTGTTACTCGGACTTAAAATCAACACGGGACCCTGTAAGAAATAGACGCCGTTAGCTAATCGTACGAACATCGGGAGAAATTTGTAGCTTCGGGGCCCGGCCGGGACTACACCCACGACGGGCACCGGCGCAGTTGGGACCTTAGCATTAGAAGTGTAACGTATCCGGTGTCACACCACATAAATGCCACCTGCCAGATAATTGCTCTCGCACTGCTTGGGGGTTTCCAGTATACCGGAGAGGAGAGAAGTGCGTCACACTCGGAAGGCGTTGCAATTTTCAAGCACAAGTCTGTCTCACTCACTCACTCACTCACTCACTCATGATCACTCACTCACTCATGATCACTCACTCACTCACTCAATCAATCACTCAATCACTCAATCACTCACTCTTGAACACTCCCATAGCCAATACCCGTAGGGGCAGTCTGTCTATGAAGTTCACGACCTCTGGCGGCCATCAGCCAGTCTGCAGTCTTCACTGGTCTGCACAAGGCTTCGCGTATCTGGATACGTTCGGATTCGGGGTAGATCTGGATATATCCAGATTCGGACCGCCCATACCAGGGTTTGCGAATCCGGATCTACACCGAATCTGGATATATCCGGATACGCGAAGCCTAGTATAAATGGGGTCTAAAACACCACGCCAAACACTTCATTTCCTCAGGATGACGACGAACAAGAACAAGAAGAATTACAAGACCTTTACAAAGGAATGAGGGGCGACATGGTGTCTGAGATCCTACATGCCTCCGGGGGTATCCGCTCTCAAGTCCATGTAAGATGACAAATCTGGTCAATTTCTCATTTTTTGTCGTTCCGTCCTCTCCATTCTCCCACGCAGAGCCTCGCCTGCGGCCTATATACAAAACATCTTGGGGCACCCTCCTCTAGCAGCGCTGAGATCCGCTCGGTAAATGCTCGACTCAGCCCTGCTCTTATCCCCTCTCATTTGTGGTAACGGGGGCGTCACGACCAAACAGCTTTCAGCCAATCAGAGGAATGGCACAAACTCATCTTGTGCAAAAACGACAAAGGTCGCTGGGAAGCTATCAGCCAATCAGTTAACGTCTTACATCGCTACTTTGGGTTCAGAACAAAATAACGGCTGTTTGTGCCAAATAAGGGTCGGTAATTATTCATGAGCAACTGTCAGTGACGCCCCCAATACCCCAAATGAGAGGGGATAATAGCAGGGTTGAGTCCGGGAGGGTTTGCCAAGCATTTGCCGAGCGGGACTCAGCGCTGCTATAGGATGGTGCCTTGGGGAGGTTCTACTTAACCGGGCTGAGGTTTCCACTTTTGTGGGCGTGGCCGCTAACCAGCTTTCAACCAATCAGATAATTGGCTTTTCCTAAAGAAAACGTTTAGGCGATTTTTTGATAGGATGACAGCTAGTCAGAGCCCACACCCGTATCGAACGTTATTCCGGCCCAAGTATGACTTAACCTTCTCCCTGCTGCCTAAATCTGTAACCATTAGAATTGGGTGCCAAATGGCTACTTCAGAGTGCTAAAGGTTAAAATACATTAATTTCGTTAATACAGGTAATCCACGATCTAACCCAACACAAAATGTCCGATTACTTAACTAGTGCAGAAATCTGATTCTGTGTGCTTGTTTGTTTGTTTGTTTGTTTGTTTGTTTGTTTGTTTGTTTGTTGTCCGGATCTAGACGGAGAGTGAGCGCAAGGACATTCTGTTTGAGTCGCACAACCTGTACAACAAGGAGTCCGTGGAGTCCGCGGTGATGGAGTCACGTGGTAAGGTGTTCGACACCATGGAGGGGGTCACGGAGGAGATGGCGCGCCTCTACGCAGGGGTCCAGGTTGTTTATTCATATATACATGTTTGATTGGTTGATTAGTTGATTGCTTGACTGAATGATTGATGGAGGGGGATTGATGGACTCGGAGTTGTGCGTGAGGAGCTTTGGACTGCTCAAGTTGAGTTTTTCTACAAGAAAACGCTACTTGAGCGACGTAGGGTGCACCTTATGGGGCACATTATGCACACATTGATATGTTATTTCTACTAATGATTATGATTTATGGCTGATATTGATAATGGCTATGTAGAATTTGCACACATTTATGTTATTTCTATTGATTATCATTTATGGCTGATATTTATTATGGTTATGTATAATTTTCACACTTTGATATGTTATTTCTATTGATTATTATTTGAGGTTGATATTTATTATGGTTATGTATAATTTTCACACATTGATATGTTATTTCTATTGATTATTGATTATGGTGTATATTATGGTATAATTTGCATTATGGTTTTCTTTTCTGTTGAAATGGATGGTTCCTTGGCTTTGTAACGTTTAGAATATTTTTTTTTAATCGGGCCTAAGTGTCCGTATTTGTTCAGCAGGTGCGTTAAATAGTGAATTGGGCTATTTCTATACCAGTTTGTTTTGGGAAGCGGAAAAACATAATCGAAGTCATGATAAATGTTCTGCTTCTTTAACTACATGTGGAACCAATAAATAAATAAATAAATAGATAAAATGTTTTGTTGTTTGATAACACCTCCCCCCCTCCCGACTCTATAGATGAACCTGGGTCAGAAGCAGGAGAAGGCAGAGTTCAAGAGGAAAACTTCTCACTCAACCACCATGCAGGAACTCTCCAAAAGGTCAGAGAAGTCAACTCATGCTTCGGTCACATTTGCAACTGTGCCCGTAGGGAGTGCAGCCCCGGCCGGGCCCCGAAGTCATTAATTTGTACCCCTTGGTGTTCTCACGATTAGCTTACGGCGTCTATTTGTTACCAGGTCCCGGGTTGATTTTAACTCCGAGTTAAAAACATCCCGGGGTCCGGCTGTTCCCCAAAATATATATAGCCCGGTAGCCGTAGGGTGTTCCACACGGAAAAATACGTGACCCCTACAAACCGAATGGCCGCGAACTTAAATATATTTACAGTAGTTGGTAACTTGGAGACTTCCGGGGTTAGAAAATATTGGTTGAAGCTGCACCGTTTTTCGGACAGGACGTAAAATGGGGTTCCGTGTTCTAGGAGGTCCCTCGAGCACATTAATTGTATAGGGGAAGGGCTAGCAACCCCTCCCTGTAGAAATACACCCTGCTACTGAAACAGCAAGGAAACTTGCTGCCCAGTGTGCCACTAGGCACTACCAGGAACGAACGAATAGATATTGTAAATGCATTGAAGTTCGCGTGTTTTTAATGTCGCGGTATGGAGAAAATGGAGTGTTCGCGGTGGTTTTAATTTCGCGTTTTAGACAATGGTAGGCAATGGGTAGGAGCGTAAAAAAAATTCGCGCTGGTTTTAAGTTCGCGGCGAAGAGCTTATCGCGAAAACCACCGCGAACATTTCTGCATTTACAGTAAGTCTCCATATAAAAAAAAGGAACAATACGACGTGACATGTATTTACCCCCCAGGAGCCTGAAGCAGCAGGTTCACCGCGCGATGGCGCAGGAGCGGGCCCGTCGGATCCGTGAGGCGGCAGAAATGGCCAAGCGCCCCGACCCCGGAAGGATCATGCTCCGGGAGCTGGTGGGACAAGTACAGGAGGAAATGCTCATCAAGAAGTTCCACGGAAGAAAGGTATGCCTTAGGTTTATTGGCGACGCCTTAGGGGCGAGCCTCATAGTATTGTGTACAGTCTGCAAAAATTCAAGGAATTGTACAGGAATTTGTCCACAGGAATTTGTTTCTAAGGGGGTCATGCAGCTGCTTTTAGTCCATAACAAAGTTGGAATGTTATTTCCTTTTTTCTTTGTCTTCTTTTTTTCTTTTTACCCAGAAGAGAAATGCACGTTGAGAAAGAATTAAGCTATTATAAACACAGGAGCGATTGTCAAATCATCAGAGTTGTAATGTTAAGATATAAGGCCACAGCAAGAACATTTTATGGATGATATCCTTCGAAAACTTTAAACTTAATGCGATAGGGCGAAAAAAATGGTGGGCAAAAAATACAAATACGCGTAGTAGTTACTATTAGCATTGTAACAAGAAACAAAACATGGTATCGCTACTAACCAAGGCTTTTATTCTCGCATTCAAGAAGTGCACAAAGTGACAATAGTATAGTAGACTGGTATCTTTTACAAAGTTGTCAACTACACTCAAGGCTACCACACAAGTGTCACTTCTTTAACTACCGAACTAGTCTGACTTCTAAAACTACACTCATGGCTACCTCACTAGTGTCACTTCTGCAGGTGCAATCAAGGCTACGACACAACATAATTTCTGATTTTTAGTACTTAATTGTCATGTTGTAAAATCTCTGGAGGGAGCAAAAATTTCTTCGAAATCAGGCGGAAATTAATGAGCCGTCAAATTTACTTGCTGTGGCTTGAATACATCTTAACACTATGTATGTTCCTGAATCTTAAAGATATCTTAGACAGGTATATTCATCTTAGTTCTACCTCTTGTCTGCTGCAACAGAAGTTCCATGCATTTAGATATGTGCCTAATGTTGGAATGTTGTGATGATTTGACCCGCTAGGTGGCGTACCGTGAGCCAGAGCGGAGTCCGTACAGTGAGGAGGAGAGCGAGCAGGACCGGATGTTACGTAATATCCGGCTCAGCGCCCGCCGAAGGTCATGCGCAATAGCAAACTGAAGACAGAAACGAGGGTTTGGACCAGGTAGTAAAAAGGGCCACGAAAAAGAAACAATTAAAGTACTGTGGACATCAAGAAACGACAAAATAGTGTTTCACTCTTTGAGAAAGTGTTTATTGCGTGGTAACACAATAAAAAGACCAAATAACCATTCTATTCCCATGCTATAGCCCTATAGAAAAACATGACATGTACATCTTTACCCTTGAATATTCAAATGCTCCTAGGAAATAACAGGGCATATTCTCTCTGAAAGGAGGAGGAACGCCTGCCTCACCTTTTTCTACAAACTAGTTGATAATCACATCAATATAAACACTGACAGTCTACTGAAGCCAGCTCAGGGCCGCACCCGGGGGAGTCACCATCTCAAATATCAAACAATCAACGCCAGAACAGATACATACAAATATTCATATTTCCCTCGTACCATTCTCCAGTGGAATACCCTGCCTGGCACGCAGTGACGTCTCCCATCGTTCAGTCTTACCGTGCCAGGCTGGAGGCCTGCCCGCCCTAGCCCCCCCTCCCTACTTTGCCCCTCGCGGGGTCATTTGGGGACAACAAATATGATGAAATATAGTCTGCATGACATTCTTATCAGATATAGAACACTGAGTATCATACTCATGTACATTAAACATACCAAACGACAAGATTATGAGCAGCCCATTGTTCTAGGACTCCTTACTAAGCTGCGTTACCGATTAAACTGAAAATGTCAGTTCACATTACCATTCAATTGGTAATTTTGCAAACATAGAAATTATGCATATGCGTCCAGACTCCAGACTTAAATGTAAATAGATTCAGAACAATAACACCAGCGGTGACTTTTAAATGGATACTACTTTTGATACAGGAACTACACGCAACTACATATACTATTATAATGTGTTGATGAAGGTTAGACATCCAGGTAATAAGATACGCAAAGTAAAAGTTACTCAAGAAACTATCCGTTTGCTTGAGTAACTATTGCCTTGCGTTTATATACAATATATGCTATACACATATAGTGGCAAACTTTCCGTGGGTGATTTCCAAACGTAAATGCCATTTTGTAATAAGTAGTAATTCAATTACGAAACGTACCTCGCCATTGCAAACAAAGCAAACAGAGATAGATAATTGTTGCTTTCTAACAGAATCATGGATTTCTTGGTAGAAATATTGTACCACAAATCATAATGAAGTAAAAATTCTGATGTGACTAATGGAAATAACAATACCAATTCCTGGAAAAACAATGAACGACAAAAATGTACAATTTGCAAAACCATCCTTTTTATGCTAGGGTCGCATTTCCAAACTGAACTTTGCGGGAACGAAAAGTGCGATATGAAAGACGGCAAAACTCACAAAAAACGTAAAAAGGCCTGGCCTAGTCGTGAGTATGATATGTGTATATTTTTTTTACATACACTTTCATTTTTTGTTTTAACAAACAGTCCGGTCTCATTTGGAAATGTAACCCTTGCATTACACAGCCTGTTTACTGTATTTCCAAAGGCTTCGTTGAGCACAGGTATGGTAGACTGGTAAAACAGGGAGCATTGTTCCAAGTATTGGAATAACTCAAGTCCTTGGCGACGTAAAACACGCAATCCTCGTAGCCGAGTTCATCGTCGGGGCGACCGGGTGCCCAGTTGGTATAGCTGGCGTTCACGTGCACGATGTCCTTCGGATTAGTTGCCCAATGGAACTGCTCCCTCAAAGATACATCGCGATTGCGTCTCAGGCCGAACCAGAAGTTGTCTTTGGGGTCGGCAGCGTTTTTCAGCGAGATGAGGAATTCGTCGATGTCCTTTGTTCGAGGCTCGGCGAGCTGGCCACATTCATCACTCAAACACCTGATGTAAGCTCCCTCCCAATACAGCGATGTAGTAAACGCCTTGTAGCACATGTCTTTATGAAGACTGTATCCAGCGCGGCAAGCTAGGGACACAACAAGGGAGGACTTCTTTGGTTGGTGGAATATCCACCATCAAAATAGATACAATCTTCATCCGAACAGAAAATACATAAAAACATTGGTGTAGGCCATCAGAATGAGAAAGGGTACCCAAAGTGGTTATTTTATTATGCATTAACTTTCTCTTACAAGGAAATAAATTGCAAGAGAACTGGATGTATTCAGCACCAGGGACAGGTAGGTGTGTGAAGTTGATAATGAACACCAAGGACAGTTGTGTTGGTGTGGGGATGGTGTTCAGAACCAAGGACAGATGTGTCGGTGTGTAGATGGTGTTCAGCACCAAGGACAGGTGCGTCGGTGTGTATATGGTATTCGGCACCACGGACAAGCGTTTTACCTGTGTGTGAAAGGCGTTCAGCACCAAGGACAGGTGTGTCTGTGGGTGGGTGGTGTTCAGCACTAGGGGCATGTGTGTTGACCTGTGTTTGGATAGTATTTAACACCAAGGACAGGTGTGTTTGTGTGTGAATGGTGTTCAGCACCAGGGACAAGTGTGTTTGTGTGTGGATGATGTTCAGCAACAGGGACACGTATGTTTGTGTGTGAATGGTGTTAAGCACCAAGGGCAGGTGTGTTGGTGTGTGGATGGTGTTCAGCACCAAGGACAGGTGTGTTTGTGTGTGGATTGTGTTCAGCACCAAGGACAAGTATGCTTGTGTGTGAATGGTGTTCAGCACTAAGGACAGGTGTATTCTGTGTGGATGGTGTTCAGCAACAAGGACAGTTGTGTTGGTGTGTGAGTGGTGTTCATTACCAGGGACGGGTGCGTTGGTGTATGGATGGTGTTCAGCACCAGAGACAGGTTTGTTTACCTGTATGTGGATGGTGTTCAGCACCAAGGATAGGCGTGGTTACCTGTGTGTGTGTGTGTGTGTGTGTGTGTGTGTGTGTGTGTGTGTGTGTGTGTGTGTGTGTGTGTGTGTGTGTGTGTGTTTTGGTGTTCAGCACCTATTACAGATATTTTTGTGTGTGGAAGGCGTTCAGCACCGGGGATATGTGTGTTTCTGTGTGGATGGTGTTCAGCACCAAGGGTAGGTGTGTTGGTGTGTGGATGGTGTTCAGTACCAGAGTAAGGTGTGTTTCTGTGTGGATGGTGTTCAGCACCAAGGACAGATGTGTTGGTGTGTGGCTGGTGTTCAGTACCAGATTCATGCGTGTTTGTGTGTGGATCAGCACCAAGGACAGGTGTGTTTATCCGTGTGTGGATGGTGTTCAGCACCAGGGATATGTGTGTTAGTGAGTGGATAGCGTTCAGCACCAAGGCGTGATTACCTGTGTGTTGGTCCGTAAAATGTCACGTCATGTACATCCGAGCTCTCTTTAAGTAATAGGAAAATGGTGCTTCACCATCTTGTTATGATCTCAGCACCGCCAATTTGTTTTAATTTGGGTGTTTTTGTTAAGATTCAGCAAAATGTTGCTTGTTTTCGGACAATTTTCACAATCTCGTAAACTACCATCCCACTTTGCTCTAATTATTTGTAGGGGGGGGAGATCTAACGGCTCCAATATTCAAGAAAGGAAGCACAGTTGGCCATTTGTACTTGCTATGTGTTCATCATCATCATGTCGGGCGGGTTGCCCGGACTAAGTCAACCCTCTTCCTCCAGTCGCTACGGTCCACCATTAAGTGCTCTAGATCTTCGGCACTCACCCCTACGTCTCCGGCAAGTTATGTGTTACACGCCCGAAATCAGCTATTGCTGCCTGGGATGTCTAGTATGGCCTGTTGCAATTTATTGAAATTTTAAAAAGCTGGCCATTACGCTCGCGCATCTAACGTATATGCAGAAGGTAGTGAAACGCAATGCCCGCATCTCGTGACGTTAGTACATGTATCATTACTCAAATATCTTTTGTTGAAATGTAGAGACACTCAAGCTAACAGTTACTCAAGTAACTGAATAATTTTAGGAAACGGTCAGACGTCTCAGGTAGCATTCACTACTTTAACTTTCTTTTACTACTTATTTCCTAAAGTGACTGGATGAGATTTCTGGTTCACTAGGTTTTAAAAGCAACCAAAGCAGTATTATTAAAATTATAAAATTAATTTAAAAAATAGAATAAAAAAATATCATTATTATTATTTCAAATTCACTAACACTGTTAAGCACATTTGCGTAAAAACTTAACACTTTGAGCATTTAAAACCGCGCAAAAACGATGATCCCCTTAGTTTCGAGAGCCTACAGAAAAATCCCACGAAGATTTTCAGTGAGTTCTCACATCACAACGACGTCATATCTTTTGCATCATGGACGTCGCTTTACATTGTGATAGTGTTGTTTGGACTAATCATGTATAGAAATCACTACATAAATTGACTTTCAAAATCCTATTTTCGGGCCCTAATAACGCTTCGATTTCCTTTAAGTAATAACAAAATAAGTTTAAACAAATACAAAAAAAAGTGTCGAGATATGGTAAAAAAAGACATTATGTATTATAATAAATTGGTTTTATAAGTTCAAAAATTAGCATCACCGCTGAACATATATACAAAAGCATAAGTAATCACAAAATAAGTTTAAACAAATACAAAATGGTGTCGAGATATGGTAAAAAAGAAATTATGTATTACAACAAATTGGTTAAATAAGTTCAAAGCAACACCCGTTGGCGACCTTACAAATCTATCTGTTTTGTGTTTTTTTTTTCATTATGCATACAAAATCAAGCGAAACACTGTCCGTTCATAAAAGTGTCATTCCGTAACAAAAAAATACCTACCATCCACACACCGTCCGAAGGGAAAAGGAAGCTTTAATTTGCATTTTGTTAGATTTAGCTCTGAATTTTTATTTTTTTATGTTGATATTTTCCAATGGATGGTTCAACTTTATTGTTGATTTAATAAAAATGAATAAAAAAGGAATCATTCACTTACTTAGCTTGGGCAGGACTTGTGGTTTATACTCCATAATGGCATCTCTTTCCCAAATGTCTGAAAAAGGATAGAAATGTTATTGTTATTGTTGTCATCGTTGGTGTTGTTGTTGTTGTTGTTAGGTGGCCGACCGCTCTCTCTCTCTCTTCTAAGGGGCTGAATTAATTGCAACGAGTCTACAATTGGCGGGGCTAGATCGCAAGGGTCTGGAGCGACTGCCATTCGAGTTAATTTAGGTGACATCAATACAACAATTATTGCTCATGGTACGGCCATATGACTGTAGGTTTTGAACCACTCACACCGGGAAGGACCCCCTACTCTTTTCGATCGAGCGTGTTACGTGCTCGAGGTGTGGCTCTCCTCAAACACGGGACCTCCAGATTTACGTTTCATCCAAGAAACGTCCCTTACTGAAGCTAGGTACTCATTTTCACCTGAGTCGGGTGAGGGGATAGGTGTAAAGTGCCTTTCGCAAGGCCACAACACAATAGGCATTTATTGATAAACATACTACATACAGTCTGTAAAAGACAGACACTTACATAACGTCTTGAGTATAAATAGCACTAGTATGCGCCTATAACATCACCCTCCCCACGCCCCAAGTTGTAAAATATAAAGACGATACACTAAGTTTAAGTTAACGATAGCTTACTGTATATAGTATTCAGCATGTTCGTGGCGTTGTCCAGAGCTTGGCGTAACTGCATTAGATCAGATTGGACATACTTGTATGTGTCATGCGACTTTTGGTACGACAACTCACCATTTTGAGCAGACGTTTGGCGTGGGTTGTCCTCAGAAGTCGGGGAAATACCCACATCAATGTTACATAGACCATCAAACATGTACGTTACAGTACTGTGGCATGTGTTGTTTATATCAAGACCGCGAGAAACAACCAGAAATACAAACAGTAGTGAAAATCGCGGTAGGAGAAACGGAGACATCGCAAAATGGCTTCTACGCTTGACGCCACTGTCTAGTACGTGTGACTGCTGTCTTGCGCAGAGATAATGATATGGCGTCACGTACAAATAGAGACAGCGACGCAGACAGTTAGATGACGTCGGATATGCGACGCCCTTGATTATCTAAATAAAAACATGCAATACGTTTGGCTGGAAACGCACTGACTTTTTTTTCTGTCGACACATTTTCAAATTTGACTTGTTTGGTAGGTAGGCATTTTTGTTTTCTTTCTTTTTCTTAGATTTGTCGGCTGAAGTTGGCCACCATACATTTTTGCTAAGTAAAACTGAAATTCATCAGGTATTATTTTCAATATCATATTGTAATAACACAGATATGCATAGTACAATAACAAGTACATGTATATTGGTAATAATCTAAAAAAAAGAGGCACAATTTTTACTACACATTCTAACATTTTCATTTTTAATGGCAAAGTTCGGTATATAGTAAAAACGGCATCAGAATGCTCTAAATTTGACGTATTGTATTACACGATACGTGTGGCTCGTAACATCGACGCACAGACTCATTTTGTTTGGCTGTCGTCACATTTTCATATCTAACGTGTCCTTCAATATTCAACCTACAAAAGGAATACAATTATGATATTTTGTTTTTCATTTGTTGGCCGGTCTTCATTATGTCATGAGAGAACAGGTAAGGGCCAGACAATAATGTAACAAATATGCAGGTTACATAAGTGAAGTCCCAAGGCCTAAGAAAAATAAGTGTGGCAATAAAAAAAGTATTGCCATAGCGAAGGTGTCTGGGTCGATCTTACTTCACTGTAAAGAAAGTGCCAACGTAGCACTCAACGTAGTTCTGCCATGATAATATTTGTTAACAAAGCACTAAGTCAGTAAGGCGTCTGCCAAGCCAGTCTGAAGATTTGGTGTCGACAAAGGTTTTTTTGAGGTGTTCAACAAGTTCTTGTGATGATAGATCAACTGGGGTGGGTTGAAAAACCTTTTCGAACCATGAACGCTAGATTCCGTGTAACTCACTGACACGCTCCCAATATTACGAAATCGGTCACCACATAAGTAGGTCATCTGTCATCGACCTGCGTGCTGGAATGCCTGACCTTACTAACAAGGTATAAAGTGACAGGCGGGTCCACATACAGATTCCTGCAAAATTCTGGGAATTCTTGCCGGAATGCCAGACCTCACTAACAAGGTATAGAGCGACAGGCGGCGTCCACGGATGGATTCCTGTAAAATTCTGGGAATTCTTGTGAAACGGGCCTAAAATATACTATTAAGCTCGCTCCTAAAGCTTCGCTAAAAATTGTGTTTCCGGCTGGCAAGAATATAGAATTTTCTATCTGAAATCAAAAACAAACTTCTTGTATTTCTCACACTATTAACAGACGAGGGCTTTGAATAGTTGATGTAAGAATGTATAGTAAAGACTGTACTTCTTTGTTTAGTTTATCAATATACTTGTGCTTGTTCAATATATATCTGTAAAAATTACAATTTGACAATAATACCAGACTATGTCTGATGCATTATAGTTCTACTATGCTAAAATGTATTAGTCGGATCTCTTCGGCAAAAATCTAAAAAGAAAAGAAAAGAGAATCCCTACCTACCGATTTTTTTTTCAGGACTGCAACTAAAAACACAACTTTTTTTCCTGAGCCTAATATATTCATAAACATAGATCCTTGCACATGGTATTACAAAAACATATCATAACAAAATGAACTTATGGTCCGTTTCTATTCATTCTGGTACTTTTAGTAATTGCAAAAGTCTCATCTAAAGATATGACAGTGTTGGAGCCATACGTTTGTTTGGTGGTAGACTGTTCCAAACATTTAGTACACGGTATTCTACGGATCTTCTAAAGGTCTCTTTTTTTGAGGTTTTGAAACAGACGGTTTGTGTGGTCGTTGTTGTGCTTTGGTCTCAGCAGTATACAAATATCTGCCGCAGGCATTATGTTGTTTTGGGCTTTGTTGACTAGTAATATTGATGAATTCTTTCAAATACCGTACTTCAAACGACTACAAAACAAAACATTGATGTAGCCATACAGAATGAGATAGGGGACAGGTAGGTTTACATGTGTGGATGGTATTATCAACAAGACTAAACTTTTCGTCCAACACTATAAGAGAAATTGGGACTTACCCCAAATTTTCGGTTGACTCCATCAACCCTGTTCACCGAATGATCCGGCTACTGCAACGTGACGTCAGCGACACGTGATCGCAGTAGCGGGATGGTGTGGGGCAGGTGTGTGTGGATGGTGTTTAGCACCAAGGACAGGTTTGTCTGCGTGATAATGGTTTTCAGCACCAAGGACAGGTGTGTTTGAGTGTGGATGATGTTCAGGGACAAGTATGTTTGCCTGTGTGTGGATGGTGTTCAGCACCAAGGACAGCTTTTCTTACGTGTGTGTGGATAATGTTCAGCACCAGGAACGGGTGTGTTTGCCTGTGTGTGAACGGTGTTCAGCACCAAAGACAGACATGTTCACCCGTGTGTGGATGGTGTTCTGCACCAAGGACAGGCATGTTTATGGAGTTCAGCACCAAGGACAGATGTATTTGTTTGTTTGTGGATGGTGTTCAGTACCAGGGACAGGTGTGCGCAGATGGTGTTCAGCACCAGGGACAGGTGTGTTTGTGCGCGTTTGGTGTTCAGGAATAGGTATTTGTTACAAAAACCGATATCTATTGTTGTAAATTATTTTCCCTTTTTTGCTTGTCAAACCATGTAGCTGCCAGTGTGGCAAATTCATTTTTTCCTTCCTTGTGGAACCACAGGCTGAATGAATCTAACTTACCTGTTTTGTTCTCAACAATTGAGTGAAATAACTTGACAATTTCTGACAAATCAAGGTAGCTCGTAAGCAATTTCTTTGTCCTGTGTGCCACATTGTTTTATGTAGCAGTCAAGAATAGATATGTCTGGCAACATAGCAGCCTGGGGTCTTTCCATTTCTGTTCTAGGAATTCTGAGAAACACAACAAACCTGTTTTTGCATTGGACCTGGCTGGTTCATACACACGTCAACATCACAGGCAAAAAAAATGTTGTGTTTCCGGTTATGGTACTAAGAAAAATAGGGTTGGTAGGTAGCGATTCACTCTTTGTTTCTAGATTTTGGCCGAAGTGATCAGAAAAATATAGTTTCACCTTGAAAAACTGGAATACATAGTTTTTGTGTCCATGTAATGTTACTTAGACTATGCTATAGCTTGTTATACTGTCCATGTCAAAATTCCATTGCAATACGTTGATGAAGGTTGGACATACAGGTAATAAGATACGCCAAAAATAGTTACTCAAGCAACTGGATAAAATTTTGAAACAATGTTATTCCATTGTAATGTCTTGTCTTTGTCAGCAGGGCTAGCCCTTTGTAATAGCCACAGGCTAGTTGGGCAGCCCTGGCTGTGTGTGCTGAACAGCCAAACCAATAAATAAATAAATACATTGTACAAGAATAATTGGGTGTCCCTGTGGTGTAGTGGTCTGCGCTTCTGTTACTTACCACAGCTGGTTTAGATTACATGTACTTAGAACCAGAAGGCCCGAGTTCAACTGCCAGTCAGGACACCTTTGGACAAGAGGTACATTGAGTCATACCAAAGACTTTATAAAAATGGTACATACTTCTGAAACAGTATGGAAGTTAAACACACTCCACTGCCAGTGAACTAGCCCCCTGCTGCAGTGATTGCACCACAGTGTGGCCCAGGGCTATGAAATGGAGATGGGCTCCGCCCTATACACCTTATGGTGTGGGAGGATTTTAACTAACTAACAAGAATAATCACATGTATATCAATAAAACTGAACAAAGCAGTACAATGTTTACTACATATTCTTACATCAACTGATTAAAGTCTTAATTTGCTAGCCTCCGTTGCAGGCTCTGACGCGGCTTTTTGGGGGGGCAAAATAATATGTTTTGCAGCCAGCCCGTAACCATCAGCCAACCCTGTAACTAATAGCCGCCTAGGCCGGCTATTAGTTACAGGGTTGGCTGATGGTTACGGGCTGGCTGCAAAACATATTATTTTGCCCCCCCAAAAAGCCGCGTCAGAGCCTGCAACGGAGGCTATTAATTTGCTACTTTAAACAGAGAGTAAAATACAGACAGTCTGCAAGAAAATATGCAGGACTTGTTGGATTTTCTTTCATGAATTTTTATCACTTAGATGCCAGAGTGTAGATTTTATGTAACATTACATTGTACCTTGCTAGCAGTCGACCCCAAAAAAGCCTGGTAGAGGCTACAACCACCCCTAAATTCAGTGAAATTCAGTGAAATTCAAAACAAACTTCCTCCATTTCACACTAAATTTTTTTTGGAATTATAGCAAAAAAAGAGAATCCCTATATCTGTCAACGCTAATTTCTTTTAGAACAGTGATTGCCAGGAAGTACAGCACTGATTTTCCTAGGCCTTAAGTTGTTTCTTCATTCAGAAGAATTCTTACAGTCCGTCAGGTTTGGGGTGCTGCGACCTTCTATGGCGTAGTAACATCCCCTTTGCTTTAAAGGCGTATCCGCAGTCCTGGCACACGAACGGGCGCGCGTTGCTGTGTTTGTACAGCTTGTGTGCGCGGAGAGAACTGTCGTACTTAAACACGGCGCTACACTCCGTACAGCAGAACACTTTCGGCGACGTCCCCGCTGAGGTTTCCATGGCGACAGGATGATGTTGTGACGGACTCGCTCCATCGGCCATCACAGATAACGATGACATACTCTGTATACTAGTTGAAGCGCCGGGAATAGACGTAAAAGAGCCAGCGTTGCTGTAACTTACAGTAGTATTCCCTACGCTACCTTGATGTTGTAATGCGGACGGACATGTTACAACAGCCTGTCCGCATCTCAAGGTCGTCTGTTGGTGTGACCTTGGGTTGCTGTCACCAAGGTCACCCCCTCCCCTCATCATGGATGACTCTAGTGTACGACCTTGAATATCTGACTGACCCTCGGACGTCAACAACATAGAAGTCGACCGAGGCAACATTGTTGCAAACATGTTAACCTGACTGATAGTTTCATTGCCTGTGGATTGTCTTGCTGCATTTCCAGGACTAAGAGCAGGGGGCGCTGTTCTATCACAAGTGTTAGCATCATCTTCCTCTTTCCTGTTGTTCTGATGGCCTTGTAGGCCAGCCTGCAGAAGTGAACCACCTTCAGTGGTAGTCCAGAGTGTTGGGGCTTCTGTACCATCAATGCTACTTTGATCTGACATCATACTAACATCACTGTGTCTCTGGACTTGTGGGCTGTCCTCACTCCATGACGCACTTGTACAGGATCCCTCCACGCTTGTGTTGCCTGTTCCAGTAAGTGTAGTAGGTGTAGTACACACACTGCTAGGTACTGGCATATTATCAGCAGCACAAGAAGTTTTATCAACGGCAGCAATACCTACTTGTGTTGGTAAGGAGCTACAAGTTTGGGGCCATTTTTTGTGCACTCTAGAATGCCGTTTCAGCATGCTTTTGTCCTTGAAGCTGTATCCGCAAGTAGAACAAATGAAAGGACGGGCGTTGGAATGTTTGTAAAGTTTGTGAGCGCGGAGAGAACTCGCGTATTTGAACGCTGCTCCGCACTTCACACAGACATGCTTGTTCTGGGGCCTGCTGTAGAAACTGGTGTCAATGCCAGCTGACCTTGTGTCAGAGGTCACAGGCCAAAGGTCAACTGGTATCAGTGGGTCAGAGGGCATTGGGAAGAGACCTTGTAGAGAGTTCAAAGGTCCATAAGCACCTGTTGCGAATGTTTGAATATTTTGGTTCCCAGGTTGAAAAACAGCATTGCTTTGATTATGCTGACTATTTGCTCCATCTTTGTAAAATTCTTGTTGCTGCTGAAACAAAGTATTTGCGATTGTGTTTATCCGATCAACGGAATGACTACTTGATTCCGCAGTAACGGCTAGGGAACGGGATTCGGCGCTGGAGCCAAATGTACAGTCTGGAAACTCTGAGTACAACTGATGCTCAACAATAGAGGAACTGTTTTGGATTTCTGAAGAAAGGTTTGCATCATTTTCGGCAGGTTCTTGTTTCACAATGACAGGAGATGAACTTAACACATCCATGCTGTTGTCCTGGCTAGACTGTATGCAAACAGTTTTGTTTACTTCTTCCTCAGTTCCATCAGAAACTTCTTCCAGTTTGTATCCTACAGTAGACTGGCTACCAGATATGTGATTGGTTGAGCTGGCTCTCCCATCATGCACTCCTGCAGGTCTGTTTCCTACCTCAAGCTGGAGGGCAGGCATTTGATTGGTTGAGCTAGCTCTCCCATCATGCACTCCTTCCTGTCTGCTTCCTACCTCAGATGAGAGAGCAGACGTGTGATTGGTCAAACTGGCTCTCCCATCATGCACTCCTTTCAGCCTGTTTCCAACATTGGCCTTGCTAACAGCCTTGTGATTGGATGAATTGGATCTCCCATCATGCACTCTGTCCAATCGACTTCCACCCTGAACCATATGATTGACAGCATCTTTTGACGTGTCTCTTGACACCCTGCGTCTGCTTGGCTCCCCAGACTGATGTACATGGATTCTTCTCTGAGACTCTGCTGACAAAGAAGAAAGAAAACAGATATTAAAAACAGTTACATATATCATGCAACATGAATAACTTTCCTGAAGTTCATTCATTTCCAGACTGTGAAATTTTGTCATTTAACTTCAAAAGATGAAATAATAATGCACAGACATATTGCTCATTTGTCTGTCTGTTCATTTTTTGGACCCTTGTAGTGCCTAGTGGCACATAGGGCAGCAAGTTTCCTTGCTGTTTCTGTAGCAGGGTATATTTTTACAGCGAGTGGTTGCTAGCCCATCCCCTTTAATGTGCTTGAGACACCTCCTTTTCATGTCCCTTCCAAAAGACAGGTGCAGCCCCAACCGAGATGTCCTGACCAAGATTGAACCAGGGTCTCCCTGTTACCAACTAATTGGAACCAGGAGCTCAACTGTGAGGCTGCAAACTATAGGGATATCCCTTCATAAAATTAAAAGTATCAAAACTATTTGATATTTGTAACTATCTATCTTTCACCTCCTTCTTCTTCTGAAAAATTGTTGTCTCTATCACTGCTGTCTTGCCGTCCATGCTGAGACACGGTTGCCATGGAAACTGTTGACCTCTGACCTGCCAACTGGCTCTGCTGGAAGGTGCGACCCAGGTAGGCTGTACAGTCCTCCATGATGTCAGTCACCTGAGGTCAATCAAGGTCAACGTAATGTCAAACACATTTTAGATCAAAATATCTTTAACGATTCTTAAAAATGCCTCCACCCTGAAGGGCAAAGGTCACAATGTGAGTTTTTCATGAACTAAACTTCAGGTAAGGTGACTTTTGACAGCCTTTTTCTTGCATGTTTTCTATATAGATAGGTACAAGACTTGACTGGTGGACTTTAATTGCCCTACCAGGGCACTCAAAACATGACTAAAAGCCTGAGTTTTTCTAAAAAAATAAACTAGTCACAACCCTTACCTGTAATTTACAGTTCCAAAAGCCAATATTTTACAACAAAAAGGCTTCTTACAATTCAAGAAACAAGGCCAGCTGAATGGCCTGAAAATGGACCCTCCGTGCATGCCTGTAATTGTGACCTTTGCCCTGCTAGGGCAAAGTCCACCAATCAGGTGTTGTATCTATTTACTTAGAAAACATGCAAGAAAAAGGCTGTCAAAAGTCACCTACCTGAAGTTTAGTTCATGAAAAACTCACATTGGTAGCGTAGCCTGACCTCTAAGGTGTCTATCATCTGATTTTGGGCCAATTCCTACCAGCGAAGAGTCTCACTACAGCTGGAAGATGAACTCTGATAACCTTTGACCTCACTTTACGGGAAATGATAACATCCAAACGTTGCTGCAATTTTTGAGACAAACTTTTAATTTTTTTGCACATGTGCATCAACTTTGGACTTCTCAGAGGATGTCATCCATGGTCTAAGATATGTTCTCCTAGTTGTTTAGGTGTCGTCAATGGTTCCGTAAGATTTTACTTTAATTTGCTCATTGGTATTTGTCATTATTGGACAATAGATGGCTACGTTAGTATTTTTGTTCCATGAAGTAAGATCAACCCAGACGCCATTATGGCAATAATTTTCCACACAATTGTTGCAGTATTGTACTGGTTAAACCTGCACTGAAAAAAAAAGACTCTTTTTACACAACCAAGAGATTCATCCAATCGACGTTGCAATGACCATCTGTCACCTTCTTCAAGGTAATTCTGACTGATTCACATTGCACTGCAGCACAGGTGTCGCTGCTTATAGATGCGTTCCCAAACGTCTTGATAAAGGTGAAAGATGGTCACCGAAACGGTCGGTTGAATAAATCTCTTGGTTGTGTAAAAAGAGTAATTTCTTTCAGTGACTTACCAACCTGATGAAACTATTCACAGAGGTACCCTGCGCACTGTTATGGAGCGCTAATTAGTGTCAGTGCTGCATACCTAAACCCGGACCTATTCCGGACTGGACCTTAACGTTTAGGTTCAAGTCCAAGAAAACCAAAACGTCTGGAAACAAGTCCGGACTTGAAAAAAAAATCTCTCGCTTATACACTCCTTTTTGTCTTAAACCTTCTTTACATCGTGAAATTTGCCATGGAAAAATATGAAAATATTGCTGTTTTTGTGTTTACTGCTGACTGTATATAATTTCGCATACTTTAAAATTGCATGTAAAATATATGCCAATATGCAATTTAACATACTAGGATTTTTAGCACACATATGCCATGGATTCAGGTCCGGATTTATAATGAACCTAAACCTCTGGATCTAAATCCGGACCTGAACCTGAACATGGATTTAGGTACACAGCACTACTTAGTGTGAAGAAACCTACCTGTAGGTACACTGCGGCCAGCATGACCTCCTGCGCGACCCCTGCTGTCAGCTGGAGCCTGGCCGTGTACATGTAGTCCAGCAGCACGGACACGCCCTTCTCTGTCACCAGCCGTAACTCCACGCTGCTCGCATCGCTGTCAGTGAACAGGGCCTTGAAGTACCCAGAACACGCACACAGGACACACCGATGGGCAGGGAAACTACTGCTCCCTACCTGGGAATACGGATGGATTGAATTGTTATCTCGTCCATGAAAAAATACTTTTTCATGGGGATATTGTTTTGAGTGTGTTTGCGTGTGTGTTTGCGTGTATGTGTGCTGTGTGCCAGATGCTTAAAGTCAGCATAACTGAAGAACGTCTAGATGGATTGTAATGATATTTAGTATGTGGGTAGGTGTTGGGAGGAGAAAGGTCAATGTTGATTTTGGGCCCCCTGGTTTGTGTCACTAGAACTGCAAAGGCATATTTGTCAAAATCTTCCAAGGAGAATAACTGAAGAAACGAGGAAGGAAGGAAGGGAGGAAGGGAGGGAGGGAGGGAGGGAGGGAGGGAGGGAGGGAGGGAGGGAGGGAGGGAGGGAGGGAGGGAGGGAGGGAGGGAGGGAGGGAGGGAGGGAGGGAGGGAGGGAGGGAGGGAGGAAGGAAGGAAGGAAGGAAGGAAGGAAGGAAGGAAGGAAGGAAGGAAGGAAGGAAGGAAGGAAGGAGTGTAAAATTATGAAAAAATGAATGTTGAAAACCTTTATTGTTCCTTGATGCAACAGACTAAATGCAGGTCTGTGCATTTCTAGAATATGTTTATTATCTTCAAGCATAGAAGCCGTGATGCCAATTAATTTTTTTCTTTACACATTCATAAGTGTATAAAGCACACACACATATTCATAACTTTAGCAATCATGAACAATACTGGCCATGGACTGTCTTGAAGCATACCTTAATGTTGACATCACACATCCGTCCTGTCTGTCTCTGGTCCTGTAGACAGGTGAGAATGTAGGTGGGGAGGGCAGGGTACTCACAGGTGTGGGGCATCAAGGCAGCCATCCTTTACACCTGTCAGGTGCAAAGTACAGGTGAATACAACAATTCTTATTCCACCTGCCAGGTGCAAAATACATGTACAGGTGAATATAATGATTCTCATTTTGCCTGCATACAGGTGAATACAACAATTCTCATTCCACCTGCATACATGTGAATACTGTACATCAATTCTCATTCCACCTGTCAGATACAAAATACACGTACAGGTAAACACAACAATTCTTGTTACACCTTCAGGGGCAAAGAACAGGTGAATATAGAAATTCTTATTGCACCTGTCTGGTGCAAAATACATGTACAGGTGAATACAAAAATTCTTGTTCCACCTGTCAGGTGCAAAATGCATCTATATGTGATGACATATAACCCCTATGCTGCTAGGTGTAAAATACAGATTAGAAATTTTCTAATCTGTATTTTCTGATCTGTATATATTTAAGCAACCCTCTGGTTTGCAACAGAAGGAATCTAGTATTTTTGTGGAATCATTTCATTACTGTGAAGAAAACGAGAACGCACAGAATCGATGTGCTCTCCTAGAAACACTTCCAGCAAGCACAAGCCACCAAGAGTTAAACACTTTAGAAAGACATTAGCCTCGTATCTGAACCAAACGTAACACAGCACCAAGAGACCACGTCTAGCGATATAATAGACGTTAAACAAGGACAACAACAACAACAACAAAACGTGCAATATCATAAGTAAATGTTACGATACAAACTATCCATTCGAATAATTTATTATGTTCATCATTAATAACACAAGACTAAAACTACGTCAACATACTACAGTCTTTAAAGTGAATATCACAACATGTTTTTGTTCTCACATAACGTTAGAAATGTTTATAATTTACAGACAAAAATCACGCGTACGACCGTCGCGGGTGAAAGCGTCATCAACGTAAATATCAACACGAGCTATATCATCAAAAATGAAGGAAACTTGCCTAAAATTCACAAAATCTTACAAAATTTTCCATGCAGCTGTGTTTACCTGTGCGTGTCTGAACCCGGAAGTGATTTTTGAACCCAGAAGTGATTTTTATCCGGAACTGATTTTTACCCCTTGACCTTTAACCCTAAATAAAAGCTTCGTGCACAAATTTTCCAATTTTCCCCCAGGCACTTGTTGGACGTGTTTTGCCCAGAAACTTGCCACGTCAAAATGTTTTAAGATCTTTCTACCTTTTCTTAAAGACGTAAGACGATGGCGGAAAGCGAAGAAGAGACGATAGACCTCACAGGACCCGAAGACGTCGCCGAAGAAGCTGAGTATAATAGAGAAGACTTTTCAGATGAAGATTCGCTTCTTCCACAAGCGGTGATAGAAGGAGGGAATGGGCACAGGTACGTATTTTGAGGGAGGGGGGTTTCTTAAGATTTTTTTAAGACGTTGATATTTAAATCTGTAAGGTATACAGATACAGAAGGTTTCAAACGTTGCAATTTGTCAAAATTATCTCGATTTGTTAAGTGAGCAAAGATGATAAAATTTGATTTTTTAGCAGAGATTGTTATTTTTGCATAGTTTGGGGGTGTCCTAAGATTTTTTGAGACGATGATATTTAAGATTTGTAAGGAATGGCACTTAAGAATTTGTTAAAAATCGATTTGTAAGTGAGCAAAAAAGAATATTGATTGTTAAATTGGTATAAGCTAAAACTATTAAAGTGGGAGGGGGGCATTTTAAGCTTAGAGAATGGTATGTTCCATTATGGACTGTTCCAAAGAAATAGGGGGTTCAAGAGAGGGATGTGGACATGTAGGGGGTGGATATGGGTCTGAAGAAGGGGGAAGTTTGATATGAGGGGTTGAAAAAAAAATTACGTCTAGTCAGCCCCCCTAAATTTTTATTTTTGGAACAGCCCAATGTTAACGTCCTATAGAACGTTTGGGGTTGGGATGCTTTGTATATATACTAGTAGGGGCCTGCATGCCAACTTTAATATAGAGCTAGATCAGCTGTTTTAATTAATTCCAAGTAATTAGTAGCCAGACTGCTCAAATGTGCCATAAAGTGTAAACGGTACATTCTTTGAAAAGTGTGTGTTGGGTGCCTGAATTTAGCTTGAAATATGGACTAGTAAGATTTACCAGGATACAAACATCTAAGAAAGAACTTAACAAAATTTGCTGCCTCAGATGGCAAGTAAACCAAAAATTAGCTTTTAATTGAGCAAGGATGACCGTCAATTGACCACAAAACATACTACTGCTAGTACTGAAACGCACAAGGCGAGTAGTACAGTCTCCTGGCTCCCGGGAATCAAACCCGGCACGCCAGCACACAAACCCAGTGCACTAACCGCTAGGCTAAAAGGTCTGGACCAGTTAGACTGGTCAGTAAGTTGCGCTTGAACCACACTGCAACAGTAAAGCTGATTATTTCATGATACCTCAGAAGAAAGCAGCGATCATCCTCTGGATCTTTTGTATCTTGGCTGTCTTCCCGACCACAATCCGCTGCTTCAAGGCAAGACAGAACCGCTCCTTAAGATTGTATTCCTTTAGCCTTGGTGCTGGGGCAAGATGGTTCAACAGGTGGCACTAGACATTATGGCAGTTTTCAAGGGAGATTATGGCGGTGATGATAAAGGAGACATAACAAACTTTAAACCTACAGTACTGATTGCGTTACAATTAACGGATAACGATAACGGTGTCGCAAGGATAACGTATGGATAACGATAACGTAACGCAACGATAACGTAACGCAAACGCGGTAACGCAACTTGAATAGCAGGCCTAAGGTCGGAAAATGCGTTATCGCGTTATTCTGACCTGCTACTGAATGCGTTATTTTGCGACATACGCTGCTATAATGAGGTGGGTTCAGGTTTCATGTTTGTTCTGCTACATTGTCATGAAAATGTATCGTAACAATACTTGTTGTTACGGCCGCATGTGGTCGTCAGAAATATGCATTTACGATGGTATGGTGAGATAAGAATTGCAATTAAATTCGAAGCATTTCCAAGCACGAGACCTCAACAAAATAAAGGAGGTAAAGCGGCAAGACCGCGACGCAATTTTCGCCCATCCATACTTCAACGCCAACGTGTTCATACAAGGCGCTGCACGCCGCGTTAGAAATATATCGGCATCGTAAAGTTCATTGTTTACTTTACCCACTCGTACTACATGTACATGAATACGGTATGTCCCAACAGAATTAGTCCTGTACAGAAGATTTCTTGTTTACAATCGGCAATCCTTGTGTATTTTGTTGGGATCCTTTCGTGAAACAGCCGGGAGACTTGTGAAATCGGCTATCCTCGTTTCACGTTCGCTTATTCTCGTTGTCCGTCGTCAGCAAATGAGAGTGTTCTGTGTGCTCACGAGACATCACGATCTACGTCGGTAAAGTTCGGTGACAAGCTGAATATTTGCTTGCGAGGAGGAAAGACGACAGAAACATATATCGTGAAAAGTAACATGATTGTTGGGGAAACATCACGTAATTTGCTACATGCCACTGATCAAGTGTTGTTTCGAAAATTTGATCCAGAAATAAAGTCAAATTAATGCTTTTGTAAATGTTCATATCAGCATTAGTTTATCCTGATAGTTTAAAACTCCAAACTCTTATACACAACACGGGAGACCATTCCTCCCCAGACTCTCAGGCGCTCCTGTCAAAATTGATTGATGATCTCTCTTTGTCGCCGGCCTGATCAAAGGCGGGCGGTGGACGGTGCGCTTGTGTAGCGAACTTCTTCCACAAGAATTCTCACGCTGAAGACGCCCGGTCTACAATTAATTCTAACAGGCGATTGAAATGTGCTACCTAGGAGGGTTTTTTTTCTGAACTTGCTTGGTGCTACGAAGTTTGGTCGAAATGCTAGGAAAAGACATGTTATGTACATAAATATATATCGTGGGGAAATGTGCTCGGTCGGCTGAATTCTACCACTTCTATACAATGACGTCCTTGATTCTACTCGCTAAATTTCGCCGCCAGATTATTCCCTTTTGGCCAGGAGTCTGTTGGTGACTGGCAAAGTCACTCATTTGGGAAAATTAATAATCTTGTTTGTTTGTCCTCTTTTCCATACACAGGTAGAGCATGCTTCAGTGGCTACTAAAAGTGTCCAAGGACGAATGCTACCAGCCGTTTTGTTCTATTATACAAGCGCGCACAAGCATGCGTGTGTTTTAAGTTTCGTCCTGTTGACGATATGTTGTTTACCCTAACACCACGTTCGAGTCTTTCGGTTTCTACTAACATGCGTTTTATGTATAAAACAAGGGATTAAGTATGAACTATCATTATTATGTGACATAGTTCTCGCACTGCTCATAAAATGGCATTTCGCTCCACCTAAGTTAAATCAAGGATAATTTAACCTCCTTGAGTACATATTCCGTGTTCGTTTCACTCTTTTTTTATCAGCGCAGTTGCGCAAGAAAACCAATGCGTGAGGGGTGTGTCAAAGTAATTTTTCTCACATTAATTACTTACCGTTCGAAATTTTACACGACCAAGTTGATCGTCACCCCGGACTTGTTCTGGAAAAGCTTTTCCCAAACATTACGATCGACGCTCTTCTCTACTTGCTATGTCGTGACTTCTGAACTTGAAATACTAGTAAATTGTATTTGAGATAACTTTCTGTTCTGGAAATCTCAGCGCTACTATCCCTGTAAATCTGCACTGTTTCAAATCAGTTTGGATTGACAAATTAATGTACATATTTAGAATTACTATTGCAAAGCAGCTTTGGATGGTGTGGTTTGTTTTAGCCAAACTGGCGGGGAAATTTTGGGTTTCTTCCTTTCCTCACGAAACAAAAAAGCGATTGGAATACACATCTCAAAGTCTGTTCTTTTCGGATGTCACGTCGCAGAGTAAACAAAAGCATTGTCTAGACTGGAGTACAGGCACTGGTGTGTTCTATTGTTTCACACTTTTTGTGGCGCGGCAGGACAGTATCATTTACGTTTGAAATTTGTAACAACCAAAAGTTCATTCCTTATCACTAGTCGACACCCTAACTCGTGTTGACTTGTATTTCAATCTTTGTTGCATGCTATTCGCCACAGACTATTAGCAATGTATACGTAGGAGCGGTCTTCCTTTATTCATTATTATCACCAAGGAGGTTGAATATTTAACCTCCTTGTTACCTATCACCTTGTAACTTACCTTTTGTTATGTGTATGCATGCCGATATTGACTGTCGGAGAGAGCTTCCCACGGGGTTTTTCTTGCGAGACCTCTTCCCAAGGCTCTTCCCTATAAATTCCTTGTTCTGACGAAGTTTTGTTCTGGTTTGCGTTGCGTTTTAAACTTACCTTCTCTAACTCAAGCTGTGTTCTGTCCGACTTACACATGTTGCGTCAGGACTTACCTTTCAATACACGTTTGACATTTGAGGAACTATATGATATGTATTTAATGTTGGAAGAAATGTATATAACGACTCTAATAATTTTACAAAGAGGAAACGTCTTTGCAACAACGACGTCTGCCAAGGCATGGATCAGACAGAAACAGTCGATTTTTAAACTCCTTTCTTTGACATCATTACGTCTTTCTCTTTCAATTTGGTGATACGAACTTTCTTATCATTCCAAAGTGCATTGTTTTTCTTCCAAGCGAATCCCTCGGATCCATTCCTAAGCATACGAATGAACGGTTGAACAACTGTTGAACATAAGGTAAACGCAACGTTAACTCAAGGAGGTTTTGGTTAACGTAAACCAGAGAGTAAAGGTAAGTTACTGGTTAAGTTGCATCCGACGTCGAATATGGTAGTATTTACAATATTGGAAACCGAAAGGCAATTGGATCTCTTGTTAGTTGGCGCTGGCACGTTGCATAACTAACATTAATTCTACTACGTATCATTTCTAACATGTTTCACGTTACTACAACTGTTATGCGCTGTTGTTTATGAACAACACATTCATATTCTACGTCACACGACTCACACAAAAGGTAAGTAAGTTATCGATCATCTTTCGGCAGCCACTACATCTTGCCTGAGCCGCCATCGTGTAAACAAGGAGGTCTAAAATTACAAATGTTGGAAATACGGTAGGTACTGCGTCAGATATGAAAAAAAAATCGCTATATGATTTTATGACGTCTGAAAACATTTCCGTATTCTCCGATCGTGCAAAATGTAGGCTACAGACATGTACAAGTAGGAAAGTGGGAAATAAAACACATCGTACGGGGTTCATGCAATTCAGTCATTGGTCAGATCGGCATGACTTTCATTCTCATTTATCAACTGTATTCAGTTTATTCATTACTACAGAAACACAATTTTTACGGAATTCAAATTTCACGAAATTCTGCACACGAGTAAGTTTTACGGAATACATACGGTCCTTACGTAAAATTCGTATGTTATGAATTCCGTAAAATTTATGTATTCCGTAAAAGTCTTACGAACACATTATAGCGACATTGTCATTGTCGTCAAACACGAAGATGCTGACACGTATATGGACAATCACTCTTAGAACTGTTTATAACACAAACGATATTATACAAACAATATATCATCACATGTCAAACATAAAGTGGTGGACAAAAATCCGTGCAGAATGTTGCAACAACAATCAACGCGGTCCTTCTTTGAGACCATGCCATCAAAGAAGCCGAGCGTCGCTTTGCACGTGTCTATGAAATTGAAACATGCGGCTCGACCGTCGAAACAGCAAATTCATAGGGTTCCATTTTTGCTTCAATAAATTAAAGGTTGATAAATGTGCTTGGCTTCACCAAGGAGGTTTCAATCTTGACGAAACCACCATGGTTTCCACTTCAAGGAGCGCGCTCAGATTTCATTTTTCACCAGGCGAGTTTTTTTGACCAGCGATTGGATAAATCTAGGTCAAAATTTGCATACGCAGGTTACGCGGGTTTGTTTTCCTATCCCGGAAGTGCGCTGGGATACAGCGCGGCACTCACAAATATCGTACACAGAAAGGAATACACTATGACTTATGTAAGTTTTTTGGTTTTTTTGAGGCCATATGCTTTCAAAACAGACTCAGTACTAGTATTTCTCGCCCTGCCGCCTGGTGGTGTAACAATGAACGTAAATCAAGACAATTCAAACTCTACAACAATGAACGTAATTTTTCGGCCGCGTGACTTCATACCACGTCTTGTGAAGAAACTCTAGTCTAGTGGGTGTAACGTCAGTTTATTACTAGCATACGATTATAATCACAACATGTCTTCTAAAAACAAAAGCAAGACAATCAACCAAGCGTCTATCGCCATGGGATTCCAGAAACTGCCACCGGCGAAGCGGAAACCTTTGGCCGGGCGGACTAGCAAGCGCGCCTTGCGCGGTAGCAGCCCAGAAATCGCGTGTCACGGTGGTCGGAGGCACACGCCGTTGTATGAAAACTTGCGCTACCAGATTTTCTGATCTGGTCTTATCCTTGATCTGATACATGAGAAAACATTTTATTACCACAGTGTTTCTATTTTATCAACATCATAGACGGTCAGCCGCCCATGTTCCAAGATCAAAACATCCACTTGACCTGGCTAGAACGCCGCTTTCACTGCGATCGACTGATTTTGTCAACGTTCAGGAGAACCTGCTCGGAACTTAAAAACTAGAAATATGATTATTTAAAAACCGAAATTACGAGCATCTGCTGAAAATACTTGACAAAGGCTCCTTGGCTACACCGCCGACAGAGGCCCGCTGGGTAGGCGGGGCACTGTTTAAGTGATGTCGCCGCCCGCGCATATGAATGGGTAACGACCCCGATAGCTTGCGTTATCTCGCATAGCTAATCAAGAGGCTCGGACAAAACTCACCCGCCCCAAATGCGTTAATAACGCATTGCCGTAACGCGATACTATCGCGACGATATCGCGACGGTAACGCGACGATAACGCGACGCTATCGCGATATCCGTTAATTGTAACGCAATCAGTACTGTAATTAACTGCTAGATTCCTGATTGGTTAGAGTAGTCAGCCAATCAGGATACTCAAATTGTTGACTCGTGTTGCTCAACTTATCTTCACCAGTATAAACACTGGGAATGTAGTAGTTTATTTGAAACCTGCCTGTGCTACTCTCTTTGCCCCCCTCCCACTTCCTTTTTACAGCTCTTTTACCCATGATTCTTCAGTTTTCCCAGGGTGCAATGTACGTTAACAAATTTTTTTTGATTTGTTAATCTGGTCAAAGTTGAAATGGGTGAATAGGTATAATATTTGATTGAAACAATGAAACTGTATCCTTGATGTAATGTCGATGTTTTGTCCACAGACCGCTACGCGGTACTCAGGGCCCTCTACGACGGAAACTGTGGTTCTTCGCGCCAAAGTGCAGCCGCGATCGCTGCTGTTTCCTGTTCGCCTTCGGCCTCACGATCTTCATCATCCTCGTGACGTCCGCAATCTACATGAACTCCCATTCAAAGTCTTCCTGCCCCTACGCCTTTCTCTTAGACACCTCTGAGAAAAAGAGCGTAAAGAAAGACCCCGTCACCGCGAGTGGAGAGAGATTCCCGTGGGACGATGTCCGTCTTCCGTCGACGATCGTACCCTACGCCTACATGATCCACCTCCACCCGAACCTCACCACGTTCAAGTTCACCGGTAAGGTCGCGATAAACGTTACCGTCGTGAAGAAAACGGACATGGTGGTCTTTCACGTAAAGGAGCTCAACGTTACGCAATCTGCGGTGAAGACGTTGAAAAAAGACGCGGTCCCAATCGTGAAGGAGTTGGAGTACGCGGAAAACGAGCAGTACTGTTTACGACTTGGCCGGGAACTGAGCGCTGGTCAGAACTATACGGTGGAGGTGCACTTCAGTGGGGAACTGAAAGACGGACTCTATGGCTTTTACAGGAGTACCTACACTTTAAACAAGGATGGAGCTAAAGAAGAGAGGTAAAGTGTACATGGTATTGTCTTTTGTCTTCTTCTTTGTGGCGTTGAAATACCCACCCATCTGCAATTTGCTGAATAGTTTGTTAGACTGAAAGAAAAATGTTTGTTGGCCTAAAAAGGTATCTAGCTTTGGTGTTGCTTAATTAGGAATACCAAAGCAAGATTCTACATAATGTTGTAGAAGACAAAACAAACGATGGAATTCGCTCCCTGAATTATTGTAAACTGCAAATTTACTGTAAGTGGTTTTATGTTTACAATTTTCATACCAGGAACATATTTTCTGTCTTGCATTGCACAGGGCGGGAAATATATACTGGGTGCATTTGCACTTTTGTGCACCCAGACTTGGTGCACCAGTCCTAGATATTTTTGTAGGCTATAGGGTAGAGGTACTACATTCTACAATATTGTACACAAATATTCATCCAGAAAATTCTTGAAATTTAAATATCAGAAAAAGCAATACAACCTTTGTTGTACTTTGATGTACATATATTACTTGTTTAAAGTTAGCAAATTTGAAGTTACCAATGGAATTAGTTATGGAAGTGTCTTAGTAAGGTTTGTAGATATGTTTTCCTGACTTTCTACTTTATTTCAAGTTGTGCATCCAAAATTCTTTCTTTGCACCAAAAGTCTTAGGCTAGGTGCACCAGTACTATAAGTGTGCCTATTCCTAAATCATGAATTTCAAACCCTGGGATTAAATTACTATTATTCTGATAATGGTTGTTTAAACCACTACTAGTAGGAGTGATACTTTCTCCCCCCCCCCCCCCCCCCCATACTGCAAAATTGAAGCTCCTGAAACTTAATCAAATTACGTATCAGGTATTCAGCCATATATAGCTAGACAGCTGATTGCAATGTTTTCATCGCTAGGGTCCTTGCCACCACGCAGTTTGAGGCTGCGAATGCTCGGGCCGCGTTTCCGTGCTTCGACGAGCCGGCGCTGAAAGCGACCTTTCAACTCCACATGGTCCGAGAGGGGAGACACACCACTCTCTTCAACATGCCCAGGGTAGGTGTACTTCTTCTTTAAAATTTGTGAAAAATTACAAATTGCCAAACAATCAATCATTCGCAGGCATCAGTGTCTGATGCATGGCGGCTACAGACGTGCATAGGGCTCGCCAGGCTGGTCTGCTCTTGGCGTAGACCCTCCAGTCAGTTCTGGTGATCTCCAGCCCCTGGAGTGTGTTGAAGATCTGGTCTTCCCATCTTCCTCAAACATACATACGATAATTTCATCGGGTTGGTAGAACGTAGGATATTGGACTTTTAAGTTCAAAAGGGGTATAAAATGTTGCTTGCTTGAAAAATGATTTGTTTGAGTACCGTTTTGAGGTAAAAATTATGTGAGTAAAAGGGGTTAAATTTCTAGTGCCAGTCTTTTTGAAATTATGTGCACAGCTCCAATTTTATGTGCACAAACTTGCACATGCCAGTGGTACATTAACTGTAAATGCATTTAATTTTGCGTGGTACTTATTTTGCGCTAAGGCGACAATGGAGTGTTTGCTGTGTTATAAGTTTGTGGCAACGCTATAGTCACATACTGCTTCAGTATTGGACAAAAAGGTTCGCGGTGGTTCTAAGTTTGCGGTGAAACGGTCGCCGCGAAAACCGCAAACATAAAACCACGGCGAATATTTCTGCATTCAAATTACAGTATTTGGAGCTCTGGCCATCGTACTGGCATGCAGAATATTATCATCCTTTATGAATAGGTGAAAAATTGTTGTTGTTGACGTTTACTAATTGTTGTTGTTGACTATTCTAGGACCATACAGAAGACTACGACGACGGTTTGAAGATGGACGTGTTTCAGGTGTCCGTACGAATGAGCACGTACCTTGTCTGTTTCATCGTATCAGACTTCCGGAGTTTAACAGACACCACGGATAGCGACATAGCGGTACTGGCACTGATCTCTTTCATCTTCTGGGATGCCTAAGACCCGATACACACTGGGAATAATTTTCTGGACCTACGACAATGATGTCTTTGACGTTCGTCGCCCATTTTCCTGGGTGTGAACAGGCCCCGCGCGACGTATGTCAGGCACTTTTATGGCCTGTACGACCTTGTCATATGTTACATCCAGGGTTTGTCATACAGGCCATAAAGACGTATATCATCAGGCCTCGAAATAGTGGGTGCATGTGCACCTGCGTTCACCCAAAATTGGAGCTGTGCACCTAATTTTTGACTGTGGGTGCACCTAGATATTTTTGTAGGCTATAAGGTAAGGGTACTATTGTACACTAGTATACAGAAAATACAGAAAATACTTGAAATGTAAGTATTTTGACTTACTTGACTTTTAGACAGAATAGCTAGAATTACCCTTCGTTGTATTCTACTTGATGTATCTATTTAGCTATAGAAAATTATTACAGATTGTAGTTCTAAGAGCGTTAAACTTTGTAATTTTGTTTTGCTGACATTCAACTTTATTCTAGGTGGTGCACCCAAAATTTTTTCTGTGCACCTAATTTTTTTTGTCAGGTGCACCAGTGCACCTATTTCCAAAAATGAATTTCGAGCCTGATCATTGTCGAAGATACGTCCAGAAAATTTTCTCTGTGTGTATCGGGTGTAAGCATAAGCCCATTCGTAGATTGGAGTACGCATGTGTAGTGTCAAAGGTGAAGGCCCCTGAGACTTATACAAAACCTGTTTGGGCATTGTTATGCAAATTGAGACAAGACGAGAACTGTTTTCAAGGCAGGGGCCTTCACCTTTGACACTGCACATGCATACTCAAATCTATGAATACTATATTGCCACAATCCATTACATGTACTAAGAAACATACAAATTTTACGGAATTCGTACGATCCACTACTAAGAAACCTGTACACGATCCTTACTAATTTGATAGACCACGTGATATCAGTGGCAAGATACGATATCTTGGCTTTAAAGAACTTAGCTCTAATATCCTAAATCTAAACACCAGAAATCTCAGCCTGCACAGATGCGGACTTCTTAGGCGACACATCGATGTATCTTAGACCAACTATCAATGCGAGACTGAGAATTGTACTCTCCTAGTAGAGGTTTGGCTCCAGCCAGTTTTTGACTTGTTTTCAGGCATTTTTGTCGGGCTGTCTATTTTGTCAGGCATTGATGCAAATGCATTTGCAGAGGTTTGGCCAGCAGACACAAAGAAGGACAAAATAGACAGCCTTGAAAACATGCCTAAAAAGAGTAAAAAAACAGCCAAAGCCAAAGATCTAGATCTGGATGGAGCCTCAGTACATGAAAATCGGTGTTCGCGTTCCGGTAATGTTAGGATTGTCACACGACCCAGGCGGTTTCTTAGTAGTGGATTGTATGAATTCCGTACAATTTGTATGTAGTCCATTAAAGAAATGTCCTGGCTTAAGAACTTAACTAGTAATGTTTAAGGAACAAAGCTGCGGGAATTTTACATTAGAAATAACGCCGCATTATTCCGTTTTCCACCAGGTGGCCGTCCATGCTCCTGAAGACAGAATCAGCCAGGCGCAGTTCGCTCTTGACGTGGCCAAGACCGTTTTACAATACTATGAAACATTCTTCGGTGTGAAGTATCCCCTGCCTAAAATGGGTGAGTGACATAATATTCAACGAAAAGTACTGTAAATGCATTTAAGTTCGCTTGTTTTTTATTTCGTGCTAAGGCAAAAATGGAGTGTACGCGGCAGCACTATAGTCACATACTGCTACTGTAACAGTATGGACAAAAATGTTTCCAGTAGTTTTAAGTTTGCTGTGAAATGGTCGCCGCGAAAAACCGTGAACACAATACCAACGCAAACATTTCTGCATTTTACAGTAAAAGCAATACAGTCAAACCTGCTGGCCACTTTTTGGTGGTCCTTCAGATGATTTTTCCCATTGTCACAAGAATTAAGAATCCTCTCTATAGTAACCACTTGTACCCATAGACCAGATTTTATCAGTCCCCTGTGTGGTCTTCTTGGTAGTATGGACTGTATTCTATATGGTGAGATATAAGATTAAGAGTAACTGACACCTGTGTATCCTGAAATATTTGCCGTGTTGTGAAGTTTGAAATTGCAATTATCTCGGTGACATCTCATGACCACCCTCTTAAAAGCAGGACCCCTATCGCTCGATTCGTTGGCTCGCTCGCGTAGGGTCCCTGCTCTTTAGCCCCACTAGACACGGCTCTGGCGACGTTACTGACAGTTGCTCATGAATAATTAATGAGCTATCCTTATTTGGCACAATTTGGCGGTTAAATTGTTCTGAACCAAAAGTAACGATGTGAGACGTAACCTGATTGGTTGATAGCTTCCCAGCGTCCTTTGCGCTTTTGCTTGAGATGAGGTTTACCAAACCCTCTGATTGGCTGAAACTGTTTTGGTGGCTACGTCGCCAGAACCGTGTCTACCGGGCTAAAGAGCAGGGCCCCTACGCGAGGGAGCCAACGACGCAAGCGATAGGGGTCCTGCTTTTAGGAGGGTGTCTCATGACAAACTTAGCATACACTTAGCATACACTGAAACATTTCCTCTGGGTTCTGGGCCAAACATCCTAAACGTTACGCCAACACGACTCCACTAAGAACTGTCACTTGTTTCTAATTCTGGCTTTCAAAGCTCGATAAATGCACTTATAGCTATTGGAAAAGTGTTACGCTTCGAGATCCACTTGCTTTACCGTTTAAAAGCAATTGTTTCATCAAACTCCATGTTGTTTCTGACCTGACAGACCTGGTAGCCATCCCAGACTTTGGAGCCGGCGCGATGGAAAACTGGGGCTTGGTCACCTACCGGGAGACTGCCATCTTGTACAACGATCTGGAGTCGTCTGCCAGCGACAAGCAGTGGGTCGCCATAGTGATCGCTCACGAGTTTGCACATCAGGTATGAAGGGATACAAAGGAGAGGCAACATTAACTTAATATGCTAGCAACTGAAACAACGAGGACAGTTGGTCCTGAGAGTTGGTCTGTAGAGGCATCCTAATTAGATAGCTTTTAAATAACGTTCAGTGTCTGTATAACCAGCTGCTGCTGCGCCGCGTGCCTCCAAAGTTGGTGTGTTATACCGGCTTTATAGACACAGATACAGATACAGACAACATCGGCTACGTGTTTTGCTAATATTTTCAACCCTTTACTCAAAATTCAGGTGCCAATTTCGCTTCAGGAAAAGCATCAAGTTAATGCTATTTTGAATAAGAGCAGTTTGGCTATGATAAATGTAAAACTATAAACAAAAATGGCTGATTATGCTAGATTCAAAAACAGGCATGCATAGATAAGATAATCTATCAAACTGGTTCACGTAAACTTGAAAATGAATACCCTGCAAGAATTCTTCTTATGTTAAGTGACAAAACATGATTATCTATAGATTTTTATACGCTATTTCCATACACAAAGCTAGGTGCTTACCCACAAGCTTTCAGTATCAACAGTATCAACTATCCCTCTATAGAGACGGGGGCCGATACAGACTGCCGTGCACCTTTGTCCTTACACTCAGGTCATGTGACATAGGCTTTGGGTCATTTCAACTTGAGAAAGATCAGAGGACTGACCAAGGGCTTGTTAAATGTTGGTATTAGCGTTTTCCTTTGTGTACGGAAATACTGTATAAAATCTGCATATTAATGACGTCCATGTTTTTGTTGTTGCAGTGGTTTGGTGACCTTGTCACCATGAGGTGGTGGAACGACCTCTGGCTGAACGAGGGCTTTGCCAGCTTTGTGGAGTTCATCGGAGCGGACAAAGTGGACCCCAAGTGGAAAATGGTACAGTCTATATAGTGCAACAAGTAGATTTTCTTTGACAAATTGGCCCCCGGGTAGAAAATGGTACAGTCTATCTAGTTCAACAAGTAGATTTTCTTTCACAAAGTGGCCCCCGAGCGGAAAATGGTACAGTCTATCTAGTGCAACAAGTAGATTTTCTTTTACAAAGTGGCTCCCGAGTGGAAAATGGTACGGTCTATCTAGTGCAACAAGTACTAGTAGATTTTCTTTGACAAGGTGACCCCCGAGTGGAAAATGGTACAGTCTATCTAGTGCAACAAGTAGATTTTCTTTGACAAAGTGGCCCCCGAGTGGAAAATGGTACAGTCTATCTAGTGCAACAAGTAGATTTTCTTTTACAAAGTGGCCCCCGAGTGGAAAATGGTACAGTCTATCTTGTGCAACAAGTAGATTTTCTTTGACAAAGTGGCCCCCGAGTGGAAAATAGTACAGTCTATCTAGTGCAACAAGTAGATTTTCTTTGACAAAGTGGCCCCCGAGTGGAAAATGGTACAGTGTATCTAGTGCAGCAAGTAGATTTTCTTTTACAAACTGGACCCCGAGTGGAAAATGGTACAGTCTATCTAGTGCAACAAGTAGATTTTCTTTGACAAAGTTGCCCCCGAGTGGAAAATAGTACAGTCTATCTAGTGCAACAAGTAGATTTTCTTTGACAAAGTTGCCCCCGAGTGGAAAATGGTACAGTCTATCTAGTGCAACAAGTACTAGATTTTCTTTGATTTACTGGTCTTTGCCTTAGAAATGACATGATAGAGCGCAAGATAAATAACATACTTGAGAGCTGGGAATAGAACTCATGACCCTCACACCTTAACATGCCAACATGCCAAACCTAACGACCTGACGTGGATAGGTACTAATTTGACTTTGGCATTCTACGACCTTAGAATCTGTTTTCTGAAATATTTTTTTATATTTACAGCATACATTTTCTCATTTTGCAGCTGCTTTGTTTGTATGATTTACAGTATGGTTGAAAATGTTTTGTTGTTGAAACGGATGAAATTTTACTGTATGCAATATAATCAAATCAACATGGCCTTTGGAAATAATCCTATTCAGTGTCTAAAACCCTTTGTGGAATTGTGTTGCGCAATCGATAGTGTGTTTTGCCCAGAACCAAGAGGTCCCGAGTTCGAAACCACTGGTATGCTCTGATGTTGTGCCCCTGGGAAAGACACTTAACATGACTTTCCTCACTCCACCCAGGTGTGAATGTGTACTACCTAACTTTGGTTTGGGAAGGTCGTATTGAGGTCACTTGCTGGTGCGAATGGCAGCAGACCCTTGCGATAGTTCCACAAAGTACAAGTGTGGAGCAAACATGTATCTGTTGTGTATTATATGATTATAAACCCTGCAGCAATTCAGCACTGGCCACCACTGCACGGGTAATTTCTGACCAATGACCAATAAACCTATGCAGATGGACCAGTTTGTGGCGACGGACCTACAGACCGCGCTGTATGCCGACGCTCTCAGTAACTCTCACCCGATCTCCGTTACCGTGCACCGCCCGGAGGAAGTGGAAGAAATCTTCGACAACATTTCCTACGATAAGGTATGTTTCCGTTGTACAACTAAGGCTGACTTTACACTGACGATGATATACAGTCGTGCGACTGCCTATCCTCACGACGTCGCCGGCGACGATAGTTTTTGGCCGTCTAAATAAGATCAAAATAATCCTACGACGGCAATAAACAGGAATCCTGGAATCGTCGTCACGACCACCTCGGACCCAGTCGTGCAACGTTCAGCGGGAGGCCTGTGGCTATTTTTTTCTTGTCTAAAGAAGAACCGGCGACGGAAGTGGGTGATATGCTGATAAGCCTACAGCGTGCTGTTTCCTGTCCGGGAAGGAAAGTGTCTATCGTTTTCTTTAAATATGCATGCAGACTAGTGAATATGCAGGCGGTCAGCAATGGAAACATATTTTTCCGGTTATTCCGGCGCGACGCCCTGCCACCAGTGGCTACTTCTTTGGTATATGCCCCTATTCCTCGATCCCCGTGACATTGCCATTTTGAATTTCCACAGAATTTGCGCACAATAGTACGCAATAGGTCACTTTGGGTCACACATGCACATCAATGGAATTCTGCGTCGCGGGGGTCCCGTGATATTTCCTGAATGTGTGTCTAAAGAGAACCGTCGCTCACAACAATAATCGCACGACCATATACTGTCGTCTGTCTAAAGCCGGCCTTAACTGGAAAGAAATGGATAATTTACCAAAAGTAGTCACTCAGTGCAACTCGATAGATCTGGCCCTCTTGAACACTACCAAAAAATTATTTTCTTGTTTTTTTAAACTTGTAAACAATTTTCATATTTCAAGAATTTCAAGAATGAATAAGAAAAAAAATTGAAGATTCTTTCCATGGAAATTCTCACAACAAGGAACACTTTCTTAATTTTCTCGAGTTGAGAAACTAGATTTTCACTATTTCTGGAAACTCAAGTCACCGTGAAACTTTCTTGTTTTGTTGACTAGCAAGACAATTTTTCATATTTTAAAACTTTAAGAAAACACTAAGAATTTTTCTCTTTGCTTTCTTGATTAATCTTACATTCTTTTAAATTACTAATTACTTACTTTGTGAACACACCACCATGTGTGTTAACCTTTAAACCTTGACCTTCAACCTTTCACTGTTTCAAAAGTTTAGGACTTTTTTAACGCCCACTGCAAATTGTAACCACCATCCTGCAGTTTATTTATTCACCTTTGACCTTGAACTTTGACCTTTCAGGGTGCATCGATCCTGAGGATGCTGGAGTCTTTCTTGGGCAGAGAGACGTTCCTTCAAGGCCTGACGTCTTATCTGAAGAAGCACAAGTTTGGGAACGCTGACACTGACGACTTGTGGAAGGCTCTTGATCAGGTAATCGCCATTGGCTCAGTGGCAAGGTGTTAGGCCCCGAACCCAGAGGTCCTGGGTTCAAATCCGGGGTCCCCTGATTTGTCCTGTTGTGCCCTTGGGAAAGGCACTTTACGGTTTAATTACACGACTTTCCTCGCTTAACACGGGTGAAAATGAGTACCTAGCTTCAGCTAGGGACTTCTCTGGGATAGGACATTAAATGGAGGTCCCGTTTTTGAGGAGAGACACACCTCGTGCATGTAAAAGAACCCACCACACTTATCGAAAACAGTAGGAGTCCTTCCTGCTGTGAGTGGATCAAACCTTACAGTCTGGTCCGGGTTGACATCTTAAAAAGGTGATAGTCAACACAAGTCCTTCCACAAATGTGGTAAATCTTAGTAAGGCTGAAATGTAACATGCTAGCTGATGGCTAGCTTGTGTAACACGCTTTAACTGATCAGGGCTCTATGGAGCCCCTTGTTGCATCCAGAACCCGCTCTTATCCAGAGTAGGGTCTGATTTAAATCCTGGATATCCAGAGTAGGTTGCGAGCAAAAAAACCTGTTTTGGATATCCAGAACAGGTCTTCTGAAACAGGTCTTTATAAGCAATGGTGTTTATCCAAATGTGTACTTATGGGAGGAAAGTGGGACTCCTGTTTTAGGATACGGAGACTACTTGCGTGTGATTTTCATGGTCAGAAGGCTGCCAGCTTTATTCTTTCAACAGAGATACAGTCATGTACTGTAAATCACTGTATCTTCACGGTATCAAAATTTCACGGTGCAAAGAAAATGGACATTTTCACTGAACTTTAACTTCACGGTTGTGGCAGGTGATTTACAGAACTAATGTGTGAAGAAATCATAAATGATAACAGTTTTTCTCACAGTGATGATAAGTTCACGGTACAGACACTGCTCGGAAAGTCGAATTTCAGGGAGTATCAGGGCCTTTACACACCCGTCAAATTCACCGTGTAATGGTTGTGTCCATGGATTTCAGGGATCGCCGTGTCCGGTCCTAGATTTTTTCTTACACACCTGGACCTGGAAAGTGCATGGGAATTTACGGAGTCCTTATACTTGACGTGTAGTGGAAAACGGATGACAAAAGGATGGTAATTATACACGGCCCTTCGTGCGTTCTAGGTGATAATTATCTGTACATTACTGACGTAAAATCATGTTCTACTGGTAGAAAGCGGAACAAAATGGCTTGAATTAACGTGATTTAATTTCCATGAGTATATTAAAGAGACCATCTGATATAAGCGCGCGATAAGAAGCGTTTCTACCAGCTACAGATCGTCCGTCCGAACGAAATGGATAATTGGCGTCCCCATATCTTGAATGTCATTGTATTTCAAAACCCACCTAAGTCGACAAGAAAGGTCTCCAAAAATACCAGAATTATGATTATTGAGGCTGAGTTTTGTATGTACCAACATTTTCAACCGCGAGGGACGTCGCTCGATCTAAACAACGGTCGTTCTAAGCTGGGCGACATTTTATATCGCCCAGAGACCCCCGCCCGCCCTGCTGAAACCCCCGCCCGCACTGCTGAGCCCCCCGCCCGCTCAAAAACCCGCGCCCGCTCAGGAACCCGCCCGGGCCCGAAAGCCACAGCTGAAATATACAAAAGGCGGTTAACTAGGATTCGAGATAATCTCATAACTTTTTCCCAACACGAAAACCGACGTCCAAATGCCCAATGATGAAACATTTAGAGCAAAATGTGAGTATTTTACTAAAAAAAACACAAACCCTCTTGTTTAACGTAGTTGTTAGATAAACGGCTCTATCTGATGTTTACATAACATGCGCCACAAGCCTACAGTTTTGTTTTTTTATTCATTATTTTTTTATCTATGCTGTTGCCATGCCCTCAGCTTAGCAGCAGAGCTGTTCCATCACAGTTCCATCACAGTGACAGACATAGATCTACAAGTTGATTTAAAATGCACTGTTGTAGAATTGTCATTTCATTTTCCTGGTGTTAATATAAACAATCAGTTCATTGCTTTGGTGGGATGTGTATTGTGTTGTCTGGTGCGGCTTTTCTTAGACAGAAGCCAAAAACGCCCGGCGTAAAGTGTTTTTTTAATGATGACCACCCGGGCCAAATATTGGCAGAATTAGCCCATCGACGTCAGCCGCTGGCAACGAAGATGAAGGTTTAGATAAGACAATGTTTCTTTGTTACGAAATAGGAGATTTTTTCTCAACCTCGCAGCTAAATCATACAATGATGGGAATTAGGATACTACGTAACGTTAAAATGTGCGGATTCTGCTTTACTGCAGACGGTAGATGAACAACGATATTTAATAAACTCAATATATCCTTGGTCTATCTGATTCTGAAATCTACGAGTTGGCGTGGAGCTTTGCTTTTGTGAAGGAGAGATATTTAGATATTTGCCCGTCGGCTAAAACAAACATCAGTTTTATGTATATTTTGTTGTCCGGGTTTGTGTTTCTAAGACATTAGGCCATAAAAACACCTTCAATCTTATATTTCTGTATTCATTTTGTGTACAGACCGGGGTGTTTTTTTAAGTCACATGAATCCGGACTGCAGTGCGTATCACTATGCTAGATAGAAATATTAACTTCATCACACGACACGCACGAACTATTATCAACATAGGTCCATGTCACAGCACAATACACACACATGTTCACCTTGCAATGAATAGTGTCCATAGTATGTTGTTCCGGAAGATGTTATTTATTTGACTCAACGTATTCAATTTTCGTCGCCGTGTATATACTTTTATAGTCGATAGAACGATTTACTAGTTCTTTAATGCAACATTTGCATTGTTAATCTACTGGTTTTCCAAGCTGTCGTTGTCGATAAGACACAGACGCATGTTTTTACACCTTCCTTGGCAGGTATTGTGTAACTGTGAAATACCAGTAATCAGACTGTTCAAAACTAAATCTATACAATAAACATACCTGGCGTTTCACAGGTTATTGTGTCTATCTCCATGCAAATTTTTTGTAAAAGAAAGCCCAGCCAATAGCATCTATTCTGGCACGTGGTTTCAAAACCAGGGCCAATCAACGCTCATGTCACCATTTTCAAATATATCAGTTGGCATTTCAGGAGTTGGCATTTGTGTGCAGATCTGTACTGTTGCTGTCTCTTGTAGACTAGCGTGTGTTATATAGCCATGCCTGGGATCATTTGGAGCTTGGTTACTATTCTACGACGAGACTGAAGCAAGGCGCTTGAATGCAGAACATCGTGACATGGAGCTACCGTTGTGACGTCCTTCAAAAGCACTACAGCCCGGACTTTTCACTTCGGCTTTTCCCCGGACTTTTAGACGGATAAAGAATGTGGAAATTGCAACGGCTTGTCTGTCTGGATTGTGAAGCAACTGCAACCCTCGCTCGTTTTGATTGGAGCGACGAATCATACGGACTGCGCTACCCCGCCAGGCTAGGTTTCAGTACGATACTTCTGCGCCACTCACGGCCAGACGAGGGCAGATGACGACGTCTTCAAGAAGCTAGAACAAATAGACGCTAGCGCTGGCGTTTCAAAGGACTACCCGAACAATCGTAATCCGTACAACCGAAGAGCTGGTGGTTAATGACATCAAGGAGGTTATGACATGAATAAAATGAGACATCTTTGTAAACACCGACAAGTAATATTTCAGACGGAATAAATGTGGCGCTATCACGATATTAATAAAAACGTGAGAAATGGGGAAAGTGGGGAGGGGGCAAAATCCAGTAGGGTGGGGGCAGTAGCCTTGAAGCTGCTTTCCATGACAAAAAAAAATATTGAAGGCGTAACCGGGTGTCTCCAGCTGGGCCGCGCATGCGGGGAGATAATTAGGTGATAATTGCTGCTAAATTATGCACATCACATCGCCACACGGACCATTACACGGTGAATTTCCTGCTATACCGCACAGCCTCACTACATAGGACAGAACCTGGGGAGATAATTAGGTGATAATTGCCGCTAAATTATGCACATTACATCGCCACATGGACCAATACACGTTGAATTTCCTGCAGTCTATGGTCATTTCAAGGGTATATGTCCGGGTGTGTAAGGCCCTTTATACTTCCTGTACACGGCAGTGGTCCATTTCCGAGAGAATCTAGGGAGCGTACAGGACCGGACGCGCAACGTAAACAGGTCCGAAATTCCATGATTCTGAAGGAAATGCAGAATTGCCATGAATGTGTAAGGCAATTTCTGACCCGGAAATTCGGCTTTCCGCGCAGTGAGAGGTGACAGTGAAAACAGTGAACATAAAGTTACAGTCTGTGAAAGAAACAACAGTATATTACAGTTGAATGTGTATATTTTCACACAACAATGGATTTGACCTATAACCTTTACCCTTTGACCCAGGCGGCGCACGCTGCTGGGAAAACCGGCATCAACATCAAAGAGGTGATGGACACGTGGACCAATCAGATGGGGTATCCCGTTGTCACGGTAACGAGACAGAACCGGAAACTCCTCCTGACGCAGGAGCGCTTCCTGCTGATGCCCCCCTCCCCCGCTTGTGGGGGGGTGGTGGAGTTTACCTCCCCATACAGGTGCACTTACATCCTTACCTATGTCTGGTTATTAATGCCTTACGTGCACAGTATACAGCAATGGCCAAGTGGAAGTGGGTAGTCTGTATGCATGCTTCCCGTGCTATTATATAGGCTGAGGGTTCAATCCCCAAGCGGAGTCACTGTGCAATTCCTAGAATTCTTGCAAACTGCACACAATATATATATATATATTATATATACCATTAGGCTTGCTCCTGAGGTGTTGCCAAAAAAAATGATACATTTAGAATTACAACACAGTGCATTCTATGCTTGGATTGCCACCCGAGGTACCAGACCGACCCACGGGAGGGCTGAGTCTGAGGGTGATATAGAATGCACTTAGTTGTATTTTATTTGTCATTCCCACCCGAGAAAATACACATTTTAATGTGAAATTCACCAGAAGTTGTTAAAAATTAATGTCTTCAAACAAAAATTCTAACAGCAGCCATTCTAACGTCTGAATAGAGTATTCAAATTTTCGACAGCAGCGCTTCTTAAGTGTGTTCAAATGATGAAGCCTGTATAATACAAGTAGAAGTCTGTGTGATAACCCAAAATATCACCCAGTCTAGAACACCCGTATCAAAGATAATGTCATAACCTGGGCCGGGAAATGTTCGATACGGGTGTACCGGACCGTGTGATAATTTTCAGCTGCCGTCAAAAATTCGAACACCGGATTCGAAAGTTAGAATCAACATTGTTACAGTTTTTTGTTCGAGGACACAAAACTCTCTGAACTTCTTGCGGATTCCACATTGCGTTTTCTCCGGCGGGTATGACATAGATGAAATATGACATCATGATGGTGTATTCCGCATCACCCTCCGTCCCAGCCCTCCTGCGGGTCGGATCGCCCGAAGGCCGCAGGACGCGGTTGGGCTGGGACTTCGGGTGATAGGGATTATACACCATGTTGTATTCTATATTCATCACGGCCCAGGTATAACATATATACTGCTTCTCAGTACTTATGAAAAAGAAAACGAAAGTGGATTGCACCGTTAGTGCTACCATTAAGTATTGATTCTGTCTGGTCCAGTGGACTAGCCTCCTGCTGCAATATCATCTAAATTGTATGCTTACATGTATTGACGTCGCTGATTTGACTTTGCATATCACTATCTGAAAATTCAATAAATCAATATAAAACGCATGGTTCTTTTCATTATTGATGTAGCTAGCTGATTGCCCAGCTCTTACACTAACCATCCTAAGTTTCCTAACCCTTATCCTGTAGGTATGAATGGATCATCCCCCTAACATACGTCACATCGACCTTCCCCAACCAACAACAGACTTTATTCATGGACAGCAGTCATAGTAAGTAAACACAAAAAAAAGTCATCTAGTTTTTACATCGTTCCGTGAAAACGTACTACGTACTGTAAATTAATGCAGAAATTTTCGCTGGATTTAATTTCGCAGTAGGGAGAAAATGGAGTATCTGCGGTAGTTTTGGGTTCGCGTTTGAAACAATAGTGGCACTATAGTCACACAATGGAATGGCTTTTCGTGACGGTTTTAATTTCACGGTAAAGAATTCACCGCGAACATAAAACCACCGCGAACATTTCTGCATTTACAGTATTGCAATCAGACCTATAGGGTGAAGAGATGCTGCTACAGTAACAATTACTTCTGAATCAGTGCTTTGATGAGTGCCCCCCTACAGGCTTGCACTGAGCGAGTTCGTTAAAAAAGATGTAACCTCTATAGTATAGTGAACCATGAGATTTAAATTCAGCATCATTTTATACCATCCTTTCCATGTTCTTTTGTTACAGCTAAAATTTCTCTGGACAACAACTCCCCAGAATGGGTCAAGTTCAACGTCAACCAAACCGGTTTCTACCGAGTCAACTATGACTCCGAGAATTGGGACGCTCTCATCGGTGCGCTGCAGAAGAATCATACACAGGTATGACTAGAATGTTGTTTATCTGTTAATTGTTAATTTGCACTTTAAAAAAACAAGCACATTTTGCTGCAGTAAAGGAAAAAGATGCAGGGAAAACCTGAAAACTCAAAATTTTTCGAGGGTTTCCTTTTAACTGCCATTGATTATTTGATTATAGCTGATCATTTTGATGTGTACATGTACATGTATACATAATCATATAAAGTCAAACAAAAAAAGCTAACTATTAGATGGATGAATAGATAACTTAAAGGTAAACCAACAGACTAACACACTTACTAGCTAAAGAAGGAATGCAATCAAATGACATATCAAATTTTACAGATTCTGAAGTGAAAGAATATAAAAATGGCACATTTCATAACTGATAGGTTACTGATAAGTGGTCAACCAAAGAATATCAAATTGCACATTTCATAACTGATAAGTTACTGATAAGTGGTCAACCAAAGAATATCAAATTGTGCATTTCGTAACTGATAAGTTACTGATAAGTGGTCAACCAAAGAATATCAAATGGCACATTTCATAACTGATAAGTTACTGATAAGTTACTGATAAGTGGTCAACCAAAGAATATCAAATTGCACATTTCATAACTGATAGGTTACTGATAAGTGGTCAACCAAAGAATATCAAATGGCACATTTCATAACTGATAAGTTACTGATAAGTGGTCAACCAAAGAATATCAAATTGCACATTTCATAACTGATAAGTTACTGATAAGTTACTGATAAGTGGTCAACCAAAGAATATCAAATTGCACATTTCATAACTGATAGGTTACTGATAAGTGGTCAACCAAAGAATATCAAATGGCACATTTCATAACTGATAAGTTACTGATAAGTGGTCAACCAAAGAATATCAAATTGCACATTTCATAACTGATAGGTTACTGATAAGTTACTGATAAGTGGTCAACCAAAGAATATCAAATTGCACATTTCATAACTGATAGGTTACTGATAAGTGGTCAACCAAAGAATATCAAATGGCACATTTCATAACTGATAAGTTACTGATAAGTGGTCAACCAAAGAATATCAAATTGCACATTTCATAACTGATAAGTTACTGATAAGTTACTGATAAGTGGTCAACCAAAGAATATCAAATGGCACATTTCATAACTGATAAGTTACTGATAAGTTACTGATAAGTGGTCAACCAAAGAATATCAAAATTGCGCATTTCATAACTGATAAGTTACTGATAAGTTACTGATAAGTGGTCAACCAAAGAATATCAAAATTGCGCATTTCATAACTGATAGGTTACTGATAAGTTACTGATAAGTGGTCAACCAAAGAATATCAAAATTGCGCATTTCATAACTGATAAGTTACTGATAAGTTACTGATAAGTGGTCAACCAAAGAATATCAAATTGCACATTTCATAACTGATAGGTTACTGATAAGTGGTCAACCAAAGAATATCAAATGGCACATTTCATAACTGATAAGTTACTGATAAGTTACTGATAAGTGGTCAACCAAAGAATATCAAAATTGCGCATTTCATAACTGATAAGTTACTGATAAGTTACTGATAAGTGGTCAACCAAAGAATATCAAAATTGCGCATTTCATAACTGATAGGTTACTGATAAGTTACTGATAAGTGGTCAACCAAAGAATATCAAAATTGCGCATTTCATAACTGATAAGTTACTGATAAGTTACTGATAAGTGGTCATTCCCCCCAAACAAAAAAGGCTAAAGACTAGGGTTGGCAGGTTTTTGCTAGTGTTGGATCAACCAGAAACACGGCATTTTTCCTCGGCTGGATGTACGTATTTACCATCTTCTAATTTGTGTCTTTCTTCACTCTAACCAGGCGCTAAACAGTGCTGACCGTGCAGGCTTGTTAGATGATGCTTTCTACTTGGTCAGGTAGGTTCAAGGGGAGCTAAACTTGAACTTGAAAAGGCTACTATACCACTGTAATTCTTGATTTGTTAACGGTTGAACCTTATGAATATTCAGCTTTTTTGATTTTCACTTTCACAACCGTGAAGTTGATATGCTGGAAAGAACTTAAAGGAAAAACAATTTTGCCTAAGTATGATTGTACCATTTTCACATGCAAAGAAATTGAATTGTACGTTTCCTCCACAAAATTCTTTCTGTATGTCCTCTGAACTACATTTTTGTTCCTCGGTTTACTGTACATTGACGTAAGTTTGCTTGGACTGAATTATTGGAATTAGGAGGGAAACAGAGATATTTGTGCTGTTTTTTTTATGTTTGCGGTAATACATCAACCATAGCAATGCAATGCAAGACAGAGCATGTGTGCAGAGGATGATTTTAAGTTCTTTGTGACAGCTTACAGCAAAAACTGCGAACATAAATAGACGGCAAATATTTTACTATTTACAGTACTTAGTTAATCATGATCAACCTTTTTTTTAAGTTTCTGCTTTCGGATTGATAAATATTTGGTATTGAATGTAATCACCATCTTAAAACAACTGCCTGCAGTACCTCATTGTAAAGCTATGTGGCACTGCAGGATGCAAATAGTCCTTGGATTGTTCCATGATTGTTATACTTACTACTAGTAGGCAGGTACATTTAAATGTATTTTTGTTGAAATCTTTACAATCATGATTGTAAAGATCATGCATTTACCCTGAAATGTTGCCCTCTAAAAATTGAATTAATGATTAATATACAATATTTCTTTTTCATTTTTTGCGTTTCGGCGCATGCGCGCCGGAACGCATTGTCATGGCTTTTACCTTCAAGCAAGGGACCTTCAAGGAAGGAACCAGGGAAGCTTGGTTCAACACTGTGTCGCACACAATAAGACCTTATATGGCAATACGTTCTCAAATCCTTGTATAGCCGTTGCCTTATATGGCAAGAGAGCACGAAAATGCAGGCAGGCTAGATTTGCATGTGACACAGGACGGCGACCGCATGTAACTGCTACAACTGTTCGGAAATATCATTGCATTGTGGTTTCGGACTTTGATATCCTGAAAAATGACCATATTACATCTATTCCACAAGATTGCAGAAGAAAAAAAATGATTTCGTCAAGAAAACGACCAAAAATCGGCATAAATGATACCATATAGTGAGGTTATAGCATTACGTCCAGAGTGAATAGTTACGTACCGCAGCTTGGCCGATCTGGCAACGCGAAGCACTTCGGACCCAGAAGATCCGGGTTCATCTCCGTGCGTGAATTTTTTTTTTCTTTTTAGATATTGAATATCAAAAATATATATTGATATTATATTAATCTATCAATATCATATTTATGAATATCATTTTTTTTCATTAATAAATAAAGAAATATTTTATATTTGTTATTTTTAAATATTCATTTAATATATACAAGGCCTTTGTCTTATGAACAGGACTTCATAGATTCCAAACCCGGCATTCGAATTTTTCTGTTCATTGTAATGGAAAATACCGTGCAGCGGCTCCTATGCGCGGTAAGATGATTCTTGCAAAACACTCGCCACTAAACTTCTATCCCCGATGTAAACAGAGGCTCTTGATGTTGTTTGCAAAACAGCGATTCTTTGTTACAGTAGCAAATGCTCCATTGTTCAGTATCGACTTCATTCAGACAACACGGACGTGGAAAGTGGCGCCCCTCGGCACAAAGCTATGGGAATTTTCATGAATTTTAGCAAAATTACCCAGGAAAATAAGGAAGAAATGTTGTAAATGCGGAAACCAGAATAATACGGATGAGGTAGCTGTTGATTTGTTTGACATTTGGTAGTCATTTTAGATAGAACCTTAGCTGTTATGAACTTCTATTTCACTTAATTACCATAGTTCTGATGATTCAATGGTGCTTTTTCAAATTTTATGTTTTATTGCGTGCCATGTACATAATTACATTGATAGCTTTTATAATGAGCCTATTATACATTTTACAAATAAGTACAAGTTGTAGGCCAAGACCAGCTTTTTCAAAAGCACTTAAGTTAAGTGACGTAACTTCAAAATTGCTTTCCCCAATCTGCCTTTCTCTATTAAAACAGTACTCATTTCCCAAAATGACAATTTTTCTTATAGACTGAACAGCCCTTGAGTGACTTCCTCTGGCAGATTTTACTTCAAGTAAAGGGAAAAGACAATTCACACTTATAAACGTAGCCGAAACGCCAGCTTTTTTTAAAAGCTCTTGTTTCTTTATATTTACATAATGTCCTTCTTACAGGGCTGGTCTTCTTGAATTGGACCAGTCCATGGAACTTGTAAAATACCTCAAGAAAGAAAGAGACTACGTTCCCATGGTGACAGCGTTAGATGGACTGGGGTACATCACGAAGCTACTGGAGACAGAGACAGATGATAAGGACCTGTACAACAATATGAAGGTACGGCGGCCATCTTGGTGTCCTTATTTGCATTTCAGTGAAACTTAGCTCCATTCCCATGGTGACAGCGTTAGATGGACTGGGGTACATCACGAAGCTACTGGAGACAGAGACAGATGATAAGGACCTGTACAACAATATGAAGGTACGGGCGGCCATCTTGGTGTCCTTATTTGCATAATTTAGTGAAACTAAAAAGGTGGGGGGAAAAATTGTACGGTTCTTGGTGGCAAATCGGCAACCAAATCTGTAATGTGTTTTTTGGCAAGCTTTTTAGACAGATTAGCCGAAAAGGCTCGACGGGCGTCACACCACTGTCATGGTAGGAATATCGTGTAAAGTGCTTTTCCCAAGGGCACAACGTTTGGGCATGGTGAGCATCGAACCCGAGACCTATTGGTTCAATGATGCCACAGAACTAAGCTCAAGCATTTTCGAAAATTGAAAGATCTTCTTACCTTCTCAAATATCCATATTTAAAATGTCTACAGATCAAAGAACTCCAAGAGAATATCTTAAAGTTAAGAATGACCTAGCCTCTTTTGCAGGCCTTCTGGGCGGCGCCGGGCTTTTAATTTTTTTTTTAGCACTGATTCGCGATTTTCAACATATCGGGGCCAGGGACTTTAGCTGGGAAATCTTATTGCTGCCCGTTGAAGGCCTGCTACTTTTCGGCATCAAAAAAGGCCCAGAAGGAGGTTAAGAATGAAATAATTCCAAAGACGGTGGATATATAACTTCTACAGCAATGGATCGGAATTGACCACTTTTAGTGATGAACCACACATAGCTACATGAAAAGTTTTAGTGATAATGTTTTCAATTGGTATTGGGCCATGTTGATTTGATTATATGGATGACATCCTCTGGGGACCCCAAAACTGATGTACATGCAGAGCAAGGGTTTCGGCTGGTTTTTGACGTATTTTTAGGCGTTTTTGTCGGGCTTTCTACTTTGTCATCTTTTTGGGGGGGTTGGCTATACAAAAAAGAAGATGACAAAGTAGAAAGCCTGACAAAAACGCCTAAAAACACGTCAAACATCAGCTGAAACCCATGCTCTGCTTGGAGAGTAGTACATGTATGTGTGCGAATAAAAAAAATTTGGCCAAAAAAAACTGCCTTGAATGAAAAGACATTCTCATCAACTTCATGTCACGATGTTCATACTTTTGGGTCGGACGGGGTGACATTTAATTTCTTTCCCTTCCAGTAAGCAAATTTCTACCCTGGGGTGAAGGACGGGTCCTTGAGGAACCCTAGAGCATTATACACTTATCAAACTCTCTCTACAATAGAGCCTACATAATCAATCATATATACACATGGAGGCCTCTTGACAGCTAGTAATTTTTTTGTTCGTATTGCATACCCTGTAAACCGCCTCATGGCGTAACACACCAGATTTGTACTGAACAGTACAAGCTGCATATACGGACAAATATGTAAACGGACGAAAATTGATGCGCGCGCAGATGTAATCCATATAATGAAATCAATATAGCCTAAATGAAATATGGAGCATAAAGATTTGATGCTAGACTAGGTATAATAATTCTAGATTGATACAAAAGGGGGCGTTGTCATAGACATGGGTAAAATGGTTGAATGAACAAGTAGGACAATAACTTGAAGTTACTGTAGTCTACTTCTTTTATATTGATTCAGAATGAAATCATTGATACAGTATTTAAGGTAAACTTGTAGAAAGTTTGTAACACTCTCTGGAACTATGGTTGACGTTGTATCATCTCCAAAATTTAGTAAGCTTGGTTTAGTGGGGCAGTATTAATTTTGAGTGACGGAAAAGGGGGAGTTGTCAGCAGACAATGCGACAAGATTGAAGTCAAAATAACCCAAATATCACAAGATTAATCGGTCTGTGAACAAGTAGGGCATGGGTGCATTGAATACAGAGAGAGCAGTTTTCAAGCCCCGTGGTCAAACCTGTATAAGCGGTCACCTTTGCATAGTGGCCACCTGCCCATAGTGGCCACAATGTCGGTCCCTTGGATTTTTCCTATGGACATATTAGCATTAAGAATTAGTCTATAGCGGCCACCTGTCTAACGCGGTCGCGGCCAGACAATTTTCGGTCCCACGAGTACAGTAACACTGCCGATAACGGTCACAGCACGCCGGTCGAAGCCGTATCGCCACCGCACGCCGGGTTTAAAATCTTCATTTTTTCATGCAGTTATCAAAATTATGTGGACTCAACTTGATAAGATGAAAAGAAAGAAAACCAGAATGTTTTATCTTCGTTAGAAAATCCATGGTTTGACACGAAGTCTGCGATATTTATTCACATGGCTTGCGTTTATATATCGTAGCAAAATTGACCATTTCTGTGCATTTCGACTGGACAAATATTACGGCAGCTTTTTGGAAAATACAACCCGCTCATGTACCTGATGCGGTAAGTTTCGCGAAATGTTTGAATTCATCCAAAAATGTGCCCAAAACGTATTTTGGCCGATTTTCAAACATTGATCAGCATAAAGGTCATCGGAAGACACCACTGTTACGGAGGTATAGTGTGCTAAATTTATTTTGCTGCAAAGGATCACTGAGGACATTTACTTATTAATAACCAAAAGCTTCAAAACAAATATGGATAACATTACTATGATGTAGAATTTGGGCTGTTGCGATTTCTGAAAAGAAAAAAAAAAACTCAAAAGAGCGACCTTCTTCTGAGTACCCTATTAGCATAATGGTAGAAGCTCCACCACAACAACAGACTAAGGAAAACTTTCGCCACGATTTTATGTTTGAAAACGGTAAAAAACGAACAATAAGGGTCAACTGAGCAACATGTATTTTGTTGTTCACTAACTAGGTGGCATTTTGCTGCGAAGGATTTTGTTTCATTTGATCAAAACTCGTTGGTAACACGTTTACGTGTGCCAGCAGCGAAGGATCAAGAGTATGGTGATTCCGGTCTGTTCAGACATGAAGCTCGAGCATTAAATATTAGGCCATGGATTTTGGAGTTGGCAGATACAATAATTCTTTTTTCAACCCCATAATAGAAGTAAAGCACAACAATCGAACCTCTAAAATGTGACTTACCTGTGCAATGTTTACATGTATATGTGTACAGTGTACTGTACGGTGAATAAATGTATCTCAGTGGCTACTGAAAACATGTGTCACTCGTGGTCAATTTATCGACATTTTCTCCATAGCGGCCACCTGTGCTTAGCAGCCAGTTTTGGCCAGTCCCTTGAGTGACCGCTATAGACAGGTTTGACTGTACTGCAAAGTCTTGATTTTCACTCTGCCATATAACGTTAATTCAGCTGCTGTCAACTTATGATGTATTTACATAACTGTACTTTTTGTAACCGTCACTAATCAAAATGTCTCAAACTTCAGTTTTGTGCTTTGCCCAACTGACAGCCCTTATTTTCCGATCTGGCAGTTGTTCATACTGGAACTTCTGGAGGAGACCATTGGGGAGGTGGGCTGGGAGGACCAAGGAGACCAGCTGACAAAGTAGGGAACTTCTTTAATTTTGTCTCCTTCAAAACATTTCAAATGATAATAATAATAACTTTATTGCTCAACAATTGTACAAGGTACAAAGTGTACAAAACTACAGTTCTATCATTACTAATAGGCTAATCTATCTAATCTATCTAATACAAGATGGTGTAGTAGTATGGGATGACAATGGGATTGTACAATCATTGGAGGAGTTTCTAGACATTCTTTAATACATTTTCCTATATATGTGTACAATGCAGGGGTTGTCACTAGTGCTGCGTACCTAAACGTAACATCAGGTACAGGTACAGGTACCGGTACAGAGGTTTAGGGTACAGGTCCGGACCTGTACCTGTACCCGAACAAGTTAAAAAATTAACACGTGTTTTTCTGAACATCTTCAATAATGACAGAAACATAAATAAAATGTTTACAACTTGTCAGTATCTTTATTTAAAGAACATAACTAGGTTTCCTACCACCAAACTCCCTTGGCCTTGCTATCAAAACTCCCGGCCTACCTGAATGATCTGTTGCATATTAGTTACTCTGTTCCAAGGTATCACTTTGGTCACATTTGGTGTTGCATGAGGTCAGGAGATCAGTCACAGAATAAGCACATACTTGGTGTAAATTTGTATCGGTAGGGTACTTCATGATCCAGTATTTTGGACCTGTACCTAATCAATTTTTACAGTACAGCACCGGTACACAGCACTATACTGTATATAGTTATCACATGTCATTATGTACTTAGATTTGCTATTCAATTCCATGGAGATAAATCCTGGTAAATAAGACGATAGCATTGTGTATGGTGAATTACATGTATGCATGTCAAGAAGCCCAAAGTGCTTACAGCGCATTGGAAGTCAGATTTTTAAATTCAATGTCCTTTCTATACATATCAAGGCCACACTCTTTTTTTTTTTGCTTCTCGGAATAGCCTCTCCTGTTTTTCCCATTTTGAAAAAAAAAAATTTGGTCGCTTTTCCCATTCACAAATTTTTACTCACGATTTTACTATTTGTTTGGTTGTAAAACCTCGATAGCCACCGAAATAGATTATAAAGGCCTGCACATACCAAAAAATTGTGGTCACATTTTATCATAAGTTATAATTTTTCATTTATCAAAACTTTTTCTCAACTAGAGTTCCACGACCTCATACCTTCGCCAAATGATTTTAACCTTTATGGCTGATGTATTGGGAGTGTTTCTCATCAATTATGCAAATGTGGTCCTTATAAGCATAATTTGATTCAACAATGTTTCACATTCACATAACTTCCAAATGCCACAAGTATGAAATTGCCATAATTCATCAGTATGGAATTATAGTAGTTTCTCATTAATTATGCAAATTAGGCCTACATCTGCATATTTTCTAGTATCTGTCAACGTTCCTCTCTTCTTCAATCACAAATGTCACATATTCAAATAGTGAAATCATGGAACACTGGGTATTTTAAATTGCCTCATTAATTAATACAAATTAGAATATGATTTTCATAATTATCCTCTAATAATGATACGAAGCATCACGTAAGCTATCTACATACAAAAAATCATGACCATCCATTAAGCCCATCTTGAGTTACAGTATTTCCTCATTAATTATGCAAATGAGGTCTTCATTTGCATAGTGGATATCTAATGATATTTCTCTCTTCCCCAGTTACATGTGTCACATGTTTGAGAGTCCTATACCGATTTGCATAATAAGTATCTAATCATGTACATCATCACTCAAGCTATCTACATGTACTTACCGAAAATCATGACCATTCATCCAGACCTTCTTGAGTTATTCCCTTTCAAAGTCTGAAGCAAAACCTGCTCCTGCAGTTCCAAAACAGCCGCCAGGGGGGCCCAAACCTATCGCACTTACTCTCTGTCCAAAGAGCTACCCACCACTCAAAAATCAGTTCCATAGCATGTCCAGAACATGATATATCAAAACAGGAAGTTCCACTGCGGTACCGTGACAAGCCGCTAGAGGACCCAAGATCTAATCACTTCTAGGTCTCCAAGTAAATGTGATTGATTATTGTGGAGAGAGTTTGATAAGTGTATAATTACTCTAGGGTTCTCTCAAGAACCCCTCCTTCACCCCAGGGTAGAAATTTGCTTACTGGAACGGAAAGAAATTAAATGTCACCCGTCCGACCCAAAAATCTAAACATCACGCCATAAAGTTGATGAGAATGTATTTTTGTAAGCTTAGACGTCTGCGCTTCTGTTACCAGCCACATCTGGTTCAAATTACTTGGACCAGAAGGCCCGGGTAGGACACCTCTGGACAAGAGGCACATTGAGTCATACCAAAAACTTTATAAAAATGGTATATACTTATGAAACAGTATGGAAGTTAAACACACTCCACTGCCAGTGGACTAGCCCCCTGCTGCAGTGATTGCACCACATGTAGTGTGGCCCAGGGCTACATTTGTATGAAACGGGGATGGGCACCGCCCTATACACCTTATGGTGTCGGAGGACTTTAACTTTAACTAGAATGTCTGATTTAGAACAACGAAAATCAACAACGCAGGCTCCCAAACAATAAGTGGGACGGAAAAAAGGTTTCATGCTGGAAGTCAGGCCAGGTGCGAAAGAATCTTGAAGAACTGGGCGTCGTGTGTCTGCATCCCTCGAGGATATGTACGATGACTCAGATGGGTATTGTGTTGAAAGAATGATGAACGACGTTAGCAATAAATCACAGCAGCACAAACAAGATATTGTGTCAACAAGTTGTTTGAACCTTTATTTATTCATTAGAAGCTCAAGAGTTATTCATCCTGCAAGCCACATTTCATTGAGGTCGTGAGGAAAGAAGGTCAGATGAAATGTAACAGAGATACGGATTTGATTTACAGGACTTAAGTCCTAATAGATATATCAATGTACATCATTACAATGTACATGGTACAAAACACATAGTAGAGCGAAAGCTGGTACATGGTCTGTGTCCGTTCGTTTTGGTCATTTGTGTTACTTCAAAAACATGTCCCTGTGGCGCAAGCGGTAACGCAACCCCACTGCTTCGCCACTGGATCAAATTCTGTGGATCCTAGGGCCCGAGTTCTATCCTAGGGGTCGTCTCCAGCTCGGACATGTTGTAAGGGATTGCATTCATCATTTCGGATGGTGACGTAAAGCCGGCGACCCTGTGTATGAGGGAGCTTCAGGCATTAGCCTCAAGTGTCAAACTTCTGCACGTAAAAGAACCCAACACACTTATCGAGAAGAGTAGGGGTGACCCGGTGTGCTTGGCCAAAAACGTGAGCCGTAGCGAAGCCGCATTGCACTACCACTAGCTACTTGAAAAAGCATCATGCTTCACCTCAAATGAGGATGACTTGAAAGGAAACAAGAGCTTTTAAAAAAAGCTGGCGTTTCGGCTACGTTTATAAGTGTGAATTGTCTTTTCCCTTTACTTGAAGTAAAATCTGCCAGAGGAAGTCACTCAAGGGCTGTTCAGTCTATAAGAAAAATTGTCATTTTGGGAAATGAGTACTGTTTTAATAGAGAAAGGCAGATTGGGGAAAGCAATTTTGAAGTTACGTCACTTAACTTAAGTGCTTTTGAAAAAGCTGGTCTTGGCCTACAACTTGTGCTTATTTGTAAAATGTATAATAGGCTCATTATAAAAGCTATCAATGTAATTATGTACATGGCACGCAATAAAACATAAAATTTGAAAAAGCACCATTGAATCATCAGCACTATGGTAATTAAGTGAAATAGAAGTTCATAACAGCTAAGGTTCTATCTAAAATGACTACCAAATGTCAAACAAATCAACAGCTACCTCATCCGTATTATTCTGGTTTCCGCATTTACAACATTTCTTCCTTATTTTCCTGGGTAATTTTGCTAAAATTCATGAAAATTCCCATAGTTTTGTGCCGAGGGGCGCCACTTTCCACGTCCGTGTTGTCTGAATGAAGTCGATACTGAACAATGGAGCATTTGCTACTGTAACAAAGAATCGCTGTTTTGCAAACAACATCAAGAGCCTCTGTTTACATCGGGGATAGAAGTTTAGTGGCGAGTGTTTTGCAAGAATCATCTTACCGCGCATAGGAGCCGCTGCACGGTATTTTCCATTACAATGAACAGAAAAATTCGAATGCCGGGTTTGGAATCTATGAAGTCCTGTTCATAAGACAAAGGCCTTGTATATATTAAATGAATATTTAAAAATAACAAATATAAAATATTTCTTTATTTATTAATGAAAAAAATGATATTCATAAATATGATATTGATAAATTAATATAATATCAATATATATTTTTGATATTCAATATCTAAAAAGAAAAAAAAAATTAATGCACGGACACGAACCCGGATCTTCTGGGTCGGAAGTGCTTCGCGTTGCCAGATCGGCCAAGCTGCGGTACGTACTTACTTACTTTGGACGTAATGCTATAACCTCACTATATGGTATCATTTATGCCGATTTTTGCTCGTTTTCTTGACGAAATCATTTTTTTTCTTCTGCAATCTTGTGGAATAGATGTAATATGGTCATTTTTCAGGATATCAAAGTCCGAAACCACAATGCAATGATATTTCCGAACAGTTGTAGCAGTTACATGCGGTCGCCGTCCTGTGTCACATGCAAATCTAGCGTGCCTGCCTTTTCGTGCTCTCTTGCCATATAAGGCAACGGCTATACAAGGATTTGAGAACGTATTGCCATATAAGGTCTTATTGTGTGCGACACAGTGTTGAACCAAGCTTCCCTGGTCCTTGCTTGAAGGTAAAAGCCAGGACAATGCGTTCCGGCGCGCATGCGCCGAAACGCAAAAAAAAAGAGAGTCTCTTGAAAGATGGTGTTAGGCTGTAGTAGACTGTTCCATATTTTCGGTCCACGGTACGCTGTGGATCTTTTGAGGGTTTCTCGCTTTATAGGTTTTGTGGTGATGGGGCTAAAAGAGGGAAAATGCTCTGAAAATAGTTGATGTGCTGTTTTCTTATTGCTACCCGTAGTGTTAATTTTGGGTTAACAACACAAAATAATTGGGTAGAATGTCTTCAAAACCTAATTATATTAACCTTGCTGCCTCTCTACAGAGCTTCAATCAATCTGAAATTCTACAGCTAAGTTCAAAGTCTTGAACGTTCAAGTACATGTTATATAACAGAGGTTTTACTATTCTTTTAAACTTAAATGTCAAAAGTGTGCTGTATAATATGGAACCTTTTGGTACATGAGCGTACACAATTATCTACAGTGAAGTGCACCCAGACATAAAAATTAGTTGCACAGCTCCAATTTTGGATGTACAATTATAGTGCAACTGCACCCAGTATTTCAGTTCTGAGAGCCCTAACTTAATCTAGTGATTGTCAATTATGTTGTGGTTTCACTGCATAATCCAGGTTGTTTGGCCCAGAGGTCCTGAGATCGAATCCCCTGACATGCCCCATTGATGTTGTGCCCTTCGGAAAGGCACTTTCCGCAAATTTCCTCGCAAATTACTTTGCTCGCTGACAGGTAAAAATGAGTACCTAACTTTGGTCAGGGATGCCCCTCGGACAGGACGTTAAATGGAGGTCTCTTGTAATTTGTTTGATGAGAGCCATACCATACTTCAAGCATGTAAAACAAGTCTCTTCCCGGTGTGAGTGCATTAAAAAAATCTGTGCGGATATGCAGCTTATACTCTTTAGTACAAACCTGGTGTGTTACGCCATGAGACGGTTTACCGGGTGTGCAATATAAACAAACAAACAAACAATGTGTGACTTTGCGCTTGTTTTCCAGGTTCCTTCGGAGCACGGTTCTTGGAGCCGCCTGTGAATATGGCCACCAGCAGTCCACCCAGCAGGCACACGCTCTGTTTGTTAAGTGGATGCAATCTGGAGGAACACAGTAAGTATAGTAAGAAACCCAAATTGCAAGTGTAACAGTGTCGATCAACCTCCACTAACTGACCTGAGTCTACATATGTAACTGGTCCAGACCTTTTAGCCTAGTGGTTAGCGCGTTGGATTCCGAAGCCTTTCGGATTGGGAGCGGCGCGGGTTCAGATCCCGGGAGCGGCGTACTCAATATTAGGGCACAAAAATGAAAGATTTTGAAAGTCAATTTATTTACTCTATACAATTTCATGATTAGTTCAAACAACACTATCACAATGTATAGCGACGTCCATCATGCAAAAATACGACGTTGTTGTGATGTGAGAACTCACTGAAAATCATCGCCGGGGTTTTTGTAGGCTTGCGAAACTAAAAAATCATTGTACGGCACGTTTTTGCGCGGTTTTGAAATGCTTGAAGTATGAAGTTTTTACGCAAATGTGCTAAACAGTATTTAGTAAATGTCACTACCATAAAGATATCAGCATTTTTTATTTCCATATTTTGGGCCCTAATGTTGCTGTTAATTGGTTGCCTCTAAATTTCATTGATAATCGTAATACATGTACTACTAGTTATAATTTCAATTCCGCAGCGGCCATGTTGGTTTGTGATAGACAATTTGAACCACACAAAATGGTTTCGTCATTGAGGGGGATTTTACTCACAAACTGTCTATGTCCGTAAATGATAGAACCCGGTCAAGGGAAATTCCCAGAACTTCGACGCGTGTCACAGAGCTCAGTGTCTGGCAGGGATTTGCTTTGCACATATGCCGTCAAACTTTTCCAAATATTGGATTGGAATTCAGTTACGAAATGGGGAGCCAGGTGTGATTGTTGTTATTGTTGTTTATCTAGACATGTGTTGTGCCTCTAAGTGGCACCTACATAGGGCAGCAAGTTTCCTTGCTGTTTCAGTAGCAGGGTACATTTTTACAGGGTTGTTAGCCCTTCCCCTTTAACATGCTTGAGGCACCTCCTCAAACAAGGGACTCCATTTTACAACCCTTCTGAAAGACCCTGAGCCCCAACCGAGATGTCCTTCCCCGGATTGGAACCGGGGTCCCCCAGTTACCAACTAATTGGAACCAGGAGCTCAACTGTGAGGCTGCTACCAATTGAGCTACAGGGACATTCCCTGGAGCTGATATAATGAGCCAAAATATACCCCTTACTGCATCTAGCTCATTATCTAATAGATGTTTATCCATCTGTCCATTCAATGAACATTTGATAATGGGACTCCTGTTATCTTTCCACCTAGTAAACCAATTATAACACCTTGCTATAATTAGATTTTGTTGTCTGTACTGTTGTCTGCTCTTCTAGAACCTATAATTTGTTTCTCAGAGAGCAAAACAAGAATACAATGAGGAGATAGAAATTTTTCACAACCAGTAATTTCTCTCACCTGCTTACGTTTCAATGCCTATCAGACATCTTTGTCAGAGCATCTGACTGGAGTGCTGTTTGTTGCTACTGTAAATGCAGAAATGTTTGCGGTGGTTTTATGTTCGCAATTTTCGCGGTAAACTCTTCGCCGCAAACTTAAAGCCACCGCAAACTTTTTTGCCTTCCTACCCCTTGTCTACTGTTGTCTCAAACGCGAATTTAAAACGACCGAAAACACTCCATTTTCTCCCTACCGAGAAATTAAAACCGCGCGAACCTAATTAATGCAGAAATGTTTGGGGTGGGTTTTATGTTTGTGGTTTTCGCGGTAAATTCTTTGCCACAAACTTAAAGCCAACGCGAAATTTTTTGCCCTCCTACCCACTTGTCTACTGTTGTCTGAAACGCATACTTAAAACCGTTGCGAACACTCCATTTTCTCCCTACCGCGAAATTAAAACCATGCGGAATTAAATGCATGTAGCTATATGTAAGCAGGTTAGAAACATTCCTTGTTGTGAAAAATAAAATTCCAATAATTCTATGTTTTATTTTCTACCAACCTTATGAAATTGATTTCAGAAGAATGAGCAGTAACTGACACACCCATTCCACTATGGCGGAGATCTCGCTGCACGCTCGTTCTTATTTAAATGTACTCATTTTGTAATCTCTGTTACCGTTAGAAGTAAGACGTTCCTGACATTAAGATATGCCACATATAAAGTACCAAACTGCCGTTTTTAAAAGCTAGAAAAGTTTTAAGTCGTCATAAAAACTACAGTTTGACATCTTATATGTGGCATATCCTAACGCCAGGAACGTCTTATTTCAATCGGTGACGGAGATTACAAAATGTGTGTATTTAAATGAGAACAAGCGGCTCCAACCGAGCCATTTGACTGATCACTCAACAAATTTCATACATAGAAATTCTACGCTTTGTGTTTTTTGTTGATTTTGCATGATAATCCAATTATTAAGTCAAGAATTAAACAAGTCCAATTTAGGTAGCAGCGAGGTGGTAGTGGTGTAGTGGTCTGCGCTTCTGTCACTTAAGCCCCCGTCACAAATAAGAAATTCAGCTCGGCCGACGTGTTGGCGAGCTTCAAATGTGCATTTTCGGGCGAAGAACGGCCGACGTCCTGTCGATTACACGGGCTTTGGGTGATTTTTAGAAATCAAAGTTGATCCAACTATTGGCCTTTAACCTGAGGTTAGTAGATTCTGACTTTGTCCATGTCCAAGAGATGGTACCATGTCATGGGGGATTTTTAGTTTTTAGTGTTCGACAGACGTCACCCGAGATTTTCATTGAAAAATAAGGTTGACGCTCGGGGGATTTTGAAAGTCGGCAAGCTTCGGGCAATCTACAAATTCGGCCGACGCTCGCATGAATTGTGATGCGGGCTTTACCACATCTGGTTCAAATTATGAAGAGCCAGAAGGCCCAGGTTCGCGCCCAGGTAGGACATGTCTGCAAAAGAGGCGCACCAAGTCATACCAAAGACTTCATAAAAATGGTACATACTTCTGAAACAGTTATGGAAGTTAAACACACTCCACTGCCAGTGGACTAGCCCCCTGCTGCAGTGATTGCACCCCAGTATGGCCCAGAGCTACCAAACGGAGATGGGCTCCGCCTTATACCCCTTATGGTGTGGGAGGATTTTAAATAACTTAAAGGTGGCAGTGCAATCGCCGTCTAGTGGAATGCGGGTCGGAGTGGTTTTCACAACATAAGTGCCATGAAGTCTTTGTAACAGAACAATTGGATCGCCGGTGGAACACATGTTCAAAAGACGGTGTATCGCTCTAATGATCATGATAATTATATGCATCCCTGAAAGCAGACAACTAGCTGTTCGTTTAATGAAACGCTCTGATTATTGAGTTGTCTTGAAAAGGCCTCACAGTCAGCCATTTTCAGCTGTATTTGTTGATTTTCGAAAGTTCGCCTAAATCTAAAAAAAAAATTGCTTTTCCTGCTGTATGATGAGGATAAACTGTTAGTTCATTAAAGCTGTTACAGTTTTACATTAATCAATGATTTTCAATGCACTTAATGTTTAAGATGTATTGTCTGAAACATTAAGCAGCATGGTATGCTGACTTTGTGTCTCCTATGGTAACCTGCGTTTTATTATCTCCATGAAAAATGGAGATATAGTTTTGTGTGTGTGTGTGTGTGTGTGTGTGCGTGTGTGCGTGTGTGCATGTGTGTGTGTGTGCGTGTGTGTGTGTGTGTGCGTGTGCGTGTGCGTGTGCGTGTGTGTGTGTGTGTGTGTGTGCGTGTGTGTATGTGTGTGTGTGTGTGTGTGTGTGTGTGTGTGTGTGTCTGTGTGTGTGTATGTGTGTCTGTCTGTGTGTGTGTCTGCGTTTCTGGACTATTGTAATCAGCATAACTCAAGAACCTCTCGGTGGATTAGGATAATATTTGGTATGTGGGTGGGTGTTGTGAAGACAAAAGTCAAGGTCAATTTTGGGCCCTTGATATGTGACCTTGGTACTGCAGCAGAACTTCCGTTTTTTTGTATCTTTTGACCTGGACATGCTATGGTCTTGATTTTTTGGTGGCAGATAGCTTGTGATGTAAAAAAGAACTGGTGTAGGTTTGGGCCCCATAGCAGCTTGTTCGTGAACTGCAATTGAAATTAGATTATGGAAATATGGAATTGCATTTGCATAATCAAAATGGTTCATGGAGATATGAGGTCTCCGAACTCTTGTTTAGAATGAAATTCATTGGGTGCTCTGTCAAATTTCTCGGTCACAGCTTGGACAATGCCCTACTGGAATAGGGGGTGTATTAAAAATGAAAGGATTGTACAAACTGTACAACCCTACCCCCCCCCATTTCTTGCCCCATATCCCAGCATCCAACAGACCCTATATACTAGTATCCTCAAATGCTGCTTGCTGATTGGTCTTTGCGATTAACCAATAGGAAGGTGTCTCCCAACCTGAAGAATGTGGTGTACAGAAGCGGTGTTCAGCATGGGGGGAAGGCGGAGTGGGACTTCTGCTGGGAACAGTACGCCTCCGCCACGGTGGCCGCCGAGAAGAGAAAACTACTCTACGCACTCGCACACACCAGAGACGAAGGTCTGGTAGAAAAGTAAGGGCCATATCAGTGTTTTTTCTTGGAATAAAATTGTATTTTCTTGGAAAAAGCTGCAAGAGAGTCTCAGCATTGTGAGAAAGCAAAGCGACCAAGAGGGTAGATGGTGTTGAATGGGGTGGAGTTTTAGATAAACTACTCTACGCACTCGCACACACCAGAGACGAAAGTCTTGTAGAAAAGTAAGGGCCATATCAGTGTTTTTTCTAGGAAAAAATAGCCTGGATATCAAACCCTTCGTGCTAGACGATAACCCCTTTTTGTCCAGGGGAGCACATCATACAAGATATAGAGTTGGCACCCGGTTTCTCTTGGTACCGATTTCTAAAATTGGTCGCAATAAGGGGCTGTGTGTTAACTGTGCGGGTGGGCAAATTTGCTTCCCGGCCAAAGGATTAACAAATGAAACACGGTGGTCTGGTACCTAGGCTAAGGCAAAAAATTGCAAGGGGGATCATTGCAAGGGGGCGGAGCAACCAAGAGGGTGGATGGTGTTAAAGGGGTGGAATTTTAGAGAATCTTAAGTTAAAATGGAGCATTCTAATTATATATGAGCACGGCAACAGTTTCAAACGGTGGGAGAGTCCTGAACTACATGTACATGTGTAACAGACTCATATAAAACAAGTGAGTATTTGACTTTGGGGCATATCTAGCAATGTAGCATAGTAGGCTTTTCAATTTCAAGTTTTCCTTTCTTTTAACCCAAAAAAGGAATTTCGTGTTATTTTTCTTAATACCAAAATGTTATTTTGTATCAATTTTTTTAAAATTTTGTATTATTTGTTTTAATACAAAAACATTATTTTGTAGTATTTTTCATCACTTTCGTATTATTTTTCGTGATAAAAGATATCATTTATTATTCTTTTAAATTTCGTAGTATTTTTCTTAATACAAAAATATTATTTTTCTTTAATCATGTGCGAAATACAAACCCATTTTCCTGTTTCTGTTTCAGACTTCTGCGTTACACTTTGGACAGTACCAAGATCAGGTCTCAGGACACAGTGAGGACCATCACCTATATTTCCCAAACTTCCGTGGGATACCAAAAAGCCTGGAATTTTGTCAAAAGCAACTGGCAAACGTTCCTAGATAGGTAAGAAGTATTTTGGTCTGGAATATGAAAAACTAAATGGGCCATGTTGATTGGATTATATGGATAACATCCTCTGGGGACCCCAAAACTGATGCTAGCGTGTGAATAAAAAAACATTTGGCAAATCATGGCGTCAACTTTGTGAATTTTGGCACTGGTTTGCACCACTTTGCGAATGTCATTCTCAATTTGCTGCAATTAGGCGCAGCCCAATGAGATACCTGCTTTAAGCCCCCCTCTCACTGGACCCGCGGCACGCTGGCGGTGTCGCTGCGTCCTAAACTGGATTTGTGTTACCCTTCACTTTATAATGAGACTATCATTCAAATCGTACAAGTATGACCAAAAAGACAACAAAACACAGAAATCTTAAAAAGATTTGTTTTTTGTCGATGAAATTCGTTGAGTGCTTTTTCCATTTGATTGGCTGCAGCGACGACGCCAGCGTGCCGCGGGTCCAGTGACAGGGGGGCTTTAGGGTCACAGAAAATGTATGAATTAAGGAAGAGTGCTCTGACTCTGTCATTCTTGTCTAATCAAGTCAAATTAAAGTCCAAACCAGTCGAATACCGAATCTCAATGATGTCATATTTCCAACGCCAGGAATGATTGCCACTAACTACTGTTTGTTATAATTGCAGGTATGGAAGTGGCTCCTTTAACATGGCAGAGCTGGCAAAGGTACCATCACACAGGTTCTCAACACGCAAACAGCTGGAAGAGGTAGGGGGCCTTTCTTCTGATATTACTGTAAATGCAGAAATGTTCGCGGTGGTTTTATGTTCGAGGTTTTCCCGGTTAACTCTTCATCGCGAACTAGAAACCGCCGCGAAACTTTTTGCCCACCTATGACTGTAGCGCCATAATTGATTAAAATGCAAACTTAACACTACCGCGAACACTCCATTTTCTCCCTACTGCGAAATAAAAACCATGCATTTACAGTATATAAGGGACAATTTCTAGGTAGCACTCTTGCTCACTGTACAGGGGAAAATCACATTTTCTGTCTTTACATTTAGTTTACGGTCTACAGTCAAGTCTGTGCAAAAAACAGCTTGAGGTGACAACCACCTATCCAATTTGACCACTTTTTGGTGGTTCATTAGATGATCTGTCACATTCTCCTATTAATAATCATGTCTATAATGACCGCCTGTCCACATAGACCCAATTTTGTCGGTCGCCCTAAGGCCACGCCGATTTAATTTGTTTCTTCTCCGAATAGCCTGTCCTATTTTTTCCCATTTTGACATCAACAAAAAAATTGGGTCACTATTCCCATTCACAAATCTTAACTCCCAATTTTACTATCTGTTCAGTTGTAAAACTCAACAGCCACCGAAATATATTATAAAGGCCTGCACATACCTAAAAAGTGTGGTCACATTGATCATAAGTCATAATTTTTCATTTATTAAAACTATTTCTCAATATGAATCCATATATTACATGGCAAAAGGTAATTTTGTTACTGAAATTATAATACTAGATCAAAGAAGGGGTTGCATTGCATAGAATGAGCCATACAAAGTTGAAACTTGAATAATCCTCTTATTCTTTATGTTATGTAAACCCTTATCTTTACCCCAAACTATTTGCAAAAAAAATGTGATTTTTTTTTCTGCATGTCTCTCCAATTTTTTTCTGAAAAAAATCCGAGAAGCAACAAATAAAATTGGTGTGGCCTAACAAAGAGACGAAAAAAGCCGAAACTAATATGTATTAGTCATTTTAGAACCAATCTTTTAAATTAGTATCAGAATTCCTATTAGTGTTATTATATGTACTTTATTACAACTTTTATATCATTCTGTATGCCTGTACTTAGCCCTATAGGGTATGAATATAGGGTTAATGACCAGCTTTCCTTCGGTCTATACGGTGTGATAAGGCATGGTCGTTCCTATAACCACCGAATAAAGTGCCGAGGTCGCGAACATTATTATCATATAGCCATTGTCCATATAGTAGTCAGTGGTACTTTGTGTTGTATTTGATTTGTGTAGTATTTATCTTAACATGAAATATAAAAACAAAACCCCCTGTCATTTGATGGTAACATTCGAACACCGGGTCCGTACGAAGTTTACAGACCCGTGGATCCATCCGAAGTTTACAGACCTGCTTTTCGGGTCTGTATGAAGATTACAGACCCGCAAATGGAGCCTTCTGATTGGTCAATGATATCTACCTATATGATAATGTATAATAATGGTTATCGATATTATTGTTTGTTTCTTCAGGTAAGAGCGTTCTTCCAGAGTCACGATATCAGCGCCGCGGCCCGAGCGGCGCGTCAGACCATCGAGACCATACAGGCCAACATCTACTGGCTAGAGAAGAACAAGGCCAAGGTCAAGACTTGGATCAAGAACTACTTCTTGCCTCCTGAAGGAGGGAAAGCAAGAAGTTCCCAAATCTGAAGAAAGTATACTGTAAATGTGTGTATCTTTGTGGTGGTTTTATGTTCGCGGTTTTTGACGAACTCAACATGACCGCAAAATTTTTTGTTCTCTCTTCTGCCCACCTACCCCCTTGTCTAAGCACTACGTGTAAGTACTATACATTGTACAGTATTATGATGTGGAGTTTATCAAGTTACAGAATTGTTTTGAGGCTTTCTTAAGATACGTCTAGGTATTGACATAAAGCCTAAACTTTAGGCCAGACCAGACCAGTTAAAAGTCTAGGTATGCAGCACTATGTACAGTAGTTAAGGATTCATTGTACTGGGAAATTCACCTTGCTCTTTTCGACAAGCACAATGAACAGTGGACAGTGGACCATGACTTAAGGTCCCGTCCTAAGGACTGCGACCCTTTCCGGTAGCGTGCATGTCGGGTGAGCGACACGGCCGGAATCGAACTCACGACTTCTAGTCCCAGAGGAGGGCCACTAGCCACTGGACTACGCATGCGACTTGAATTGTTCCAACCGCAAACTTCATCTGTGAAATGAATTCCCGCAAAAATATGAATGAATCTGTAACATCATAGGAATTCAGAGAATTTGTGTTGTAAAAAATCATGGAAAATGTCATTTTACTTAAAAGTTTATTTGTATCGGTGAACTAAAGTAAACCAGTCTGAGAATTTATTGTATTAACTTATACGGTGACGGGTTGTATTGTGGAAATTTTGAGTGAAAAAGATATTATTTTGTGTAAAACATAATATGTTTTTTCTACTTTTTCTGCTGACTTATTTTGTAAATGACACAACGTTGAATAATGTAACAGCAAACGATGTAAAGATAGGTTATAAACAAGTGTATGTGCTGTAAGGTATGCTTTTTTTTATGCCAACGCTGTATGTAAAAAGGCCGGTGTTTGCTGTATGCTTACAAAGCTGTCATTTTCTATGAATAGCGCAGAATATATGGAGTCTTATGGAGCTGAAGTTTGTATTTCGCAAAAATAAATTGTTAAACTTTTTTGTGATTTGTCTTTTCATAATGTAAAAGATTATCAAGTTACAGAATTGTGTTCAGGCTTTCTTAAGATATATCTAGGTATTAACATAAAGCCTAAACTTTAGGCCAGACCAGTTAGATGTCTTGGTTCTCGGCTTCTCTTCAGAAACTGAATGGATTTTTTTTTTGTGTGTGTGTGTGTGTGTGTGTGTGTGTGTGTGTGTGTGTGCTTGTTTGTTTGTTTGTTTGTATTGAACATAAATTTTGTTTAGGGTCTCCTAGCGCCTTTTTTAAACTATAGTAGGCCTTTTTGTTGGAAACTTTGGAAGAGGAAAACTTAAGCAGAGCTAGGTCGATAGAATCTCATTGTTTTGGGCATGTAGGTACCTTAGGTGATGATTAACATAATGAGATGCATATATCACACAAACCAGGAGTTGATTTACGTAATTAATAAGGGAAACGTATAATTTGGATGCATTCCATGCTGTAGTGGTATAGTTAGGATAGCAGGATACATGTAGCTTATTCCCAGACCGCCTCAAACATTTAACTAGGTTAGTCGGACCACGTATTCCTCAGTCCGGACTGGACCGCTCTTTCCACCAACCCTATCAACCCACTGGCCTGGAGGGATAGGGTGGATGTCACAAATTTTAGTTCTCAACCCCACTGGAGGCATTGTTACAGAAACATATGTACAGACAACTTCGTCGCATGCAAACACAGCTTTCCTTCTCCTTTCACGACGTCCTTCTTAACGCACTCCCGTACCAAAAGGTATATATTTCATCATTTCTTGTTTACACCTTTCTGTATACATGTTAGATATAGAATGATAAGTTTATTGCAAATTCGTACTCTCCAAGCAGAGGAGGGGTTCCGGCTGTTTTTAACCTGTTTTTAGGAGTTTTTGTCGGGCTTTCTACTTTGTCATTTTTTTTTGGGGGGGGGGGTCTTTTGGGGTTTGAAGATACAACAAAAATGACAAAGTAGAAAGCCCAACAAAAACGCCTAAAACACGTCAAAAACCAGCCGGAACCCCTCCTATGCTTGGAGAGTAGCAAATCCGTGCCAACGGGCTAATTACAAGTAAGATGAATCGACAGACAATTATTGCAGAACAGCAAAACATGTGTCTACTTTTTTACGCTTCCTCTATCTAAATGACTTTATTCGAGTTTCCTCTGTCTATGATTATATCTATTAAGTCGTACTATTCAAGCCAATCCACTGTATATTGCTTCAGTGATTCAGTTTAGGCTATTGCCATAGTACTAGTATGCATATAGTAGCCCAGCGTTAAACGCGTATTGATGTATAATTTTATTTCTCATAAGAGAATGTTAGAATGCTTCCTTTTCCGGTCTACTGTGAATGTTACAACGTTCCTTATATTTCGCTATCTACTGGTATTTCATTTCATAATGTTACATATGCTGTTTTAGTTCGTTCTATTTCGCTCCATTTCGTTCTATTTCGTTCCACTTCGTTTCATTTCGTCCATTTCGATCCATTTCGTATTTTCTAGGGACCGAGTATTTTCTAGTGATGTTTCTGAAATATGTACGGTTTTAAGTTTAATGTGTTTTTGTAATACATGTGGTTTGTTATGTGCCGTCTGGGCCTTTGTAACAGTGTGGTTCAAGCGCCACTTATAATGACCAGTCTAACTTGTCCGGACCTTTTAGCCTTGTGGTTAGTGCGTTGGGTTTGTGCGCCGGGTTTAAATTCTAGTGAGTAGGATTTGGCGCTCTCGTTGCCAAGGCCCGGGTTCGATTTCCGGTGTGGGAACTACTGAAACGCAAAAGGAGAATAGTATACATTCTCTTGGCTCCCAGGAATCGAATCCGGGCTGTTAGAATGTAAGCAGGCTCCTTTTATGCTCGGGTTGTTAGGCCAGTTAGATTGGTCAGTAAAGTGGAGCTTGAACGACACTGGTTCACTTTTAACGTTATTCGCTTTTACTCGGATTGTACTATTCTCCAAAAGGAGGTTTCGATCGACAGGGCTAAGAGTTGCCGCAATATTTTAACGCCTCTCTCCCTAATCGTTAAAAATCGCGACCATCCCTACCTAGGGGTCCCAGAGTAATATGGTCCGGTTTTCCCCCCGGCGAACAAGGTGCTCACGACAAATGTTTAGTTGTCTGCGTTTCGGGGCAGCATTCTTGCATAAACCTCTGCAGCAACAACTTCGTCGAACCAAGTACGAACGCATACTCAGCTTATTCCCTCCACGACAGCGTTCTAAACTTGCACTCCTGTACCAAAAGTAAGTTTATTATTCTCAATCTATCTAACTTATCTAAAACGGAAATGCGTAACATTATGTAACATTCTTTATGATGAAAACGTCATTTTCGGTTTTGTTTCTGAAATGTGAGCGTTTTGAAGTTATATGCACAGTTTTGGTTTGATGTGTACCGATAGTGTATTTTTACGTTATTCGTTTTGACAAAGATTGCACACGACTGTAGGCTATTTACGTTCTTCATTTCAACATTGTCGAAAATCTTTACATGTGAAACACCGAAAGGGAGTAACATAAACTGCCGGCCCCGGGGTTCGATCCCCCGAGCTCCGGATCATAACCTCACGCACTCCAACCACTTATGAGGCTAAAACTAGTCAAAGGTCGCGACCCCATAGGATGACCAGTTGGTGTGGTGCTTATTATCACTGCTGCATGATAGTCCCTGTGACACATGTGAGAGCAAAGTTCTTTTCCCTTTTTTTTCGTTTTTGTTTAAACCCGACGAAAATCGTTGCGCGTGCGGATGCCTTTGTAAAATCAAGTCAATGTGGCTTAGTAAGTTGTAGTAAAAATTTATATGAAGCTACTACCTTCTCCAGCGAATTTCATCGATAAAAAACGAATCTTTGTACGCTTTGCATGTTTTGTTCTCGTTATGGCCATACTTGTACGATTTTCATGATATCCCCATCATAAAGTCGAGGGCAACATAAATTTAGTTTAGGGCGCAGCCAGGTCGCCAAGGTATCGAGGATCTAGTTAGAGGGGGGCTTTAGGAATTAGAAAAAAAACGCGTCCACAACACCAACCTATAACAACTCAGCAAATGCAAGCCAAGCAAAAGTAGTCTGTTAATTTGTTGATAACTTTGCCAGATCGCGAGATAGTAGCGAGGTCGCCAACGTGCCGCGGGCCCAGTGAAAGGGGGGCTTAAATTTGTTTTCGGGGCGGAAGATTGCTAGGATCTTAATATAAGGCCATACTAAATTTACCATATGGATGACATCTTCTTTACAGATAGGTTGCACTAATTATTTCGCCCAGCCGATTGGTTTATCCTTATGCTCTCTGCACTGGTAAAAGTGATTGGCAGCATGTTGAAGACTATGGATGGCATACACGTGATTTAAGTCTGTAACACTTAAGTCAGGTGCCTTATAGTATGTATATCTTCACTTGCACCAAACATGCATAAAATGATTACGGGGCAAGTGTGCGACAAAATCAGCATTGATTTATGATCACCAAAGGCATCGAGGTATTCATATCGCACACCGTTGTCGTGTGTTTCCTTATATGTGTATATGGGCTTTTTCCAAAGACCGTGGGTTGTAAGCGTCCACGGGCGGTCTAGAGCCAATTTCTACCCCGCCAGATTTTTTCTTAAGCCCCCTTCACACTTGTGCGTGTATTCAAATCCACATGAGTTGCATGTAAACATATCTGGTTTAGGTAAATATTGCGGCCAAAAAAAAGTAATTTCTTTGATTCGATGACCAGGCTGCACAACGGTGGTAAACAAAGTAGAAAACAACTTCTTCCCCGCAAACTTAACTTAAACCCAAAAAAATTGTTAATGCGCAACTCATGCGCACTTGAATATAAGCACAAGAGTAATAGGACCCTTAGGGCAGTGCGCGTGCGTGGAATTAAATGTAGGGTTATGTTTATGTTTAGGTTTAGGTCAGGGTAGGTGGTTTGGTGGTGAAATCCACGAATAGGGACTTAAGGGTTTTATTTGCCGTTGTTGAACATAGATGAAACGTGGAGCACAATGATTTGAAATTCCTGATTGACAGAAAAGAGGGTGTTGTCACAAACAATTGCACAATTAGTCAATTAGGTCAAGTGGCCAAAGTCGCTGCCTTTGTATTGATCCAGAACACTGCAAAGAGGCAAAATGAAGAAGAATAAAGAAGTTTGTAAAACTCTCTGGAAAAAGGATTGTATATTTTACGTTACGATTAATTCAGGTTGGTTAAGTGGGACAGCATTATTTTTGAATAGCAGAAAAGAGGGCGTTGTCAGCAGACAATGAGAACAAGAGAGACAGTAAAAAATCATTGCCGTGGCGACGCTTGGGGGGGTCAATCAATCAATCAGCCAGGCAATTAACCAGTCAATCAACCAGCCAATCAAGTCAACCAAGTCAATCAAGTCAATCAAATCAAGCAAATCAACCAAATCAAACAAATCAAACAAATCAAACATGGTTTATTGTTCAACAGACGTGGCAGCATGTAGGCTGAATCGCGCCCATTGTTACATCGCCATCATACATACATATTTGTGAAACAACGTTCATTTCTGAAACTATTGCACTTATTACAAAACTCAACGGAATTAGCTATTGCACTTATCACAAACTCAACGGAATAAGCTTTTAAAATTTCTGCTACATTACAATCCAAGATACAATATATGTACAACATGAAGTCCATTGATTATAACATAAAGCAATTTGTCAGTGGTGTAATTTTATTTCGTTAAGCATCTTCAGAAGTGACGCTACTGCGCTATTACTGAATCTTGTGGGAGTTATCGGTAAAGATAGTGTCTTTGAGTTCCTCAGGTTACGTCCAAATGATATGTATATATAAAGGCCACCAGCTTTACGTCACCATCCGAAATGACGAATGCAATCCCTTGTCTGAGCTGTCCTAGAGCCGACCCTGGGATCGAACTCTGGCCCACGGATCCATGGAATTTGATCCAGATGGCCGATCAGCGTGGTTACGTTACCGCTTGCGCCATAAGGAATTGTTGAAAACAATCATTCCGTTTACACGGAGGTAACTACTTCCGGGATGTGTCTAATGTCTTCCATAGCAAAGTTAAACTACAATTTCAACACAAGTAGTTTCGACTCGTCTTTGTCAAGGAATGAGCAATCCACTGTCTCGGTGACGTCACGTTATACAGATATGACACGTGACTCGGTGAGAAGTGGATCATACGTTGTAGAAAGTCTGTGGCGCCCTCCGCCTCTGTTAAGGGATGGTTTCAAAGCCCTGATGTAGATTTGGGTTAGTCCAAATACTTGTGTTGTAAATTGTAGTTTGATACAAGATAACTTCTACCAACTCAAATAAAGGGAAAGGAAAAAGTGATCTCGAACCAGTTTAGTTCAAATGAACTCAATGAACAAATGAGCTAATCTTCCACTGGTCGTGACTGAGAAGACAGACGCTAGGTTCAGTATTTGCAGGCTCATTGTACCGGGGAAATTCCCCTAGCTCTTTTCGACAAGCACAATGGACAGTAGACCATGGCTCAACGTCCCGTCCTAAGTACTGCAACCTTTTCCGGTAGCGTGCATGTCGGGTGAGCGACACAGCCGGGATCGAACCAGGGGCTTCTAGTTCCAGTGGCAAAATCGCTAACTACTGGACTACGCACGCTACCACGCTACAGATGAACTTTCAAGTGTCTAATGTCTTGTTAATTCCTCCAGATCACCATGTCCAGTGAAGTCGTCTTTGACCTTGAGTATTTGACTCGCCTGGAAGAGTCCGCCAGGAAGCTGGAGTCAACGCCCCAACAACGATCCGAGATGATGTTTAAGGCCCAGAGGGAGGTAGACGCCTACCTGGAACAGCTAAGTCTGGACCACCCTACAGGATGGGTGATACCACCTAAAGAAACACAAGTAAGTCTGGAAGGGAAGGGCGAAGCGGGTGTCTCGTAAACGGCCATCTGAAACGGCCGTCGCCATTTGAAACGGCCGTCGCCATTTGAAACGGTCGTCGCCATTTGAAACGGTCGTCGCCATTTGAAAAGTTCGTTGCCATTTGAAAAGTTCGTCGCCATTTGAAACGGTCGTTGCCATTTGAAACGGTCGTCGCCATTTGAAACGGTCGTCGCCATTTGAAACGGTCGTCGCCATTTGAAACGGTCGTCGCCATTTGAAAAGTTCGTCGCCATTTGAAAAGGTATTTTCTTTATCTTCCAGGGCCAAGACAAGCTGGTACAGCCTGGCCAGTACCAGGTACAGTCGGGTCCGAACCAGGTACAGTCGGGTCCGGACCAGGTACAGTCGGGTCCGGACCGGGTACAGTCGGGTCCGTACCAGGCACAGTCGGGTCCGGACCAGGTACAGTCGGGTCCGGACTGGGTACAGTCGGCTCCGGACCAGGCACAGTCGGGTCCGGACCGGAAACAGTCGGGTCCGGACCAGGTACAGTCGGGTCCGGACCAGGTACAGTCGGGTCCGGACCAGGTACAGTCGGGTCCGGACCAGGTACAGTCGGGTCCGGACCAGGTACAGTCGGGTCCGGACCAGGTACAGTCGGGCCGGGGGCCTCATGAGACGGAGCCGCTTCCTATACAGGAGAATGGCGTCAGTATAGGTAAGCTTGACGACAAGGGCTAGATACACTCAGCCATAGACGTCGTGTCTCCTTATTCTAGACCTTGATTCCAGTCTTAAATTTCAGTCTTGTTTCGGTAGACTTTCTTGGACGGTTTTTGTGTTTACACCAGCGTAAAATTGTTAGCTTTTTTGTTTGTATCTTTGATGGGTGTTGGTACTATGCAGTGCACGTATGTTCTATATTGAAGAGGTCTTGGTTTGCCCTCCCCCACAGACGAAGTGCTTCGAGACTTCAGCCGTATCGGCGACGAAATGGAGCGTGAGGGTCACCCCGGTCACATGGCGTATGTTCCCGGCAACTCCACCACTCCGGCCGCCATCGGGGACTTCTTAGCCGCCTCCTTCAACCCATACTCACGTAAGATCGTGACGAGATTCGTGCTTTTTGGCGACGCCTCAGGGGCGAGCCTAATAGTAAATGATGATGATGATGATGATGATGATGATGATGATGATGATGATGATGATGATGATAACTTTATTGCACAACAATTGTATATTGTGTGTAGTTTGTAAGAATTATAGAAATTGTACAGGAGTGTGAAAGTCCTCGGGACGATAACTCAAGAATGCTTGGATGGATTGTCTTCATATTCTCTTCTAGGGAATAGCACATAAAATCTTTATCAATTCAAATACCGTCACATATGAACTTTCTTTCGACTGTAATATTCGTGCTTTCTTAAAAAAAAAAACCTTCAATGTTAAGCTTGGAAACTAAGTTGGTGCAAAGTTAAGCGATGTAGAACCGTCTCTTCTAGGGAATAATTCTGAAGCAAAATAATTGTGAATAATGTGAAAGGATATTTCTTCAGCTACAAAACCAACTGAGTTTTGTTTCTTCAACCTCTCTAATTTTGGCAAATTCTTAGGGAAAACGACTATTTCTACGTTTAACATTATGCTCAAATTTGGAATTTTGTGTAGGATGCAACTGAGAAATTCTTGTCAAAACAGTCGAAAATGTTGTCAGAAAGAGACAAACTTTGTTTATATGAATTATGAAAGTTGACGTGAAATATTGATCAATGGTGTGTCGCATGCGTCATTCACCTTTCTGTCATTCCTTCTGTAGTTAACGTCGCCTCCTGTCGACGGGCGGTGAAAATGCAGCAGATGATAGTGCAGTGGGTGGGGCGGCTGTTCGGGTACCCAAGCGCATGCGCCGGGAACCTGACGTCGGGCGGCACTGTGGCTACAATGGTCGCCATGACAACAGCCAGAGACCAGAAAGTGCCACGAAGTAAAGACTACAGCAGGTAATAACGTCATTGAAATTTGAGGCTACAAAATATCATCTTTTTTTGCGTGTGACAATTTTAGTGACGTCGGTGTAATGGTGTTTGGCCCAGAATAAAAATAGAGATCCTGGGTTCGAATCCCATAACATGCCACTGATGTTGTGCCCTTGTGAAAGGCAATTTACACAACTAACCCACTCCACCCAGGTATAAAAATGGGTACCAGACTTCGGTTGGGGATGTAGAAGGCAGTGGAAGGAGAGGGCTGGGCTTCTCCTTCCAAATACCGTGCCCTGGACACAGTGGATAACACTGCCCCTACGGCCTCAAAATGTTATGGGACAATTTTGCTGACCTTTTGGTTCTGTACATGTTCGTGGTATAATGTCATTGTCATTGCATCATATCTCTAAAAAAAGTTGTGTGTTGGTTCATTTTTTGCAATGGTCCTTTTGTGTCTTATTCTTTTGTTTTTCTGCACCGGTAAACAATAATCTCCAAGCAGATCTATCGGTGGCAAGGCAGTACCAAAAAGGCCAACCAATGTCAAAAGCCCTTTTGATACTACCCACCCTCCCGAGCAGACCCGATATGCTCGGTACGTTACCTCCCATACCGGCCCTGCCATTTCAAGCCTGTAAAAATCGCTTCTGGCAACGTTACTGACAGTTGCTAATAAATAATCAATGAGCTACCCTTTTTTGGCACAAAGAGCCATTATTTTGTCCTGAACCCAAAGTAACGATGTAAGACGTAACCTGATTGGTTGATAGCTTCCCAGCGTCCTTTGCGGTTTTGCTCTATATGAGCAAATTGGCTGATTGGCTGAAAGCTGTTTTGGAGGTGACGTCGCCAGAAGCGATTTTACAGGCTTGAAATGGCAGGGCCGGTATGAGAGGTAACGTACCGAGCATATCGGGCTTGCTCGGGAGGGTGATACTACCTTGCTAGCGATAGATGTACTTGGAGATTAGGAAAATAAACAACACTGTTTGTAAACTCTTCTAATTTCTCCCGACGAACCACAGGAGTGTGTTGTATTTGAGTGAGCTGACCCACGACGGCGTCGCCAAATGTCTGTCCACTCTGGGCATGCGAGAGGCCGTGGTCAGAAAGGTTCCTGTGGATGACAAGTATAGAATGGACGTCAACATACTGCGCAAATTCATTGAAAATGACGTGCAGGTTTGAAGCTCACGTGCCCGTATTATGGTGAGGGATTGAAAGGTTGAAAAGTGGTGAAAGGGTGAGATGTACTTGATTCTACGATATTTCTAGCGAAGTTTCAGGAGCGAGCTTAATAGTATATTTTAGGCCCGTTTCACTATAATTCCCAGAATTTTACAGGAATCCGTCCGTGGACGCCGCCTGTCACTTTATACCTTGTTAGTAAGGTCTGGCATTCCGACAAGAATTCCCAGAATTTTACAATAATCCGTCTGTGGACCCGCCTGTCACTCTATACCTTGTTAGTAAGGTCTGGCATTCCAGCACGCAGGTCGATGACAGATGACCTACTTACGTGGTGTCCGATTTGGTACTATTGGTTGCGTGTCAGGGAGTTACACGGAATCTGAAATTATTAAACAAAAACAAACAAATGATATTGAGAGGTCTGAGGTCAACACCATACTCGGTGTGAAATTCAAGCAGCACTACTGAAAATATTCTGGATTTAACGTGCTACATATGCGTACTGAATACTCTCATTTTGCATGAAAGAATCCGTCCAGGCGTCCTTGAATACACGAGAATGTCGACTTAGTTTTTTAAATGAAAAATACATTTGACGTTAGCACGTCTTTCAATCCCTTTTTTCCGACCAGAAACAACATTTTCCAACTGGCAATGTCCTAAAACCAATTTGATGTAAATATGACAAAACAGAAAGTCTACCAGCAACAGAAAATTGACCGTTTATGTCTTTTTTCCCTTAAATTTCTTTTCCCTTTCTCTTATTATTCTTCCCCTTTGTGGCATCGTGTGGCGCAATCCGAGAGGTCCCGGGTTCGTAACCACTGGTATGCCCCGATGTTGTGCACTTAACACGACTTTCCTCACTCCACCCAGGTGTGAATGGGTACCTGACTTCGGTTGAGGAAGGTCGTATTGAGGTCACCTACTGGCGCCGGATGGCAGCCGCCCAAACCCTTGCGACAGTTCCACAAAGTGCAAGTGTAAAGCAAACATGTATCTGTTGTGCATTATGTGATTGTAAACCCTGCAGCAATTCAGCACTGGCTGCCATTGCACGGGCAATTTCTGACTAATAAACCGTTATCATTATTGGATATGGGAGATTCTTTATACACAACCAGGTATTGATCTCACCTGCTAACGTTTCGATGTCTGTCAGACACCTTCTTCAGAGCTTTTGACTGGAGTACTGCTTCTCACCGCTATAAGTAGCCGATGTAGGTGGCGCTTTTGCGGTGAGAACACTGTCCCAAATATGGCTAAGTTTGTATCCCCCCTCGTCTGAAGGTGTCTGATAGACATCGAAACGTTAGCAGGTGAGATCAATACCTGGTTGTGTATAAAGAATCTCCCATATCCTATTTTCTACCAACCTGATGAAATTATTTTCGGTATTATTATCATTTCCAGAACAATCTCCTCCCATTCCTGGTGGTGGCGACTACAGGAACTACCGACGTGGGCTCCGTGGATCCTGTCCCCGCGATTCGCGCCGTCGCTACTCAGTACAACATGTGGCTTCACGTGGACGCCTGCTACGGAGGCTTCTTCGTACTCTGCAACTCCGCCAAACATCTGTTTGAAGGGGTGGAGACAGCTGACTCAATCGCTGTAGACCCACACAAGGGTATGTCATCTATTTGATTCTTCATTTGTTCGTCCGTTCATGTTTTCGTTTGTTCATGTCGTCATTCGTTCAACCTGTGCATCAATTCATCCACTCATTTATTGATTTTTCCTTCCTTCCTTCCTTCCTTCCTCCCTTCCTTCCTTCCTTCCTTCCTTCCTTCCTTCCTTCCTTCCTTCCTTCCTTCCTTCCTTCCTTCCTTCCTTCCTTCCTTCCTTCCTTCCTTCCTTCCTTCCTTCCTTCCTTCCTTCCTTCCTTCCTTCCTTCCTTCCTTCCTTCCTTCCTTCCTCCCTTCCTTCCTTCCTTCCTTCCTCCCTCCCTCCCTCCCTCCCTCCCTCCCTGCCTCCCTCCCTCCCTCGTTTCCTTCCTTCCTCCCTTCCTTCCTTCCTTCCTTCCTCCATCCATTTGCTTATTTGTTCCTTCATTTGTTCACCCATTTCTCCAGCCATCCATTCATTTCTTCGTTTATTTATTCATTTATTCATTCATCTTTTACTCATTCGTTTGTTCATTCTTCCATTCATCCCTCATTCATCCATTCGTTTCTTTATTTGTTCCTTCATATGTTCACCCATCTATCCAGCCACTCCTTCATTGATTGATTGATTGATTAATTTGGTCGCTCGTTGTTAAAGCCACCCATTTATTCATTCACTCATTTATTTATTCGTGTATTCATTCATTCGTTTATCCATCTCTCTTGCCATCCCTTCATTCATTCATTCATTCATACATCAGGGCTATACGCGCCGTTCGGAACTGGTTTAGTCCTGGTGCGAAACGGTACGCTACTGCGCAACTCTAATACCCGCCAACACGGGAACTACATGCAAGACCAGCTGACCAACCCAGAGGACTGGAATCCCGAAGACTTGACATTTGAGCAGAGCGCACACTTCAGGTAAAACAGTGTTCGAAGCGCCTCTTGTGGACTATTGCGGAACTACAGAATTAAGTGTGCTATGTGCTAGAAAGAAGATTAGAAAAAAAGGTTTTGCCTGGAAATGCATAGATGTCAGCAACGGGTCAAAGGTGACAGGCAATCTGTATCAACCCCCGTCTCGGTTGTGCGATGGTTGACGGTGCTCTAACGGGTCAAAGGTGACAGGCAATCTGAATCAGCCCACGTCTCGGTTGTGCGATGGTTGACGGTGCTCTCAGGGGTCAAAGGTGACAGGCAATCTGAATCAGCCCCCGTCTCGGTTGTGCGATGGTTGATGGTGCTCTTGCGGGTCAAAGGTGACAGGCAATCTGTATCAGCCCCCGTCTCGGTTGTTCAATGGTTGTTTCTTCTGTCCACAGAGCCCCAAGGGTATTGTTGCCTCTCCAGTTGTATGGAGTTGCAACCTTCCGCAATGCACTTCAAGAGAAACTGGAACTGGCCAAGTACCTGTACCTCCGACTCAAAGGTAAGAACATCAACGTGACGTCACCTGTCAATCATTCCTTACGTGCTGTTGCTAAGCAACCACTTCTCTGGCAACCTTTCAAATTTGAACATTGCCACATTTGAATGACGTGAAAGGGGAATGTTCGCAGTGGTTTTATGTTTGCAGTTTTCGCAGCGAACTCTTCACCGCAGACTTGAAACCACCGCGAACATTTTTGTTCTGTCTTCTGCGCATGGCCGCCTCCACCATTGTTTTCTTCTCCCTACCGTAAATTCAAATCCCTGTAAACATATCCTCTTTTACAGTATTCACCAGACATGTAGGGGATAGCTAAGATTGGTTTCGGCCCTTGTAGTGGCCTCGGAACGGGGTTTGATCAGGCTTGAATGTTAACTGTCCATGTCAAAATTCCAATGTACTGTCTTGTCCTTGTCAGCAGGACTAGTATAGCCCTTTGTGATAGCGACAGGCTAGTTGAACATACAACCCTGACTGTGTGTGCCGAACAGCCAAGCCCATAAATAAACAAAACCATAGCCTGTCCTGGACGAAAGATACAAAAACCGGACGTTCTGCTGCAAGACCAAGGTCATACACTATGGGGTCCAAACTTGACCTTGACCTTCGTCTTCCCAACACCTATGCACATACGAAATATCATTGCAATCCCTCCAGAGGCTCTAAAGTTATGATGACAACAAATATCCGGAAACACAAAGACACCCACACCCAAAACAACTCCTCCATTTTTCATGGATCGATGTAACATGAACATAATACCACCAGGGTACATAATTCCGCCACCCTGAAAAGATACGTCTAAATAAAAACAGATCTCCAATCCAACATCACCCAACATGCACCTCTGTACAGTAGTATCTAAACTGTGCATACCTGGGGGTGCTGCACTAGAGAGTCCTCAAACCCACTGTTTTTCAAAGGGGCTGATTTATGTTACCCGGCGGATTGATGTTAATGATGGTTAATGAATAAATATTGACTTCTTACAGGTTTGCGTAGCAAAACCTTTGTTGGATCCGTTGGCATGTGTAGTGGCCGCCATCTTGTATTGTGACGTCACCATTCCATACCATTTTATTGGGAGGGGTGTTTTGGGGGTCGCTAGCGTTCTCTCTATTTCTAACAAATCGGCACACAACTATCACACATTCAACTCAAATAAATATTCAACACCAATTCATATTGATTCCTGTAACTTGCTAAACTAACATAGCAAACCTGGACTATATGTAACACAAATACTTAACTCTAGTTTCATTTTGACTCAACAGGACAAGCACATATTCAAGTGGTAGAACCAGTGTTGTCCACTGTCCTGTTCCGTATCCCTGGTGTGAGTGACAACACCAACCGTGCTTTGCTGAGAGAGATCACCACCGATGGCCGCTTCTTCATCACGACTACCACAGTGAAGGGTGTACTGTACCTCCGCGTGATCATATTCTGCTACAGAACCCACCGGCAAGACATCGATGTCTTCATCAACAAAGCGAAGGATGCCGTAGTGAAAATGGAGCTGCCGGAAGTGGAGTTTTGCCACGCTGGGTGAAGCTTCACATAGATTCACCATAATATATCAAGAGTTTGCATATTATTTCTGTACACTTAAAGAACTTTATCGAGTCGGAAGCTTGCTTAAGTGGAAAATAATTGACCGAAATGATGCTTAACAAAGAAAACTGCAGGCTAAGCTACGTGAACGCTCCGTTAAGAGTGTAAAACATGATGATGATTCCGTACACAAGGTAAAGCGCTTAAGCCCCCCCCCCCTCTCACTGGACCCGCGGCACGCTGGCGGCGTCGCTGAGTCTTAAACTGGATTTGTGTTGGCCTCGACTTTATAATGGGTCCATATCATTCAAAACGTACAAGTATGACCAAAAGACAACAAAATTCTCAAAGCTTAAAAAGATTCGTTCGTTGTCTGTGAAATTCGTTGAGTGCTTTGTCAATTCGATCGGCCGCAGCGACGCCGCCAGCGTGCCGCGGGTCCAGTGAGAGGGGGGCTTTGCCAACAAGCTCAGTTGACCAGTTCTCTAAAAAAAGTCCTTCTTAAGTTGATTTGACCCGAAGCCTACATCAATTGAGCTGATGAGAAGTGTGACGTCAACAACGGATCAGAGGTTCCCGGCAGTCTGTATCAGCCCCCGTCTCTGTTGAGGGATGGTCGATGGGCCCTAAGGTAGATTTCCTCGTCCACTTCTGTAAGGATTCAGTGTCCAGAATTCTGACTCTGTCCAAACTCACTGAGTGCCCTGGGGACTCTATGTGTATATGCTGGGAGACCTCTGAGTTTGCAGAACTCGGTCGTCTTTCCTTTAAGAACTAGTCTTAAGTCTAAGAGACCTTTTGTTGCTGACGTCACACTTCTGCTCAGGTCAAGTGACGTAGGCTTCGGGTCAAATCGACCAAAAGGACTGGACGAAAACTTGTTGGTATTAAGGGATTTACTTTGTGTATTGAAATAACGTGTAAATTCTTTGATATGTTGATTACCATCACAGCTGAACCTTCATCACACGAATATAACAATATGTATCCTTAGTGGTGTTACCCGTGCAACAGCGCCATCTACTGATTATTACCAGTACTACAGGATACTCAAATACTGGACATCATGAAATGTTGACGGTGATTTTGATATTTCAGGTTCATCATATTATACATGGTGAAGTTTGATAGGTGTTGTCCAAGGTTTTTGCAAAATGTGACAAATTAAATCTATCAATCGTCTGAAATGTGTTTGTGATACTGACCTGAACCTGACCCTCTCGACCTGGCCCGGACCTGAATTTCTGTACAGGTACCCACCCCTAGATGTCACACTTGACCGCGTGATAGTTAGATGTATCCAGTCTTGTCTCCTCCAGAATATTGACATTTGGGGCAAACCTGTCTGTATTTGCCGAAAAAGCGCAAATCCTTAACTCTACTATTTTCTCTGTATCCCTCATGTTGTTACGCTTGCAACAGCACCACCTACTGATTATCCTCAGCACTGCAGGATACTCAAAAGTGGTTTTGATTGTGATTGTTTGATTCATTCGGCAGTAAAGAAAGTACAGCCAGGGCTACCCAACAAACCGAGGGCTATTACAAAGGGTTAGCCCTGGGAATAACATTCAATATTCAATACAAATTTTCACAAAGCACGTCAAAACACACATGGAGGCGTACACAAAACGCAGGACTAAAATACATGGAAGAAACAAAACTGAAGCGCATATGGAGAAAAAAATGCACGAGACTAATATATATAAAATCGTTAATAAAGCCAGAACTCAGGTTCACATTACGTAGGTTACTTTAGATTAGATTAATCAAATGATATTGTGACGAATAATGTTTATCTCATTATACATGGTGAAGTTTGAAATGTGTTGTCCAAGATTTGTTTTCAAATTGTGGAAAACAAATCTATCGATCGTCTGAAATATGCTTGTGTTACTTGTCTTCAGAAATAAGTCGGCGGTTTGATAAAGAGGTTGGTGAAAATGTTGGGAAAATTGACACACACACAAACACACATACTGACTAACTGCCACGCATGTGCGCATGTTCAGGCACACATACAATGTATACACACACACATGCACACACATGTACTCTCGTGAGCACACATACGCCATCTTGCATACACAATACACACGCACACACACGCACACACACACGCACAAGAACGAATTTCAAACGGGAAATTCACTTTCCATGGCAACGCCTAATATCTAAGCAGATCCAACGATTGCAAAGACCGTATCCAACTGGCAGGAGAGGTTTTTATTGCAACCAAGTTCATGCAGATCCCGGTTGCAATAAAAATTCTCCCGGACAGTTGGATATGGTGTTTGTAACTGTTGGATCTGCTTGGAGATTAAGCAACGGCACCTTACAACTTTTTAAAAGAAACCAATATAGTTAGAAACACTGCAAAAACTTCGTCAGTCAGTACAGAACAAGTTATGCATACCAAATTAAGTGTTGAGTATACTCTTTCAAAGCCAGGCACAAAATTGTCCCCTGCAGCTCCAATAAAAGCCGCGAGGGGGGGGGGATTGGGCAAACCTACATCACTGTATATCAATACTCTCTGCCCAAAGAGCGATCTACATCTTAGATATCCAAAACACAAGATATCAAAACCGGATGCTCCATTGCAGTACCCCAGATTGTCGCTAGGGCCCATTTGATATCAAACTTGACCTTCGTTCCCCCCTACACACCTATCAAATATAACAAATATCCGTCTACAGCTTCTCGATCGAGTTATGCTGTCCAGAAAGAGAGAGAGAGAAAGGGAGAGAGAGGGGAGAGAGAGAAGAGAGAGAGAGAGAGAGAGAGAGAGAGAGAGAGAGGGGGGGGGGAGAGAGTAGCATAACCTTCTTTGCGAAGGTAACACCGTCCCAGTTTTGCTGGCTATTGTATGGTCCTAGGTCCCGGGCACTGGGTAGGTCGCACGTGGGTTTCACAACAAAAGAATTACCCCCAGCTTGCTCTTTCGTCCTTTGTGTATGTGATTTTCTATTGGCCGGTGAATATGAATCGTTCTAGCAATCCTTGGTTCTAGTTATGGTAATTCAATTATCCACGGAGGCTTCGTTGCGCCCGAGGTCACACGAACAAAGCCGAAGCTGAGCGGATTTTCACGGCAGAAACTCGAAGCGAGCGAACCGTTACTCGATACACCTGCCGAACCATGTCACGAAAATAGGCGTTAAAACAGCGCTATGGTTATTCATTTTGACAGACGGCAAATCAAAATGCAATTCATAAAATTCATATCCGTATATGAATTTCTATTGTCAGGATTGAATAGCGTTATTCTAAATGTTAAATATTTCGATCGGCGAAACATTTATCTATTTTTTTCCAGAAGCTAACTTTCTTCTACTAAAACAATATCACCACATGTCCGGGATCTAAGGTACGACGTTCTGCTGCAGTACCAAGGATGGCCAACAGGAGGCCCAATCGACCTTAACCATCGGGACCACACCACCTACCCTCATACCAAATATTATCGCAATCCATTCAGAGGCTGCGCACGCACACACGCACACACATAGACAGACGGACAAGTCAAGTCAAGGTCTTTATTTATTCTCCATGGAACAAAAACTATACCTCCAGTTTTCATGGAGGTAAAACATGCAAGAAAAATAGGGGCAAAATTCCACCTTACGTCAAACCTCATCAGAGGGGTTAAGGATTTTAACCCCCTTGTCATTGTGAAAACGAGGTAACGATTTCATATTCGCGAATTGCGCATTTTAAAATTAAGAAAAAAAACGCCCAGAAAAATGTTACCAATATACTGCGACCGTCTCAGTATTTTGTGAATTTGCAAGTAGGTTTAAAAACAGAGATTTCGCGACTAATTTTCATCCCCTTTTCTGTCTTACTGCACACAACAGACAACAGACAAGTTCTTTTGTAAATTAGCCATTTTCAACAATGAATAAAATAGATCTACAAAGGCCACTAAAAATTGTCTGCATCATTGAAACTTATATACGCTCACCCCACGCCATTGTCGGTTTTTCTTTTTTACTGGGCCAGCGGTTTGTCTTCAGTTGAAAGAATTTACATTTTGTCAAATGAAGACAGAAACAGTAAGTTACAAATATAATGGACAGTTTTGTCATATAGAAAATTATCTGCATTTTAGAAATGCGCAAAATATTTCATTGCATCCTAAGGCAGTGTTCTAAAAATTCGACCATACGGTAAACCATGCAAAGCAGCTGCGAAATAAGCAAAATATGACGTGACTTGCAAGAAAAAACAACGGAAAATGGATACTATTATCATAGAATGCCGAAGTCAATTTCAATTTCAAAGAAGAGGATGTGAAAGAACAAAAATTAAAGAATCTATTATTCGGTATACCATAGTCTCTGTGTTTATTCATTTGTTCAACCTTTCTAACCACTTAGTTTTCATAATGAAGGCAACTTTTTTTGCAAAATTGTTATTTTTTGTCACCGTCGCATTAAGTTTAGGGTTCCCAGATGATGCCATCCATATTATCAAATCAACATTGCCTAATTTAAAACTCTGGCAAAAATTAAACTCTGTAGTTTTTGGAAATTTAGGGCTTCACATCTGCAAAGCAAACAGAAGTCTTTTCTTCTAATACTTCTTGGTTTCCCGAAGCCAAAATTCTTCGGGTACATTTTTGCCTAACTCCTTGAGAATGGGGAAAGTCTTCTCGTGACGTCACGAATTGTGGGCGGAGCCAACCGGCTCCCATTCACCGGCAGCCTCGTTCTGAACCAGCGGTAAACCAAACCCTTAGAAGCGTTCAGATCGTCTCCTGGAGAAGCTGAGATTTCTCGATTTTCCTTCTTTCTCTTGCGTTAAAGAACTTACGGAGTGGGAATCGAACCCCGGACCTTGTGTGGAGTACTGTATACGTGAGGATGGGAGCGGTGGAAGCGTGGGTTTTGTACGGGACACTGTTGCTGCGACTCGGCTCGGCGATCAGTGTAGTCCTCCCTGATGTCTACTGGAACATGTCCAACAACATGTGAGTTTTTTTTTTCTTTTAATTCTTTTCTAAAGAAATTCTTCTTCTTCTGTCCTTTTCTGTGGGTTGAGAACTTGAAAGAGTGCAGGGATCGAGGGTTATTTGTTGTGAAAGACGCTTGTAACATGGGTGAACGCGTTTGTCAAAGAGAATTATTTTTCAGGCTGTGTCTAACCTAAAAGGCAATGACAAGGGGTCAGATAATCTGTTGCGGCATCTAAAAAGAATTATTATAAAAGTCCAGTTTTTATGAAAAAGTGAGAGTTTTGGGATGATTTTTGGGTGTAATTTTTGTTGTATTTGTGTGAAGTGTGTGATTTGTGAGCTTGCACGTTGCCGTGATGTTTAGCGGGACACGGTCGCGAGTTGTTCCGGGGCTCTGAGGATTGCGGCCCGCCGCGGTTGGAGGCCCGCTCCCCGCGGAGCCGCCGGCGCCTAGCCCCGCCAACCCTCCCTCCCAGACACCCCTGTCCCGTTAGATCTGGTTTAAATCGGAAAAAAATTAACCCCAACTCCAATTTGATAATCCCAAGTTCCGTACCAGACTCCCAAAAGTAAGAATAATTCAGCCTAATTTTTTTCCCAGTGGGAAATTGAAAATCTCTTGCGCAAACCATAGCTCTCAACAGGGGTCCTGCATAACAAAACTCCTTAATTTTTCTACGCAAAAACAACTTTTTTCGTGATAGAAAAAATTATAAGACTCACAAATCTGAAAATCTAGGAAATAACCCATTGGTTTACTTGAATCAGTGCTGTTTTCACTTTCCAATATTGTCTTGAAGGAATAAAAAATAAAAATGCAAATTATAGACAAGGCTCAAACCCCTATCCTATAAGCATCACCAAACCTTATGCATAAAAATTTTATCAGAATAAATAAAGATATACAAACTAAAACTAGTTTTGCCATCTGAAACTTGAATATTGAGCGTACAACTCAAGTTGGTGTTTTCGTTTCGAAATTTGGATTCAGTATATGACAAAATCCTATAAACTTGCTGTAGTATAGATATTTTCATTCAGATGATATTTTCATAATTTTTTTGGCCGACAACTCTAGTCTAGGCGATTGGCATCATTGCATCAGGTACAACAATCTAGAAGAGAAACTTTTGCTACGAACAGTCGCTGTGAAGCATTTTACTGAAGTTTACGCCATGTACTGTCCAGATGATCCTTTCCCAGCGTAAACTCTTGTCCCAAACACACTCCAGACTTGGTCTCGAGGAATGCTTAAGTTTGGTATTGTAAACACAAGGCTTTAGCAAACCTTAACTGGAGTGCGGAGACCTGTATTGCCGGCCCGGGGGCAAGAATTTAGAGCATGTCACGGTATGGGGAGTTTCCTACATCACTTGGCAATCTGTGCTCCCGTTGTGTTGAGCTGATCTTTTAGTTTAAAGGGAACGTTTTCAACGGTTGCTTTTTATTTTTCTTCAGTAAAGAAACAAGTGTATGTGATGTGTTAATGTTTTGTGGTATGCACATGACGATCATTTGCAAACAGGTGTCCAAGCTATGGGGTCTTGTTTAACCCTTGGCCTGCTAACTTCTTCTGAAATGAGTTGTTTGTATGGTTAAACATACATGTACATACGGGAGATCGTGAGGGAATACATACAGGTTTCTAGTTTTTGCTAGTGGTTCAATGTATTCGAAAGTGGTAAAAAATCAGCCGTACCTGCTACCAAAAAATGAAAAATATGGTGTGCATTGTTTTTGGTTTTCGGCGTTGGCTTGTAGTTACATATTTGTGATATTTTTCTCGACCAAGTTCTAACGACGTTAGTCGGGTGCAGACATGTACTTGGTATTTAGAGGTCGCTGAAAAGCACACAAATCCCCCATGTTCACTGCTAGGCAAGTAAACTTCACACATCCTTAAAAAGTTTACATTAGATTTTTCACCTCCAGTAATCTTAGCGTACGGATCAAAGTTTTCTTTAACAATTTAAAGAATAAGGAAGAGCATTAAATTTCAGTTTTTCATTCAAACTGTAATCGTTACTGTATGTTATGTGTACATCACTCATTTGTTTGGTATTGTACTTAGACTGCTTGAATTGTTAAGACAACAACATTAAAACTTTAAGGATGTCTTTAGCCTGAATCGTTTTACCATCCCCACTAACATTTACTGAGGAAACCTTTCAGCATTGTGTGATAATATCCCTTCTGTTTTCGAATTCGTGTACGTAAGCTACCGGATAAAATTAAACTCGGCGAGCGTATGCGCCGCAGCAGTGTGTTTCGCCAACACGTTTCGTTTGAATAACTTCTCTTCTCTCGGCGATATCTGATACGCGCCGGTGCGTAATGTAGTACCATTGTGCCCACCACCCTGTTGATATTCTATCTACGTCCAATTGTCTTGTGCCATTCAATGACCTCCTTCAGACACAAAGCCCTAGTCTCAGGCTTGTTTACAAGATTTCTTCCCCCAAGGAAAAACACGACCTACAGAAAAGGAAACACTGTGTAGTGACTTGCCCTACGCTTTCTTCTAAACTGTTTGGATAGCCCCATGAACAAGCTTGATAGTTTTTCCAAGCGAAAGAACAACTTGACGTTCAAATACCCGAAGAAGAAAGCTTCTTGGTGTAACATTGATGTCTGAAACAGATTCCAAACGGTTTGTTGAAGACAAAATAAGAAACTTGATTAGTGAAAGTCCTTGGGAGTACAATGTATAGTCCCTCTCTTTTGAATGGGTCTTGTTTGGTGTAACTGCCTTTTTCAAACTCTATTTATGGCAACGGTAAGCAAAGATCCAATTTATTCGGTTACTAGGAGATGTGCTACATGTATTATTACGTTTGACAGTATTCAACGATTTTTTTCAAATTTGAAATATTATTTGATAGAGATGTGACAAAGGTTTTCAAAGACATTATTGTTTTGATTTCATAGTCTGTGTTGGTGTGTACAAGAAAAGGAAAAGTTTCTTCCATTTGCATTGAAATAAAAGAAGCTATTAATTATCGTCATCAATATGAAATAGATGACACTATGTGCTAACATAATTTATAGCCCTAAACCCCCCTCCCACTCTACAGGGGTGTAGTATGTAGACTGCTCTGTTTGTTTGGATAGCGGACCACTTGGGGAGGTCCAAGTTTGCATTTAAGAAGGTGTCTTGTTTTGATGGCTCAAGGTTTGTTGTAGAAGCCATAGATATTTGGCAAAGAACTTGGGTGGGCCTGGTAAACAAACGAGAACTTAGTTTTTATTTTTTGACACAACTTCTCTCTGAAATGTTGAAAATTATGCTTATTCGATGGTTTGTATTTGGTGTGGTTTGTCCACTGGGTCTAATTTAGAGGTTTGCTAATTGGGAACGGAATGGGGAGGGGGCATTTTGTTAAATCAGGACACTTATAAACATACAATAATATTGGCTAATTTTCCTCTTGTAAAAAGTTGTCCATTGTCTTTCCTTGAATTTGTTCAAGAGTGCTTGTGCGTCTAGTGTCCATATTCAATAGAATGAACCAACAGATATATAACTGCTTTATTGAGAAAAGACTAGTGTAAGGAAAGGAAAAGAAGGAAAATTTGATTTGCTGACAGCAAAATCAATACTAATTGTATACGGAAGCCAAGAAAGGACGAAGATTAGAAATTTTGTTAGAACTTGGAAATTCCTAGATAAAATCTAGCCTCACTGTGTCCCCAATGCCCCATAGAATTTCTATAGCCAATATGGTGACCTTCCTAATAAGGTGACGATTTCTAGTTTCATTATTCATGATGATTCATAACGACTGGGAACAAAGCAGGGGGGTCTGTCAAGCAGGGCCAAGTTGGGACTTGAACTCATGACCCTTTGGTCCTCTGGTGGGTCCCGCCCGGTATACATCACCAAGTTTGTCTTCAGCGCTTCTCTATATAGACACATTTTTACATGTGACATGGCACCGGTCTGTCACAGACAAAACGTTACCAGCTTTCTATAAGTGGCAGACCATAGCTAATAGTTTTATGGAGTGCTAAAATCCCACAAACAGACAATGCCTATTAGAGCCCCATTGTCTTATCGCATTTCACAGGTCTTTGATATTTTACCTACCTGTCCCAGGTGTGGTATAAAATTTTACATATGATTAGGTGTCTTCTGAATTGCCTTTGTTTCTTTCTTGTGTTTCACACAGGAATTCTTGAGGTATTTTTGAATACCAAGATTTCATGCCATTGAAATTTCATACTTTCTTGTGGTTTTGCATAAAAGAAACATCAAATCTCTTACAAAAACAGGAAAGTATTTAATACTATGAATGCTTCTTCCTTTTAACATGTTATTTTTCTTGAGGTATTTTTGAATACCAAGCTATCATCCTGTTGAAAATTCAAACTTTCTTGTGGTTTTGCATAAAAGAAGCTTTAAATCTCTCACAAAAATAGGAAAGCACATAATGCTATGAATGCTTCTTCCATTTGATATGTTATTTTTCGTGAGGTATTTTTGAATACCAAGCTATCATCCAGTTGCAAAGTAAAACTTTCTTGTGGTTTTCCACAAAAGAAACTTTAAATCTCTTACATAAACAGGAAAGTACATAATACTATGAATGCTTCTTCCTTTTAACATGTTATTTTTTGTGAGGTATTTTTGAATACCAAGCTGTCATCCTGTCGAAAAGTCAAACTTTCTTGTGGTTTTTCACAAAAGAAACTTAAAATCTTTTATACTAACAGGAAAGTATGTAATACTATGAATGCTTCTTCCTTTTAAAATGTTATTTTTCTTGAGGTATTTTTGAATACCAAGCTATCATCCTGTTGAAATGTCAAACTTTCTTGTGGTTTTGCACAAAAGAAACTTTAAATCTCTTACAAAAACAGTAAAGTACATAATACTATGAATGCTTCTTCCTTTTAAAATCTTGTTTTTCTTGAGGTATTTTCGAATACTATAACTAAGGTTTCATCCTGTTGAAATGTCAAACTTTCTTGTGGTTTTTCACAAAAGAAACTTTAAAAAACTTATACAAACAGGAAAGTATGTAATACTATGAATGCTTCTTCCTTTTAACATGTTATTTTTCTTGAGGTATTTTCGAATACCAAGCTATCATCCTGTCGAAAATTCAAACTTTCTTGTGGTTATACACAAAAGAAACTTTAAATCTCTCTTATACAAACAGGAAAGTACGTAATACTTTTAAGTACTTCTTGCTTTTAACATGTTTTTACATCGGTAAAGTATACAATTGAGTCATGTCTGCACTTCTAAGGGATGTCTTCATATTACATGTATAACAGTTACAGTACGTTTACTCCTAGTAATGCAAAGTTGGTGTCTTCACCATACCAAAGGAAGTTGACAAAACAAGTTTTTGGCTACGGATTGGTGGTCCATCTTACTTCCTGTCATTTTCCAGGTCAGGTAGAAGAGGCCAGTGAAAATAATCGTTCCCGAGGCTTGTCTGTTTACGTGAGAACACTGTTGTCCAAAGCCGTGGTAGTAAAGTTTGTACAGTTCCGACACGGCTTGGGTTTCTAGAGGAATAACTGGATAGGGTTGACTCGCGAAGGGCAGGGACCACTCGAACCCCCTTTGTAAGGAGGTAACGCCGTCTAGAAGTCTATATTCTTCATGCACTATATATGAAGTGGAACCGCACAGAGTCAAAGTCATACGAAACTTCCTCTTCGGTTTTGTAATGAGAATTTCTGTAGTATGATATTGTATCCAAAAACCTTACAGAGGCTTGGTGTAGACAACACTAGGGTGTTTGTCTTGTTTCTTTATTTGCCGTCCTAACAGAAGTGAGTAAAGCGGTGTTTGTTTCCACACAAGGGAGCTTCGCTTAGACAGGTACATTCGCCCTTTTTTCGTGTGAAGTCACCGTGACGACCGGTAGGCAGTTCTGTGTAACGGACATCCTTTCGGGCTGACGCACGGTGAAATCTATCAGGTTCCTCGTATAGATACCGCCGCATATGAGCAAGCAGAAAGGAATTTTTTGCAGAGGGTTCGATTTCAGCGGAAAGTGCACGTCAATACCGTGGCACGTTCACGGCAGACTTGGAATCAAACACGTTAGGGCTGTGAATGTACACGAAAACAGGGTTGGCGTTTTAGCGGTAATGTTGCCTACGCGACGTCATTTACCAGTTTTTGTGTTTTGGCATACGGTGGGGATTTCGGTCTCAACAGCTGTCCGTGTGCGGTAAAAAAGCTATTCAGGATCGTGAGAAAGTATTGGACACGGAGAAATCTCAAGCAGAAGTCCTTGTAGAAACTTGTTCAGGTTTTCACGTAAAGTACACAACCGAGCAAACACGCTCCAAAAGAGCATGCTTGTCTGCCCCCTTCGTTCCTTGTTCTAGTCTTCGTAACCATACCGACGGAGTGAAACAGTCCGTACAACCAATCCGCCGACATCTGTTCAAATTTAGCTTCCGCCATCCGTCGCGATAAACAGTCATCGCGCCTTTGTCCGTTCCCTCCTCCAACCCTTACCTCTGACGGAAAGTCCGTGAACGAAATCGAATCGGGGATTGATTTTTGGAGCGAAGGGCCCAGCTTCGCCCACTTGTCTGCTCTTCAGTGCTATTGACATTTTGATATTGGGTTTCCCTCTCAAACCGTTCTGCTGGCTAAAACTGTAAATGGTAAATGAGAATTTCAGCAGCTTTCCTTATCTCCCAGCTGGTCTTTAATCACAGATAAACACTCCTGCTGTCCCTGATAAACAAACATAACCACACCTAAAGAGAGGGGTAGCCTCTAAGCAGATGTAAGGTGGAAAATTTCATCCCTGGAAATGAACCGTATTTCAAACATTTGAGTTGTATTTCTAATTTTTGAAGTTTTCTGAACATTTTGTCTTGTTTTTTTTTCATCGGGCAGTTTTGTCTTAGAAGGTATAGACTGGCAACAGCACATCCAAAGGCCCAGCTAGTCAGAAACATTACAAATTTCAGCCCCAACATCTGCTTGGAGATAAGGGTCTCCCATGATGAAGAATTAGACAGAGATAAATGTTTCAAAATATTCAATAGTCTTTATGTTCTCATTATGCCATTTTTGATCCTTGCATCTTCCAAGGGATTAGAACTACCAGACACACTCAAGAAGTACTTGTATCTTAGATCTTCCCCTTGTGTCCTATCCTTTCACCACAATCCCTGATCCAAAACACTTCTGGGTTTGAAGTTCTGGAGTTGTGGCATACCACACACAGGCCACAAAACAATTTCTTGAAAAATTTGTATAAACCTCTTGCGTTATTTCCTGTCATATATTACTATGTAGTCAAGAGAAAATAGAGTTCAGATGGAACTGAAGATCAGTTTCTTAAACTTCTTTCTCTAGAGTCCCTTTCTAAAGGAGTTTTCGCCAAGTTGTCTTAATCGCTGGCACGAAACCACTTGTTCTTGACAAGGAGGAGCGAGAAAGTCGAGTATTTCTAATCCTCCTGAGATGGTTTCTAAACTGAGGTTTGGTTTCCTTGTCGTCGTCAACTTCAAGGCACTTTGGTCTTTGATGTTGGGAAGCTGAAAAAACTGTTTGCATAGCGGGAGGCTTGGTCGCAGAAGTGCTACATTGCACTTCTACACATTCCCATAGATACATGCGATATCTGAGCTTTGAAAGTTGGATTTTCAAATTCGATTTTCTAGTCCTTTCTATACATACCAAGTTTGAATTATACCACTATTCCATTGCATATCGACCTTCATGGAGCAAAGATGCGATGTTGTTGTGTGGTGATAACTCATTGCAAATCTGGGCGCTGATGTTTTGGTGGTCCCAATATATGAAGAACTCCTTTTGCAGCTTGTTTCTTTGCTCTTTTTATACCCCAAAAGTATGAAATCATGATAGAAATGTGCTAATATGAGCAAGTAAATGTCAATATCAAACGGATTTCCATATCCAGAAATATTTCCAGTTTTAACGATCCGAAATTGCTCAAGGCTCCTGAAACGTGCTTGGTGTGTGGCTCGTTTCACACATGGGACCTCTGCTTCTATGTCTCATCCGAAAGAATGTCCCTAACTGAAGCTAGGTACTCATTTCCACCTGAGTTGAGTGAGGAATTAGGTGTAAAGTGCCCAAACCCCCAACGGCACAACATTGGGATTGGAACCCCGAACCTTTAGAAGTGCCATCTGTGGTCGGTAGTAACCATGGATTCAGGTCAAACTTTCGCAACTATTTCCTTTCCCGAGTTCGCCACATTTCATTTGGTCTTCTGTATTTGGATAATGAAGGCTATGAAACAATTTTCAGGGGGTGTCGTCTTTGATTACATTGTTTAAGAATGCATGAGAAATTACTTGATCGGTGACTCCCAAAAAAAGAAGTATTCATTTTTAACAGTAAAAGACAAATTACAGTACAAGATACCTTCAATCAGTATGTTACAGAGTCTAGAGGTATTTTTATTACCCGTGTAGTATCCTATTGAATTGTAGTCTGGTACAGTTTTTGCAACTTCTGCGTTCTGTCATTTGGTGAGAAAATTCACCTTCAATTTAAGTCTGTTTGAACATGTCAAAATAAGTCTAAAGAGGGTTGGGAAATTGTTTTGTCTAGAAACAGAAGTAAGGGTATCTTAGATCTATAACTTTGGATAGAATATTGTGCCAGATTTTACCACAAATATGTAATTATAAGATCTTGACGGATTAGAAATTTTCATATCCTCCAAAAATTGTGTAATCACCAGAAAACTAGCCTGATTTCCATAATCCCTAGAGGGGTACCCTAATCAGCTGAAATGTCCAGACCCCTATAGAGAAGAGTAGTCACAAAAACTACACAAATTGAGCCATATTTCCCTGAAATAAGAATTCTCAAGACACATTATAACATCACAACATTTCTACAGTATTTGACAAAAATTGTGTAATCACCAGAAAAGTAGGTCTGATTTCAATAATCCCAAGAGGGGTACCCTAATCAGTAGCAATGTTCAGACCCCTATAGAGAAAAATAGTAACCCTTCCACATGGCTGTGCCTATACAAAAAGCAGGATGTCTCCCAGGTCTGAGCGCTTGTTGCTCCGAGATGCTTAGTGAGGGGGAAACGACGGAGAGAACAGATAAGAGAACGCGAGGATGTTCCTGAGTCATGATGTCGCCTGTTGGGAATCCTTCCTGTCGCTAAGTAGATAGGAATCGGATACTCCGAGAAAGACCAAATAAGGTACTTTCCAAGCAGAGGTTTGGCTCTGACTTGTTTTGGACGTCTTTTAGGCGTTTTTGTCAGGTTTTCTTGGGTAACATATGAAAAAGAAAACCTGACAAAATAGAAAATCCGACAAAAACGTATAGAAAGACATAAAGAACAAGTCAGAGCTGAACCTTTGCTTGGAGAGTACAAATAAAGAGACAAAAGCGACATTTTCTACATTCATTTTCATCTTTTTTGTTTCTTCTACATCGTAATATGATACTAATATCACAAAATTTCTATAGTTTTTTTTCTGACTTAACCCTCAGAGCAAGTAATCTCCAAGCAGATATAGAAAGGCAAAATGGTAACATTTCACAAGCTCCTGGTTCCCCAGAAAGGTCTGCTTTACCAGGAATTGGGAGCTCGAAAAACGTTACAATTTTACCATACATCTGCTTGGAGATTATAGAGAAGATGCTCCCTGTCTTTTATGAGAGCAGCATTGGGACGTTCTATGTTATCTATTCAATATTGCCCAACGTATCGACCTAAACTAGGCTTTAACAGTTGTCTTTTCTTTCTCTACCCTGGTTGATTGATTGAATTGCTCCTAGCAACCCGATTGGCTCCCTCTGATGATTGAATTGCTCCTAGCAACATGATTGGCCGCCTCAGATGAAAGGATGATTTTTGCTAGGTCACCGGCTTGCTTGGAGGTACAGTGCCTTTCTGTCTAGAGAAATAATGATTTGTTATCGTAGGCTGATCAGAGACAATTGGAGCCACTTGGATCTGTTGTGACAATTTTGGGATTAGGATATTGGAGTTTTCTTTTGCACAACCAGGAATGTCTCTCACCTGCTGATGTTTCAATGCCTATCAGACATATTCCTCAGAGCTTCTGACTGGAGTTCTGCTTCTCAGAAGCTCTGAGTTATAGAACAAAGGTAGTTTTTAAATGACACTCAAACCTGTAAAAGTGACCACCTCTCCAAAAATCCATCTGGCTAATGTGACCACTTTTTGGTGGTCCCTTAAGATTGATATGATTTTTTGTCTATACACCAGTAGTGACCACCTGTCCATATAGAGCAAATTTTGTTGGTCTCTTGAGCCTTTTTAGGCAGTGTACTGTAAATGCATTTAGATACGCCTGGTTTTAATTTCACGGCAGTGCTATAGAAACATACTGCTACAGTATTGGACAGAGATGTTCGCGGTGGTATACAGTTTGCCGTTAAGCGGTCGGCGTAAAAACTACGAACATAAAACCAACGCGAACATTTCTGCATTTACAATACAATACTTCATTGTCAATACAGTTTTTTTTCTTCAAGAATGTTATTGACCAAAGACACCTGTGTGTAGCCTTCATGTCATATCCCATGAACAATGGCAATAGATCAAGTGTGTAGTCATGGCAACGGTGTGCCAAGGTTAGTTAGACCATCCATAATTTAGCACACCTGGGGTTTCTCACCTGTCCAAGTACAGGTGTCCCAAGTGACAGATCGATAGTTTGTCCTTTATAAAATTTGTTCCCTTAGGAGTTGGTGTTCTATTGATATCAAGTCAAAAAAGGGCAGTATAGCAAGCCTAACCTCTGCTTGGAGGGTAGGAAATTATCTCCAGGTAACTGGTGAGAGCTGTGGACTATCCCACACCTTCAAGATGGGGGTGTCGTTCTGTAATATAATGCTAGCTACAATTACCGCTACAGTACCCAAAATCAATGTGTATCATCTCGCACATACTAGCAGACGACATGCCAAAATACATACAGATGCATCGAAGAGATCTTGGGTTATAGCTGCAAACACACAGACACAATCAAGCGCAATACCTCCATAGGAGGTAAACCTCCTTCACTGAGGTAACAAGAGCTGACATGAATAGCTTGTGAGAGAGATTTGCTAGTAGGGATACAGAATTTCCCTGTAGGAGCCTAATGTTTGATGGAGGTACAGAATTCCCCAGTAACAGCCGCGGCTACCATTGCTACCTTGGCAAGATCCTTCTAGTCAAGCCTTTCAGACTGCGCTAAGCTTGTATCCATGGAGAGAATACAAGTAATGGACTGATTTAGGATACAGAATTTCCCTGTAGGAGCCTAATGTAGGATGGAGATACGGAATTCCCCCATAGGAGCCACTGCTACTGTAGATTCACCTATTTTCGCAAGGGTTTAATTTTGCAGTAGGAATGGAAAAGAGCTCTGGATTTCAAGTTCGCTGTTGAAACAATACTGTAGCACAAAAACACTCAAACTTGAAACACCGTGAAAACCACAAGCTGATTTCACTCCTACTGCGAAATTAGACAACTCAAAGATTTCAAAATCTACAGTAACTTGGTTATATCCCTCTAGTCTAGCCTTCGAGACTGTGATAAGCTTGTATCCATGGGGGGAACACTAGTAATGGCCTGATTTAGCTACACAGGGAACCGGGCTCTCTGAATAAATCCTACAGATTATCTGCATTGTTGTTGCTGCTATTCTATGCCTTTTTTGTGACATTTGATACAACATCACAGCCTTACACCCTGTGTGATAATTCCACTGTAGTCCTGGGAATAGAGAGGCTAGCTTACAACTGTTGATCTATTTGAAACCAGCACTCAAAACCGAGATTCCTATGAAAATAATTGTCTAACCGCCGTCAAACCTTTTTTCGAATGTAGGTTAGAGTAATGTTTCCAAATACACACTATTCAACTTCGTAGCTGTCAGTTCGTGGAAATTTCATTTCACTGTAAGGAGAAAATGGAGTGTTCGCAGTAGTTTTGAGCCCGCGATAGCGTTATAGTTTTCAGTAGTCACACACTGACACAGTAATAGAAACACGGACAGTCAGTCCGAAACTACCTGAAGTGGTCACCGTGAAAACCGTGAACATAAAACCACCACGAAAATTCCTGCATTTACAGTAACTTCTTTCTTACTTTTTGTCTGTTTTGCAATAGTTAGAAAAACTTAAACAGGAACCGCCCATAATCAAAGGCTTAGACCGTCCGGTCTACAAGAAAAGAATGGTGACGTTTTCTTGTGTTTACATCTCCTGCAAGACGTTACTTGAAACCTTCTTCCTAAGTACTAATGGACATCGCAAAATCCCACAGATAGAAACTATGCGCCTTTTAGGATCTCTTTATCTGGTGTGTTTCAACGGTAAACAATTTTATGTTTGTCATCATGCTCCGAGCGAAACCGACACCGATACAGGTTATGAACATGTTTTTGCCTACACATTCTTTTATTTTGGTAGTCCTGTTTTGACTATAAAAGTTATGTTTCCTATTAAAAGGATCGGCTTTCTTGGTATGAAAACAGGTGTTTCTCACCTGTTAAAGTTGGCTATGATGTAGAATTTGTGTGGTCGGTTTTTGAAACAATTGTTTTTGCATAACAGTAGCTGTCAGGAGGCTAAAAGCTTTGAAAGTTTGGCAAAATATGCCTTCTGTTGGGTCATGTCTGGTAGCAGCTACATGTATGAAAAGGCCTTTTCTTTGTGGTAAGCCACGATTCAAGTACAGTGTCTGGTATCCTCTGCCTTTTCCTGAGTCTATATGCTATTATGTTAATGACAGGAAGGACATGTCAATCAAAATAGACACTAGAAACCCTGAAACTGATTGGTTGATTCTAAATCCAATCATTTAAAACATTGTACAGTGTCTAGTTAGTGTCTTCTACCTTGTCCTGAGTCTAGATACTATAATTATGTTAATGACAGGAAGGACATGTCAATCAAAATAGACAGTAGAAACCTTGAAACTGATTGGTTGATTCTAAATCTAATCAATTCCAACATAGATTACTTTTGCTTGAGTATTTTTGCATTGTAACTTAACCCTCTTTTTACAGAGGCTCCCTTTTGGTATCAAATCTATGTTGGTCACATGGTAAGGCAGCAATGTGAAGGTTAAAAAGCTAAGAACAGCTGGCGAATTATAAACAGTCAACAGAACTCCAGGTGCAAGTGTAGCGTACAATTTTTCGTGCCACGGTCTACCGGTCACGCTGTTAAAACAAACCGTGCAGTTGGTATTAAAGCCAGTGGATTGTAAGAGCTTTGTCAGCGTAAACAGCAATGTATGCTGGGTAATCAGGGAGGAATGCGACATTCGACCTTGGGTGTGTCTGTCCGATAGACGGTCGTTACCGTCTGCTGAAAGATGAAAATTTAATTCTAGTTGTTTGGAGGCCAAGAGTCTTTACTCTTGCATATGCTCCCCATAACGACAAAATCTAGTTACCGTAAATAGAAATGTACGTTTTTCGGAATCGATGTTGCTGTTATCCTTATCCCATACTATGCCACTGCAAACTAAGCAGTATATATGGATAAAACAACACAGCGTATTCCGTATCGACCTCCGCAAACTTAAATGCATTTATTTACTACAAAGCAGAGATGGAAACCTTAAACTAAATACAATCATACGGTCATACCTATTCAAGAAGACCACTCAGAGGACTGATAAAATCTGGTCTATGTGGACAGGTGGTCACTATAGACAGGATTCTTAATGTTTGTGTCAATGAAAAATATATCTAAAGCCAGGGACCACCAAAAAAAAAGTGGTCACATTGGCCAGGTGGTCGCTTACAAGTACAGGTTTGCCTGTATACTTCTTAGCTTGTATTGGCATACTGTACAGAGGGGACAATGGTAGCATTGATTCAGAAGAAATCTGGATTTGAAATAAAGACCATAATTGTCACAAAAGATACCTATATCTCTCGGTAGGTGTGTCGAGATATGAATGCGGTGTAAACCCGGTAATTACGAATTTTCCGCCATTCTCTTCCCGGCTTAACGTACGACAATGTCGGGGAAGTATAACGACTCGGAAGAATGAATTGGGGATTTAAACGGTCACGATGACTGTCTGGCATTGTCTAGGCACCTGGTTTGAAAAGTTGTTGCCAAACCAACCAAAATATGTCACCAAAAGAAAATCAGAGAGAGTTTAGATAAGTGAGCAAAGATTAGGTCAAGAAACGTCTATTAAAGTTGACATTCTACACATTGAAGATTGTGGTGATAATCAAATTATCTTCACAGCCAATGGCAACACTCCACTGGTGAGGGGACTTGATTGACAGGTGTGAAGGGTCCTTTTGATATGTCTGTCAACGGTATGTCTCCTGTCGCATGCAGGTTTAAAGACAATCCTTTTGTCTATTGTTGTACCACAGGTGTATCATCAAGGTGATACCCTTGCGGCAAGGGTCGCCAATTTTCTCGGAATGTATTGTCCGCGGCAGGTATGCCCTCAGAGCTGTCAGGAAATGCGGTCTCACCGCGTAAGACCCACAGTATGCCTGGTATTTAGGGTAATAGATGTCTGTTGAAAATTAGGGTGGAGCACGTTATTGTGTTGGTCACCGATATATTTGCCGAAATGTTAACTAAATGAAAATAAAGGGCCGCCCGTCAGTCAATATAGAACAAGTTTAGCACTTAAGACAAGTGTTTTTACATTTTCAAGGGTCAAAGTTTTGTGGATGTTCCTTCGGTTAAGGGTCTGTTCTATATATCTCTTTACTTGTAGCAATGCCAAAGTAAATGCCGTATATTTTGACATTTTCTTAGTGTTTTTAAGGTCGCTGTTTTTATAATGTCAATGAATTTACAGTATTGGAGGAAACAATGGATACATTGAAGGGAAAATTCTACCATATAAAAGTTATGAATGACATCAGTATCTAATGTGTGATCACCACAAGACCATTATGTGCCAAATTCGGTGATGACAGCAGCCCTGAATGGCAAACACCAAATATGGGCGTGTGATGTCATCAGCCGTATCCAGGCGTGACCCCTTCACCTAGCAACCTTTCTGCCCAACTGGTGTTCTAAATGGTCATTCTTGACATGTAGGTTAGGTCGATAGGAATTCGATTAATTTTTGATAAATTACTGATTTCTTTTATTGATTTCCTACCGTTTCACCATCATCGGTTAATAGACAAATTACGAGATGCCAAAACCTTGTTGCTAAATCCTTCTTAGATTGAGAGACAGTCTAACAAGGTAATTAAACTTTAATAAAGAGGGCAGTATCGGGCAATTTTGTACCTTGGCTTTGAACTATGATACCACCAGTCAAAACACAATCGCCGATAGCTATCTCAGAAGATAAAATACCTTTCTATTGTTAAGGAAATCATAAAACCTTTCTTTTGGCAACAGTATGGATTTATAAGCTTCGGCCATATCTTTCTTGGAGTTGTATCGGCAACATGCCAAGTTAGCAGCCCGGCTACATAATCATTGACAGAAGGTGCTAGAATTTATCCTTCACGTTAATCCGTCGGCTTTAGAACGAAAAGAAAAGGAACAATTAGCTGAACTTTGTGGTTTCTTCCTTCAATAAATCTACCCGGAGATCTAGCAGTGTTTAGGTTGTATCCAATCCAAGTGTCAATACGAAGCCAAGTAGTGACACTTGGAGCAGAGACAAGATAAACATGGAAGGATGCCCTACTGCAGGAAATCAGTTAGTTACAGCTACAATGTTATCCATGGAGACTTAATAGTATGCCCTCTTTCAACCTCAATAGGATGTTTATACTGGCAATAGGTCAGAAATGTGGGAATTGTTTCAGGATATCCCCAAGTAGTTTCCTTCTTTTTGTTTTAAAAAGTTTTTTTTTTTTCACTGTGATCTCTCCACTGCCAACGTGGTAATGTAATGGCAGGATGTTTGGCCCAGAGGTCTAAGGTTTGAATCCCCTGACATGCCCCCTTGATGTTGTGTCCTTGGAAAAGACAACACAAATTTCCTCACTTCACTTAGGTGAAAACGAGTACCTAGCTTCGGTTTTGTTGTTACACAGAGGTCCCGTGTTTGAGGAGAGCCACACCTCGAGCACATTAAAGAACCCACCACACTTATCGAAAATAGTAGGGGTCCTTCCCTGTGTGAGTGGATCAAATAAATCTTTCCGTATATGCAGCTTGTACTTCTGCAGTAAAAACCTGGTGTGTTAAGCCATGACGTTGTTTACCGGGTATGCAATACAAACAAACAAACAAACAAACAAATAAGAATCATAACCAAATGACATACATGTACTATGTTTGTCAAAACAGTCTACTGATAAATAACAAACTAAGAGGACATGTGGCAACAAGAAAAAAGGGACTTTTGAAATAATCCGTTAGTTTACATGAAGTCACTGGGCAACAAAAACAGCTTCATTCCAAACGTTCCAACATGTAAATGGAGATATAGACTACATAGATCTTATAATCTTTCTAAGTCCCAGTTTTGTCCAGAAATTTTAATTTACTGGTGTTGAATTCCTAAAAGAAAGGTTCCTAACAACAAACTTCAGCCCACATGTATGGACAAATCCTTTCATTTTAAGACCTGTTGTCTCAAGTTTCATTGAGATACAATATGTAAACTGTATTGGTAATTCTGCTTCTATCTTGCTCACAGTACCGTATAATCTTCAAATATTTGTGGTGGTTTTTATTTTCGCAGTGCCCTCTGCGCTGTAAAAATTATCACACTGAAAATGACACAGATACTATAAATGCAGAAATGTTGGCGGTAGTTTTATGTTCGCAGTTTTCGACCGTTTGACCGCGAACATTTTTGTCCAGTATGTAAGTATAGCGCTGACGCAAACTTAGAACCACTCCATTTTCGGCTTAACGCGAAATAAAAACCATGCAAACTGAAATACATTTACAGTATTCTGTCAGTAATTTTCATACAAACTTTAAACACTGTGAATACCTTCTTTCCCCCCCCTACCGTGAAATTTAGTCCCCTCAATTTACGGTATTTCGACTATTCAAAATGTCCAAACAAAAGACAAGCGCGGCTCTTTTACATCCATTCATTATAATGACAATTGCTGGTCATTTTGCCCGAGGGATGTTGTCGCCAGACCTGTGTTGTCTGTTCTTGAAATGATTGAGATGCCATCTTTTGAGCATCAGGTATCATTTTTGATAATTTATGGGTGCTTGTATGTGCAAAACATTGATCCAATCTTGTGGTTATTTCAAAACGTCCGTCCGTATAATCAAAAATTTCTGTTGGGAGATTATGTTACCATTCTTCTAAAACAATTGTAGCTCTCTTTTAAGATACTAATATTAACAGCAATTCTTGTATGGGAATAAGAGACCAAACGTCTTTCACCAATGGTATTGTAACTTTTTAGAAACTCAGATAAAGATAGAGATCTCTGCAAGATTGCTCAGGAAAGGGTGTTTTAATTTCTTTTTGTTACTAGATTGAAAAATAATGTTTTCACGGCTGCCAGATATGTATAAATATAGATATTTATTTTCTTTGCTACCATGGCAACCGATTAACTTTAAGAAGATACGCAGGAATGCTTCTATCAGTTTTCTGATTTTTGTCTGGTGTCCTGCGGTAATTTTTATCTGGAGTCTTTCTATCCCCCAGCGGTTCCCACACTGCTCCCGAACACAACCTGTAATTAGTCATTACATCCAGATCACAGGCTGTCAATGTACGACCCTTACGTGCACTTACACGGATCACAGCACAAGGCTGCAAAGAAAGGATTCAATAATATGACACATAATCACAAAATCACAGCGAAAAGCTGACAGAAAATCCCAAGGCAAAGTAACAGTTGTAATACGGAAATAAAGCTTTTTGATATGCACTGGTACAGTCATTTTGAAAAGGTATATGATCTATGATATTTAAGTGGGTCATAATTCAGATGACCCAATTTTACCTGAGATTTATATGATAGGAATAGATTGATAACACATGAATGCAAAATATTTTTGAATACAAGTATAGCATCTACTAACATAATTCTAGCAGGGTACATAATTCCGCCACCCTGAAAAGATACGTCCAAACAGATCTCCAACCTAATGTCCTCCAGCATAATGCGCACCTGTATATCTAAACTACATGCATACTGGGGGGTGTTGCACTAGAGATCTCCCAAACCCGCTGTTTTTCAAAGTGGCAGATTTATGTAACTTTTTTAATGTAACTATTAATGTTAATTAAGGGTTGATGACCTGCCATGAGGTCTAAATGGTGTCATAACGCCTGGCCATGTGCTATAACGGCCGAATAAAATCACCGAGTGAGCGAAGCAAGCAAATGTCACTAGCAAAAAGATTTCAGCATTTTTTTCATTTCCTTTTTTTTGCCCTAATATTGCTTTGGTTGCCTTCAACCCTTATTCTGTTGTGTTAACCTATATAATTTAAGACATAGAAGAAAGTCAAGGAAAAATGTAACATCCCAAATGTCTCAGTTAGCAAGTGAATTCCTTTGTAATGAAATAATGACCGCCTTGGCCACAGTTTACTTAAAGTCAGCTTAAATTCAACATAACGGTCGTGCCAGCTTCAATAGTCTATTTGTTTAAAGACATCTACTGCTAATGGGGGGCCTAGTAAGGTGCCTTGTGGTATGTGGGGGTCTTTACCTGTATGTCACCAGTGTGGGGTGTCAAAGGGGTTAAGGACTAGGGGTGACAGATGCAGACTAGGTGGGATCTTATAAAGAGGGCAGGAAACTACAAATAGTTTCAACCTTTTTGCTGCTGCCTAAACTTTTAAGGAAGACATTTTTGATGCCAAAAGCGTGTTGTAGCGTGCAGGAGGTTAACTGTGCATTATACTTGTGAAAAATCATTATGATGTGTCACTAGAAATGCCAACGAAATACTATTTCTAGATCGTGTAGTCAGACAGTACAACTACATTTTTCTGTGTATTTCCTACCATTTGCTAAGCTCTCCTTAGATGTGGAGGAACAAAAACTGTCATAAAATGAAACCTTTTGCAAAGTCTGAAACTTCAGAAGGTGGTGTTATTTTCCAAAGAATTGTTTTTTCAGGTGTGTTCTCAGTGTTAAATATTTTCGGCATAAATGAGGGGCGATAAGCCACCAAGAAGGCCAATTGTTGATAAGATATCAAAGAACACAAAACAAGACTGTTTTTTCTTATCGCCACCGAAATCAGAGTCTGTAACCCTCCTTTTCTCAGGCCTTGTCAGACACATTGTATTTAGCCATTGGCTGAGACGACTTAATTTAATTAGAGAGCAGAATACTCTACTTTGGAAGTTAAGTAGAATATTGAATGCTTTATGATGCGGAATTAGTGGCTAATTTATGCATTTTTCTTGCTAACATTATCATTTATTGAAAAATAACACCTCCATCTGGAGTTCAGGACTCCTTTAAGATATCTGTTTCCTTCTTTTCCTTTTCAAGCTTTACCAAAATATAGAAAAAAAGGAACCATTTGACAGTTATTTCTCAAAAAAGGTACATCTGTTGTACCAGTGGTGTAGCGTCCCATTAGCAAACCAGTGAGGCTGTTGTTTAGGGTACAGTCTCCCTTTTAGCAGCCTGTCACCCTCGGTAGCCCTGCCAGGTTTAGGAACGTGTCGACGTAGGTGGCCTGATACCCGGGATATCAGCTGTGATGCCGGGCTATCAGTCCTGCTACCATTACCCCTACTAAGCCCAGGCATAGAGTGATAAGGTCTCCATGGCTCTCCTTATCTAAAAGCCCTTGAGCTAAATCTGTTTTGTTAACCAATCCACCCCTGTACGCAGTGTGGTTCGATCCACAGACACAGCAAAGGAAATGTAGTTCGGACTTGTCTATGTTATAAAACGGGGGTGTTTTCAAAAATGTTTGGCCTAAGCTGTTTTCCCATGGGAGGGAAGAGGGAACATTTATCCTCGGTTGATCACAGAAAAAAATGGCAGATTTAGTAGGAGATTTCTAACCTCCAGTTGTTGAGGCGTTATATGTTGTTCCCTCGCTAATAAACGTATTAACGACGAAGCCGCCAGGAAGCCACAAATGGCATCTTATCGGAATTTCTAAGCTCGCTATCTTCGCTACTTCTAATTTGTAAGAGATAATGCTAAAAGCATGTTGGCCATATATAGATAAAGTCACTTACAAAGGCTTATTGAATAGCAGTAGTTTTTCCTCGGTCTCTATAAAAAGAGATACTGTAATTTACTTTATCTTCACGGTAGCAAAATTTCACAGTGTAAGGAAAATGGACATTTTCACTGAACTTTAACTTCACGGTGGAGGCAAGTGATGTACAGAACGGATGTGTGAAGGAATCATAAATAATAACAAGTTTTTTCACGGTGATGAAAAAAGATGGTACAAAGTTACAGTGAGAGAAACAAGAATTACAGTATCTCCATGACAACAGACGGGTTCGATCACTCAGCGGGTACTGTAGCTGTTAGTTTACTAAAGTCTTAGTTGTGTCTGGTTGGCTGGTATGTGAGATAGCTTTAATTGGTAGAGCAGGGGAGGGGGGTGTAAGGTCTAGACCATCAAGAGGTGGTAGTGACACATACAGGCTGTTTGGAACATATTGGGGGACTAAATTGTACATGTAAGAATCAGCCTATTATCATACTTTAGGGTTGGAAATATAATAGCACAAAAATATAATGCAGTTAAATACAGTCCTCACTCTATTAAATGCTTTTAGCTATAAATCTATTCTGTTTATCTGTGATACATTTTCATTTTATTGTTTAGCCAGCTTATTGTGGGTGTTTTGGCCCAGAACCCAGAGGTCCTTGGTTTGAAACCCCTGACATGCCACCATTAATGTATCCTTGGAAAAAGCACTTAACATGACTTTCCTCACTCCACCCAGTAAGTAACATTGAAAAACCTCCTGCTATTAATAGTAATAAAGTGGATTTATGAAAGCCATTATTTTTTAATTTTAGTATTGAAGGATACTTTTTTCCGTAAAAAACAGCACTGCGTTTTTCTCCATTTTCTCCCCCCCCCCTAATAATGGACTGTTCCAATTTGGCCACCTTGTAGGTCCATCCAGGTCTGACATTGACCCTGAAGGTCGAGAGGCCGGCTGGGCCCAGCTGGTCACCCGTGCCTAATGACCGGTAGCATATCTGTATTTATTGATACTGTAGAGGGAATGTCCGCCACTGATGGGGAAGATATTGTATGTGACATCGCTTGTCCTTTAGCCAACTTACCAAGCTTTCAGCGAGGCCCACCCAAGACCGTATTTATCTGTTTCGTTGTTTCTTGGATTTTTTTAGGTAAAACTGAAGAAAGAAGACAAGATTAAAACCAGGGACTTCAAAGAAAACTTCACTGTCATATATGTCTATATTTAGACCCCAAAATTGTGTGAGCAAAGGCAATGAAAATCCCTGTAGCTCAATTGGTACCTCTGGTTCCGATTAGTTGGTAATTGGGAAACCCCGGGTCGAATCTGGAGAAGGGCATACTGGTTGGAGCTGCATTCATCTTTCAAGAAGGGTTTGAAATATGTTGCAAATGTATGTGAGTCTTAACTGTTGAAAACATAATATTAAACTTTGTTGTTTATAAAGAGTTTCAAAATAGTGAAAAGTGCAAATGATGAAATTATTTATCAGTTATTGAATATGTTTTCAGCGCTAGTGTGTTGTAACCAAAATTCCAGTAAAATTGAATGTTTATTAAAAATCAATTATAACTTCTTTTATGAAATGCTATCAAATGATACAGCATGTGGCATATAACAGGTATCCTACTCTTTAATACTTTTATTCCCAAGCAAAAGCTACCGTTGCCAGACAGTTAAGTATCGGCAGGTGTAAATAAATGAATACGTATGGGTCTGCCCTCCCCCAATCCATCCTAATTGTATATCAACCAACGGTTAACCCAATCCCTCTATATGTAATATACTACAATTACCCCCGTAATCGTGTGTGGCGCAGCCCGCATCCTTTGAAACGCCCGTGCCAAATCAGAGATCGATACGGCGAAAGTAACGCTACGTAACGTAAAATTAGCGCAATCCGTCATTCCACAAGTGGTTATATGATCGAAGGTCCTTCAGTTTGATAACTGAAAGAGGTTGGCATTGTTATGCACAGGGTCATAGGTAATATAGAGTGTTTTGTTGTATACGGTGCTAAGCAATTTGGGGAAATAGACTACGGTTGAAGAGGGGACGTAAAAGTGCGAGCTGTCACGAAACAGGACGCGCGTCATTACGAGTGGTATGGATTGCAACGTTAAGTAGACCTGTTGAAACGAATGAGCCTGTTGGGGAGGGCAAATGAAGCAAGAAGTCACGCCATTGGTCATTGGATGGAACGTACCATGAAGTGTTGAAGGGGTGGGAAATAGCTGTCTGTGCATTTCTGTTGGAGAAAACTACTTTGGGTTTGTGCCACAACTAAATGACCTCTTGTGGAAATATATCTTTTTGATTTCATGTTACTGCACTAACTGTATAATAGCATCAAAGCAATCGTGACCACCTCTACATAAGGACCACCTGACCAATGTGACCACTTTTTGGTGGTCCCTTAGATGATTTTTCCCATTGACACAAGCAAAAAGAATCCTGTCTACAGTGACCACATGTCCACCAGATTGTATCGGTCCCTTGAGTGGTCTTCTTTGACAGTTTTGACTGCGGAGGAATATTTATAAAGTTGAAATCACATTCAAAATATTTCTTAAGTATCAAATCTCTCACACAAATAATTACAATAGATTGAAAACATTTGTAAATTATGACAATAACAACCCTCTTGGTGACTTGGAATGGATTCTATGTAGTCCAAAAGCCTTTTTGAGGCCGTAGGGGCAGTGGGTTGTTATCCACTGTGTCTAGGGCATGGTATTGGAAGGTGGAGCCCAACCCTCTCTTTCCACAGCCTTTTACCTCCCCAACCGAAGTCAGGTACCCATTTTACACCTGAGTGGAGTAAGGAAAGTGCCTTTCCCAAGGTGGCATGTCAGGGGATTCGAACCCAGGACCCTTGTATTCTTGGCCAAACACCCTAACCTTTAGGACGCCACACAAAAATACAAGTCAGCAAATGCATCTGCACCTGGACACCCACATAACCAGAGAACTACGGGGGCTTTAGGTTCGGCCAAGTCAGCTGTTTACGCTCGGTTAAGCAGAACTTGGTAAGGGTTTAGGACGACCCACAGTCAACACAAGTGTTCACTTTTGAGCAGCCAAGAACCTGAAACAAACTCAGCCACCAAACACTGGAAATATGAGCCTTAAACTTATAGAGGGAGAACAACAATAAACACATACACAGAGCTAAATGTAAAGAACATTTTGAGGATATTGTTTGGTCTAATGATATTTAGCAGTGTTGGAAAAAAGACAAAGGGTATAACTCCCTTTCAATAATTTCCCTATGTAAGAAACACTTAATTTCTGTTTTTCTCTTCCTTACAGCATTCTTCTATTTCAGTATTTGCAAAACTGGAATTCACTTTATCTTCTCAGTAGCAAAATTTCACGGTGTAAGGAAAAAACAAAATTACTGAACGGTGGTGGCAAGTGGTTTACAGAACGGATGTGTGAAGGAATCATAAATAATAACAACAGGTTTTTTCACAGTGATGATAAGTTTATGGTACAGAGGTCACCGTGAAAACAGTGAACATAGAGTTACAGTGAAAGAAACAAGAATAACAGTATTGACAACGTCAAGTGGCTGTGCCTACAATTGTCAATGTTTTTGATGGAGTAGCTACAAATGTACCATGTCTCCGTAATATATTTCCCAAGAAATTTCCCGACGGACAGCACAAATTGAGCAAGGACTTCTGACTTACATAACACGATGTTAGTTTTGTTTGCAGTTTGTACATTATGAACAGTCGACGAATGACACATCCTTCAGATCGTGACGTTCTGCTTCAGGTGTTTCAGGTGCGTTGTCACCTGCTTGCCCACCTGTGCCGTCTCGGGTGTCATTAATGTTTACCTGTATTTCCCTGCCCCTACCATACCCAGTCATCCAGGCAATCCCTCTAATTTAATTCCGGCCTGTGTATAAACAAAACCAATCAGGTGTGTAGGTACCTGTGCAGGTGATAGTCACTGATAAAAATTACCTGTCAGGCTGACAGGTGTGTGCATACAGGTAGAGTTTCCTACGTAATTCATTCGAAAGCATGCAGCCGAAACAGTCAAGTAAACCCTTGAAAAGGAAGACTGATTTTGGACATTGAACAATTTGAAACGTTTTCTGAACAATTTCTTAACTATTTTGAACCAAGTAGCTTCTAGTACTAGTAGTGCAAGGCTTTGTTACGGCTCATATTTTTCAGGCAAGCACACCAGATCACCCCTACTCTTCTCGATAAGCGTGTTGGGTTCATTTATGGCAAATGTTTCATGCTTTACTTACAACTGAAGATCCCTCATACACGGGACCACCGGCTTTACGTCACCATCCGAAATGACAAATACAACCCCTTGCAACATGTCCAAGCTGGGTGTTTGACACTAGGATCGTACTTGGGCCCTAGGATCCACGGAATTTGATCCATATGGCCAAGCAGCGGGGTTGCGTTACCGCTTGCGCCATGGGGACATGTACCACAAGATATTATTAGTGGACTCCAGGGATCTCCCCAGAAATATATAGCAGGATGGGGGAGGGTGCCGGGCACAGGATAGGTGTCTCGAGGGGGGAGGTTTGGAGGGGGGCGCACAACCCTCAAAAGGAGAGCAGATGTTGCCTTTTGCCTTTTTAAGATATAATGGAAGTTATTTTCTGCAACTTTACATCTGAAATTTCTAGTATTGAGCAAAAATAACAGGCTTTGCTGGGTAAAAATTTGAAAAAATACCCTAACTTTGAAAATCAACAGGATGGAGCTGGGATTAGAACAGGATGGAGGAGCGCCACTGTACCATTCTTTAGGGAGATCCCTGGACTCATAGTGTGACTCAGATTTCTTATCTAACAAATTACCCTAATCTTTTCCTGATTTTTGTCTTCTTCAAATCTTTTAAGACAGGACGTAATCCTTAAATGACTGAGAAATAGTCCCTAAGTGTCTTGAACATAGTTCTTTGCAGGAGAATGTAACAGAAGGATCTCATTTGCAGAGAAAATTGCTGCTGGGTGGTTTTGGAAGATAAAAGAGTTTTAAATTGGATGTGAATAGTTGGTACATATCCAGTATGGTACAGCCTAAGGCCATCTGTTGTTGTACTGTAAATGTAGAAATGTTTGTGGTGGTTTTATGTTCGTAGTTTCTCAACTCTTCAAAGCGAACTTAAAACCGCCGCGAAGCTTTTTGCCCACCTATTACTGTAGCGCTACTATTGCTTCAAACACGAACTTAAGACCACCGTGGACACTCCATTTTCTCCTTACCGCGAAATAAAAATCATGCAAACTTAAATGTATTTACAGTATATTAGGTTGTGCACTGGTACAGGGTATGACACCGTGGAAGACAGTTTAGTTTTACTGTAAAAGTCCCAAAGCCTTTTTGAGGCCGTAGGGGTAGTGGGCTGTTGTCTACTGTGTCTAGGGCATGGTATTGGAAGGCAGAGCCCATCAATCTCCTTACACTGCCTTTTACCTCCCCAACCAAAGTCAGATACCCATTTTTACACCTGGATGGAGTGAAGAAGTGCCTTTCCCAAGAGCACAACATGAGTAGCATGTCAGGGGATTCGACCCCAGGACCTCTGGGTTCTGGGCCAAACCTCTTTAGACTGCATCTGTACCTGCACCTGATGTTATATTTAGGTATATAGTCCAAGTGACATTGATAAAACGTTGGGTAAGATTGCATTGTCTGCTGCATAAAGGATGGCATTATAGGTCTTTGTATGGAGAATTAAACTTTAATTCCACGGCCTTCTTTGTTAAAACGAAGTGGTCTGAGAATATCCCTCGAGGATATGTCTTTCCCGCTACCGTTATATCGATCCTGGCCCGAGTTCAATCATTTAGCTAGCTAGCGTCCTTGAGGAAAGGGGTATGCTGTGTGGCGTCGTGTTGGCGTAACATTTGCGGTGTTTGGCCTAGAACCCAGAGCTCCTGGGTTTGAATCCCCTGACATGTCACCGATGTTGTGCCCCTCTCTCCACCCAGGTGTAAAAATGGGTACCTGACTTTGGTTAGAGATGCAAAAGGCAGTGAACGAAGAGGAATTGGCTCTGCCTCCCAATACCGTGCCCCAGACACAGTGGATAACAACCCACTGCCCCTACAGCCTCAAAAAGGCTATGGGACTATGTACTTTTTACCATTACTGTGTTAGCTAGTTGGTGATAAAAGTGAATCCTTCCTTAATATTTCTTTAATATCCTAATACATAAAAATCTTATCTATAAATCCAATAATTCCTTGTCCTTGGCTGTTATGAACACAATTTTTGTAGGGAGATATTTCTTGTGATTTCGGGAGTAGCGTTTCCTATCTTGAGTATGATAAGAAAGCAGTTAAATTGGAATGTGCCGTTTTATGCTATCTAAGATCCCTGTGTGTATTTGTCTATCAATACTTCAAAATGGGGCAAACAGATAGAATAGTTGATAAGCAAATGACTTGACAGAATCTTATGTAGTTTGATAGTGATATAACTAGACCAATAGTAGTATCATACAAAGGCAAATATAGTATGGTAGCTAAGCTAATATCAGACATTTTATGATGGCAAAAAAAATCTTCTTATTTGATTTTGAGTTTTTGTTACAAAGAAAGTCAAAACTGCCCAAGAAGACCACCCAGGGGACCGATAGAATCTGGTCTTTCTTGACAGGTGGTCACTAGTATATAGACAGGAATTTCATGCTTGTGTCAATGGGAAAAATTATCTAAGGGACCACCAAAAAATGGTCACATTGGCCAGGTGGTCCTTATGTAGAGGCGGGCACTTGTACAGGTTTGACTGTATATCAATGGCCAGGTGGTCCTTAGGTAGAGATGGTCACTTGTACTGGTTTGACTATACACATTTTGTATAATATCTTATTCCCAAAATATCCCCATTTTATTGGTTAGTTACAACAGAATGTTAAAACATCTTGGCTAATTGCTGGTACTGTTTGCTGTTAAAATCCCCCAAGGACGGTAAAGCTAGCAAATGAGCAGTCATGTGGTGCTTTCAAAAGGTGTGGTCCCTAAAATTGGGGTCATTACAGAGATAATATAGCAACAATAGGGTGATATATCAGGTGAGACAGGTAAGATAAGAAATTAGGAGCCAGAAAAGATAAAGGTGATCAAGGAAAGAGACCTTCTGTTGATTTGCATTTTCAGTAGCCAATCAGAGTGTTTGATTTGGGATCCAATTATTGAATTGTGTTGGCAAACCATGTTTTTAGAGACAGGGTCTTCTGTTGATTGACATTCTCATTAGCCAATCATTAAAGGCTAGCAATCATTGGACAATGATAGGATATCATATTTCTGTCATTTTCCACAGTTAGTCAGGAATAGTACATTAACACAATAGAAATCATCTAAAGCCACATAATGTGATCAGCAAAGGAGATGGGCCTTCTGTTGATTGACATCCTCATTAGCCAATCACAAAAGCTGGCAATCATTGAACAATTATGGGATATCATATTTCTGTCATTTTCCACAGTTAGTCAGGAATAGTAGACAATAGAAATCAAATGTCCATATAAGGAGACAGGCCTTCTGTTGATTGACATTCTCATTAGCCAATCATAATCTGCTTTTCAATCAGCACACAATGTTGCAAGATCATATTTCTAACAGTTAGTATGATTAGTCAGCAAAAATAGATGAGACAATAGAAATGTCCCTGTGTGCAAGGTTAGGATGCAGACTAACAGGTGGTTATAGGAAAGGTCGTGACCTAGAGGTCAGGTGGGGTCACATACCTGCCCTAGATCCCCCCTCCCCCACTGTGGGCATCAACTTGCCCCAAGCACCCTACATTCTACTGTAAATTGGCAAACTTTTGCGTTGGTTGTATTTTACCAGGTTTTTGCGATGAACTCCTCAATGCGAATCCATGGTGTCACAAATACCGTATTTTCTCGATTAAAGTACGCACCCTAATTAAAGTACGCACCCCCGATTCGGGCAAAATTCCAGGCATATTTCCAGCCTTGAAACGTAAAATGAGAAAACCCAAATAAAGTACGCACCCCTTCTCCAGGCCGATGCCACAGTTGAAATGTTCCGACAAGTACATGTCCTGAAGGCGGTTACTACCACAAATAATTGTTTAGAAATGCATTTAAACCTTTCAATAAGTGATTGTGTCGTAACTTGTTGCAGTATTCTAGCCGGAACTGTTTCATCCTTTGCAAAACACGTTGAACTTCATCATGGTTAATACCCTGCTCGGTTCATATGATTTCGCTGGCTGTGAGGTACAGATTTGCAAATCATCGGAGGAAAATTGCGATCATATCCACAACACTGGGTAAGAATGATGTGTTCAGAAAACACTCTCTCAATACTGGCGATATATAGTTATTTCTCGATATATATCCTTAGAAATAGAACGCAACAACTTGAAAATGATTTTCACGGCGACGCATATCATACCGATCGGCCCGGCCGACAACTTGCCGTCAAAAGAAACAGGCTGATAGCGAAAATAGTCTCCTATATATTTAAGCGGCCTACTTTTTCATAATTTTCGTGTAAGACCGAAGAATGATTATATAAGCTCGAGACCCGCTATTTCCCACGGTCAAATACCATCAATACGGCGTTACATCCAACCGAAAACTGGAAAACCGCTGCCCAGACACGCCCGCCAGGCCTGCCTCGACGCCTCCATTTTCCCGCCACGAATTTAGCAGCAGCCTGGCAGCAGCCAATAAGAGATGCGTAACGCGACTACGTCACGCAATATTTGCATAGTATTACGCCATCCAAGCCGCTGCGGGCTTCCTTTTGGCCTGGCGGGCCATGTCCGAGCTTTGATATACCTGTCGCAATTATCCGTATTATGACGTTAATATCGGTGCATACGCAGAATTTAACGGACCAACGTTAAAATAAAGGATTCCTCTGTCAAATTGTCTGCTTTGAAGATGTTTTAGGGTGCATTTTTATCGAAAATTCTGCCGCCGAAGAACCCGGAAGTGGAACGTGTACCTTAAAACGACAATATCGTCACCTGGGATCGGGATTTCTATTTCTTCTTCGAAAATCACAAAATAAACGCATTAATGTCAGTACCGATGTCTTATACGGTGAACCGTGCCGGTGTTCTTTCCGGGTTTCCTCGGGCATTGGGATCGGCTGGGTGCCGAACCATGCCGGCGGCATGACTTGATCCGGGTGCTCACTACGTAAGATTTCTTGTGTCAGCTAGTATGGTAACGTGTAATACGGTACGTATCTATTTTCATGTTATTAATATCAATGATACACATATGAAACACTGTCGTTTATTGAAGTTCAACATTTTCACGCATCAACATTCTTATCTAAACGTTATATGGACGAATCGGTGTTATTCCAAGGTCCCCTCGTCCTTGTTCAGGCTAGTTTGTGGTTCTGTTCCAATTTGTCTGGACAGTGACCTCAAACAAAGTACGCACCCCCGCTTTGGCGATATCCTGAGACACTTTTTGGATTTTGAAAAGTTTCAAAAGTGCGTACTTTAATCGAGAAAATACGGTATGCGTTTCCAGTGTATTACTACTCGGCAACAAAATTGTTAGAATGCGAATTTGAAGCACTGTGAGAATCTCCTTTTCCCTAAGCGCGAAATAAAACCATTGCAAAAATAAACAGATTTCCAGCAAACAGTATGGTGGGGTCACTTTTACCATAAATTTCCGAACTCAAAGATACTAGTAGACAGACACTTTCACAACACAGTTTCATTGTGACTTTGATTGAATTTATGATATCATTGTCCATTGCACTCTTTCAAGTTCTTAGTGATTTCATATTTGACTGATTTGCAGTTATGTAAAATTTAAAACTTCATAATGATATAGTAACAGAGCTGTACAATGCATTATTGTAACTCACCAATTTCAGTTGCATGTTAACTAACGATTTCCTTTTTTTTCCTTTCATGTGCTGCCTCCTTCATCCTATGTTATCATAACCAGGTAAGTCAGAAACACTTTTATATTATTTTTTGGGAGAAGTATTACTGAAATAGTCAATCTCATCTTTCTATAAGGTAATTTATCAAAAAGGTATTAGTTACGGTAAAATTTCTTTTTTAGGGGAGAGCTTGGATTGTATTGTACTTATCGCTTGTGCCCTGGGTAAGAAATACTCCTCTTTAAAACAGCAATTTACAATACCAATGTTTCTTGTTCTTCAAACATAATGGATCAAATCTTACTTAATATCACAGCTGTATAGCCTCATACCGGTTCTAATAATACTTGAATACCGCCATATATTTATAGTTGATATTATTTGGTAAACGTAACGTCTAATGGGAGGGTGTTGTGACATTTTAGTGGGAAATTTACCAGCTGTGCTTCTTAATGGCTTCTCATGGACAATGGGTTTCACGTTGTTTATTGCGGCGTAAACTAACCTTGGTAGTAATCGGTAGGAAACACACGCTGAAGCTTTGCAAATGGCGTTCTTAGATAAACGATGCCTTTTATCTTATAAGCAGTTTGGGGCTGAGATGTTTTTAGGCCAACACTAGACCTTGTCCTGTCTGTGCAAGATTTGTTGTGAGCGTACGCAGGTTTTTTTCTTTACTTAAAAGGCCAGACTGTCAAGAGTTGAAGGGCTAAATGGCTAGGCTAGCGGACGAAAGATCGCGGGCTCGATTCCTGGCTAGACGTTTGGTCCTTGGGAAAGGCACATTACTCGACTTTCCTCACTCCACTCAGGTGTAAAAATGGGTACCTGACTTCAGTTGGGGAGGTAAAACTAAAAGGTGGTGGAAGGAGAGTGTTGGGCTCTACCTTCCAATACCGTCCCCTAGACACAGTGGATAACAACCCACTGCCCCTATGGCCTCAAGAAGGCTTTGAAACTAGCTCTATAAGACCACATCATTTTAACTTGTTGATTCTCAGATTGTAAAAAACAACAACACTGAAGTAGAAGATCAACGTGAGAGTTTGAGGAAAAAGTTTATCCCGCGGTACAATGTGATTTTTAAAAGTCATTCTAGGTTTTATATAAGTTGTTATTTCTTAACACACTGTTTCAGTTTTAGAACATTTCTTCTACGCTACTTGGAAGTGATTGTGAAATACTTAAAGGTTTTAACCCCATGCAATGTTTCCAGTCTGCTCTATACACAACAGATCAGGGTAGAATCCTACAGTTCTTTGTTAAACCATTTCCTTTTATCTATCTTCTCACAAAAGTGCCTTTGCTCGTGCTCAAGAGGGCCTTTTTAAAACATCCTTTTGAATGATTATGTAGACTCAAAGGATGGGAGATAGGGGGGGGGGCTTCACTTGTCTACTTTAAATGGAGCATGTGATTTAGACTACCTTTTATATACAGCTTTAATATCCTTTTTGTAAGGGCAGGGCTCGAAATTCATTTTGGGAATTGGTGCACTGATGCACGTAACCAGAAAATTTAGGTGCACAGAAAGCATTTTGGATGCACAACATAGAATTAAGTGGAATGTCAGCAAAACTGAATAACAAAGTCCCTGCCTCTTTTCAATGTCTAACTTTAAAGCTTTTAACAAATAAAACAACAAATTTTTACTATTTTTTCCAGCTCTTGAATGTTCAGAATATTCTGTAAACTAGTGTTCAACCAAATCTAAGTTTCCTTAGAATGATTCCAAGAAATGACTGTTTTTTAAAGGAATTTTTTAAAATATTGACTGTGTATCAGAAGCTACGGTAACCGTACATACATTTTTGGCATCTTAAGCAGCTTAGATCAACACACCATGTGTAAGTCTGACTTTCCATAGAATAATCCCAATAGATAACTGTCCTACCAAGGAAAATATCTTGTGATTTCTGGAAAGACCAAATGAACACTAAAGAATATCTACATCTGCCTCCATTTTCAAAAGGATGATATTTTTAATCTGAAGTGTTTGATGATTTAAAATTTCTCGTGGTGACTGCAGTGTTTTTTATTCCATACAAAGATACAGTGATTTGATTTTGCTCTTCAAAAGGATGTAGCATACTTTGATCTTTGTAAAAAGGTCGCTCTCAAATCACCTCTATCCAGACGGAGAACACAACTTTGTATTCGTAAATGTCAGTCGGTTTAATACAGATAATAAAAATCTCCAAAGAATATTTCTTTATCATTTTCTAAGCCAAGAAATCAACCTTTAAGTGTAGGAGAAAGGACAAGCTGAAATCCCTACCCATTTGGACCATCCCCTATGAAGAAGTGTCTTCTTTATTCTTTATTCTTCTAAGAAGTGTCTTCCTTTGAGTCTTTTGTCTGATCTGTCTTCAAACGGTCGAGTTATTATGTAGGTTCCTTTGAAGTTGTAGGGAATTACCGACCGCATTATGAGAAGTGAATGCTGGTTGGTCGGAGCGGGATTTAGAAGATGCGGCGCAGGTGTTCGGTAATGTTAACGAAATGCTGGCACACGTCCATGCCTGATCCGCCGATTGTTCGCTAATCCTGTCATATCCGAAGCAAACATGCTTCCCATAGTGCCCCTTGATCCCCCATAATGCCTTGTAAAACAGGGATGATTTGCAGGGGGGTTTTGAAGAGCATTCAAATGTTAACTGTCAGATGGTCGTCCTTTGTGGAGCAGTTCGCTAGTAGGATAAAAAGATATTCTGATAAAAAGAATATTGACATTTGGCATGTTGGCAGTTAGAACTTCTATGGTACATGTACATTATGGCTCGAAATACTGGGTGCCTCAAGCGTCAAACCTAGATGCACGTAAAAGAACCCAACACACTTATCGAGAAGAGTAGGGGTGATCCAGTGTGCTTGGCCAAAAACGCGAGCTAAGCCGCATTGCACTACTTGCTAACGAAAAAGCGTCATGCTTCGTCCTCATTTTTTTTACTGGGTGCAATGTGCACTTTTGTGACCTCAAAATCGGAGGCGTGCACCTAATTTTTGACTGTGGGTTAACAGGTGCACCTAGATATTATGAAAACTGGAAGTTCTGCTGCAGTATCGTAGAAAGTCATTAGGAGGTCCATAATGGAACTTGACCTTCGTTTCCCCGACATCTATCCACATACCAAAATATATACGGCTCCATTCACAGCTTCTTGAGTCATGCTGTCCACATATACATCCAACCAACCAACTACAAATTGCACTGAAAACATATTATAACCCTCTTTGTGAAGGTTACTATAATGTGAAGTGACAAAAATATCTTGGCACTCTTCCTAGTAAAATGTCTTGTAACATCTTACTTACAACTCCAAGAAGCACAGATCACTTAGCAGCAAGTCTTGAGGAATGAAAGATCTCCATTTAAGATGTCTTGTTATTCTTGCCTTGAAGCCAAGAAACCACAAAGCACTTCACTGACATACAAGACTTCCCCAAGATGTTTCCAACAGTGTCTTAAGGTTGGGTGTGCGGTAAACATCTTACTTGGGTTTCGTCTTCTTCTGCAAATAGGACACGTTGCCATAGTGATGGTCTCAATAGAATATTCAGGTCTCTAGTCTATTACAGAAAAGGGCAAGCAAAGAGAACCAAGCCAAAATCAACCTGGCAGGAAGTACTGTAAATGCAGAAATATTCGCGTGGTTTTATGTTTGCGGCTACCGTTTTACCGCGAACTTAAAGCGACCGCAAACATTTTTCTCCAATACTGTAGCAGTAATGTGACTATAGCACTGCCGCGAACTTAAAACCACCGCGAATACTCCATTTTCTCCCTAACGCGAAATAAAAACCATGCAAACTTAGATGCATCTACAGTATGTATTGGCTGAGAGAAGTAGGCTCTCAAGGGATAGGTGTATTTCCTGGCCGATAACTTATCTTAAGTCTCAAGACCATAGTAAGAACTGCTAGGAATTTGTCAAGTTGCTTGACAGTTAGAGTAGAATGCGTTATCGCTACAGTGCGTATATATTGTGTGTGTTGAGTAAGGAATGCTATTATGCAACACTGTCCTTATCATAGTACAGCAGCTTTTAAATTTATATTGTTTAGAAATGTGCTTCGGTTTGGTTCCATTTTTTTTAAAAGAAAGTCACACCTCCTGCATGTAAAGAACCCATCATCCCATTTAAGAGGGTCTGCATGGGGAGTCCCGACGACGCTTTACGTTGAATTCAGAACCCCCTACGTATTACGCTTAAATCAAGGAAGGCGATAACGCAAAATGTGGTCGCCTCGCTACGAATTACGTGACTAAGGTGGCTTTCCCTACGAATTACAGGAAATAGAAATAGGCTGCCTATGCATTACGGAAAAGACCATGCAGGCCCTCATTTTAAGTGATACTATAGATATGGGAAGGTGGATCATCTAGGGTGTTGGCTCAAAAACGTTTTTTGTGTACAGTAGCTTGTACTTGACCAACTGTGGGGTCAAACCCTGCTTGGGCATGGTATGTGGGGTTGCATTCATGCTTTTGGATGGGGACATAAAGCCGGTGGTCCAGTGTATGAGTGAGCTTCTGGTGTTAGCCTCAAGCATCAAACCTCTGCATGTAAAAGAACCCAACACACTTATCGAGAAGAGTATGGATGACCTGGTGTGCTTGGTGACCGCCCTATGTTCCGAAATCCCTATGTTCCGAAATCCCTATGTTCCGAAATCCCTATGTTCCGAGGTCCCTATGTTCCGAAATCCTAGTGAATGTTCCATCACACATATACATCGCATATTTGACCTCAATCCGCACTGAAAATTTTTCTTTGTATACTGTAAGTCTATTATGTTCGCGAGCACTTAATTTCGCGAAACTTAGCAAGACAGGAGTTCGCGAGGTTTTCGAGCAAACGGGTGTTATCAATTTTTTCGGTAGCGCAAGGTAAAATGTTGATATTTTGAACCCTCTTAAGCGCTATTTCCGCATTCTGAGAGGCAAAATTGTTGAGTAAAGGTATGTCTTATCCTGCAACATAGTTTTACGCCGAGGAGCGCTTGCGGAAGTTTCCCGCCACGCATATACGATTTACATGTATTTAATTTTGTTTCGAAAATTAAGCAAATGTTGTCTACAGAAGAGGCTTGGCTACATTTTCATCGATATCGAAACGAAGGCCGCGAAAAACTGCTTTAATTGTTCCAAAACGAGGTTTATTTTGGGTAGCTTTTGCTACAACTTACAAACTGTTGTGAAAGACTCGCGCCATCTTGATCACGTGAAACACTAATGCTTTTTTCAATCAACCAATCAGAGCACAGGTTATATAATTTGAGCTAATCAGATGCGGGCATGTTGCATATTCATGACTTCAACATGGCGTCCTCGGATTTGAGTCGGCCTGTGTACTGAATATTACAGCGGTGGAAATATGTTTCATTTTTCAAGTTTATCTTTTATATATCCCGATAGAAATGGAATTGATCGATGGCTGGTCCTTCGATACAAATTCTTTTGAGGTTTTCGGCTTTGCAAAAAAAGTATAACATGAATGACGCTTGTATAAACCAAGGAGGTTAAAATTCTGGATGTGCCGATATATATTTTAGATGGTTGACGATGTGAAATTTCAATTTGTCAAACTTTCACAATCGGCATCGGGGCCATTTTTTCGGCATCGGGCCTACAATTCTCGGCTTCAACTGTGTTTTGTGCCTCTCTGCCGGCGAAGGAGGATCAATGAGGTACTGAATTATGTGTGTAGAATCGGTAGAATAATGGTAGAATGTATCGAATTTTGTTCTCACAGATGCCAAAAAGAAACGAGATGTATGCCCTTATACCTAGGATCTTTGACACAGAATCTGTACAAAAAGACCGACATATTACTAGCAGAATGTACCAGACGTATTAGTTCAGCCTTCAGCGCTTTGTTTGACCAAGGTTTGACCATGTAGTTTGTAGGGTGGATGTTGTTACAAAGATTAACCTTGTTTCAAGGCTATTGAAATAAAAATGGCCACAGGCTGGTTAGTTGCAGTGCTTGCGATCGTCTTCTCCGCTATCTACTTTTTCCCGATCCTCTCACTGATTTCTTAAAAGATTAATTCCTCAAAATAGCTAAAATTGAACTTACGACTGTCCTTCCACTAAAACTCCTAATCCCCGGGGGGCTCCAATTTACAACTAAACAATGGAACAGAACGCTGGCGTGCCGCGCTGGCCCATTGAAATCAGGGCAATTGACAAGTTTATGTCAATTACAGTTTTGACGCTTGCGGCCCACTGAGGACAAAAGGCAGTAATTTCAAACTCTCTCCTTCCTATTTTAACCTCCTTGTATAAACTTAGAAATACCGACTTGAATCTTGACAAACAAGTTTTTAATGTGAACAACATATGCGAAAGGTGCCGACATCGATTGTATTCAAGAATAACAATATTAATACCAAATTAGTTGGATTTTCTGACGGAGGACGGCATCCTTACGCCCACAGCGTCATAATATATTGGATACACGCAAAATATACCGTCGTGACTGAAGTCACTAAAGTCAAGCCTCAAGTGTACTTTCATTTACCGTTCGTTGTAAGAAGTACTTAGTAAGTAAATAATGACTAATTGGATTTCGGAACATAGGGACTTCGGAACATAGGGACTTCGGAACATAGGGATTTCGGAACATAGGGACTTCGGAACATAGGGATTTCGGAACATAGGGATTTTGGAACATAGGGCTGTAACCCCTTCTTGGCTTAAAATTTTAATTTTGGATTGAAACAACTGTTACTAGCACAATTGCAAAACAGCTAGAGCCAATGTAACTGAAGATACAGCAAGCCCCCCCACTGCGAAGAAAGCTCACTACAAAAACCCACAAAAATAGAACTCACTGCGAAAACCCAGAAAAATAAAACCATCAAAAATATTTCACGGTTTACGGTACATGCCTCAGTCCAAAAAGTCCCGAAATTTCAATCAGCGAATCCCAACGAGCTAATCTCGCTCCGAAATCCCGCTCTTCCTCGAAAGATCAGCTCCAGTATCCAACTCCATCGAACCGCGGCAACCTCAGTCTGTCTACTTACCATACATTACTATAACCATAACTCTAACTCCGCCAGGCCTGAAACTGATTAGGTGCCATAACCCGCTAGGTAACCCTATTCAAGTCCCAATCAACCTTTCAGTCTGTCTGCTCCCATTTTAGATCACGCAATAGATAGTAATTTTTCCCCCCATGTGTAAGGAATTATTGAGAGTGCTGTATACCCAAGGGTCATTCGGAAGGCTGACCCTACAGAGGATAAATACAGTGTACTGGATTGGGGTGGGTGATAATGTAACAACTTCACAGCAGGGTACTCTAGGAAAGCTTCAGGCTGCCAGAGCCTGAAAATTGCTTATTAAAACAATTCTCTTGCCTGATTTGACAAGGGATTGGGTGCAGGGTTGCAAACAAGGCAGATGGCAACCTCTGACATGTTGTTGCATATGCTGAAATCATATATGCTACATGTAGTTTAGTCTCTAGCAGAATAACTATGCTGGCTATAGGTATAATATTTTGCCTGGAAAGTTACAAGATTGGGTGCAGGGATACAAACAAGGCAGATGGCAACCTCTGACATGTAGTCGCATATGCTGAAATCATATATGCTACATGTAGTTAAGTCTCGAGCAGAAAAACTATGCTGGATATAGGGAGGAAAATTTGCCAGGAAAGTTTTGCTACCGTAGGTTTTGGCTGGGACCAACTCTCCTTGCCCTTTTTTAACCCTTTTTTGCTGAATTCTATGATCTGTAACCCCGTAAGAAGGCCTGGTGGAGGCTACATGTTGTTACTTCAAAGTAGTCATCCTAAACTGAGACCTTTATTATTCATAGTATCTGTTTTGATTTAGGGCTTAAACCTTTTGTAATAGCCTTCGGCTAGTTAGGTATCTTTCTATTTTGTGAAGTCAAGATGTATCGTGACGGTTGTACAAGATTTTAGAGTTGAGCTACTTTTTGTCCATCTTCCAGTATTCTTTCAACATCTCCTTTCACTGAAGATGTGTAAGCCTATTTTGTCCATTATAATGTCGTTAATCAGAATTGCAGGTAATTATCAGCAGATGGAGTTGAGCCCTGTTGACAGGTAGGCTCCTGAGTGCTTGTCTGGACATGTCTCTTCACCCATTACATCCTCTATTGCTTACAGATGGGGGCTTGGGGGAGGTTCACTAATGCTATCGATGGGTTGTATTGATATTTGGCGTGTGGTCAGGTCTTGACCGATGAAGAAATGTGTCCAGTGCACTAGTGTTCTTGACAAGCTATGGTCAAGCTTTTTGGGTGGTAGATAGCTCTTGATCTGGGGAAGAAGTCACAAAAGTTTGGACCCCCTAGCAGTTTTTCATGGAAGTGTAGCATTTGGTTGAAAAATGCAAGTGATTCTGACCATTGATAAAATACAGTCTAAGCATATTGTGACTTTAAAGAATTGTTTATTTTCTTATTATTATGTCAATTTCGTTCTACTGAAAAATACAGCAATGTTCCAAGACGGTTTCAAAATTTCTCCACATTTCTGTAACACCATTGGACCGTACAATATCCGATCATTACCCTATTGAATGCAACCCTTCCGATTAATTGATTCTACTAATCTATTCGTCCATTCTTTGGGCATCTGCTGATATATTCTGACCGGCCGCGCAACAATACCACGGCGGCACAGCAAAGCCCCTCCGCCAAAGAAAAAGCTCACCCATATCTAATGCCAGGAAGTATAACCAAGCCTTGGGGCACTGGCTTCTCTATACCCTTCCCCTTATTGTTCCCAGATGCCCATAATTACAGAAGAGGTTGCCGATCCTATCATTGGGTCAACGACTCTTCAAGGTTGAAAGAAAAGATTGTTACTTCTCCTTTGCATTGAGGACAGGCGCAGTTGTTGTTGTAGACACCCTAGTCTAATTTTTCGCTAAAGGGTAGCCACTAGTGTAGAAATCACAACACTTGTGAAAAAGAGGGTGGGTCCGTGGAGAGTGGAGGTCTGACCATGCAAAATTCATTATGGCCTATTATAGTCAGCTGAAGGGGGGATGTAGGGCACGGGTTGTCATGGCGATGTGGCTGGAGGGTGGGGAGGGGGCGACCTAGCCAGCAGAGTTCAACTAGGGGCACATCGTCATAGAAACTGTTGCCATGTGTTTACAAAAGAGCTGTCAAGATCTCGCTCTGTCACGAAACCCTCTACCTCGTGTTATATAATGATTTGCACCAGCACAGCAAATTCAATATCTGATTATGACATTGTCTATTATGTCTATTTGTCTGAGGTGTCATATCAAGAAATTTCTTTTTTCTTTGCGACATTATTTGTCTTTCAGCAAAATCAATTATCCAGTCCATCAAAATGGCATTTAATGAGAGATAAGGCACATCGCTAATGCTGTACCTTCTTGAGTTATCCTGTTTCAAAGACCGCAACAAAAATACCCCAGTACAAATGGTGCTGTTTTTAAAAGTCGTTATGCAAAACTTACTTAGAAATAATTTGATCAACTCAAGAAGCCTTTTCAAGTCCTAGTACAGTTCAAACAAAGGAAATCCCCCTCGTCAATTTTCAGCCCACAATTGGGGAATGTTTTCCTATGCCTTGAGGCCACGTTTACCCACCAAAATTCCCACCCATGTCCCTTAGCAACACTCCTTGAAGGGTTTTAGGCCTCTTTGATAAAGTTCTTTGTTTTTGTAAACTTCAAATAAGAAAGAAATTTGCAATACTGTCATAGTGAAGTTCAAAAACAAAACAATTATTTTAAGATAACAGTTAACAAATGCTAAGTTCACGCTCAACACAGGGTCTTGGAATTAGGCTATGTTGACTGGATATATATATATAGGAAGTCCTGTTTCGAATTTTATCACTCAGAAAATGTTATGTCCCTTGCCAGTATTGGACAAAAAAAGGCTGGGGTCGGGTAACCAAAACACAACTTTTTTAGGCGTTACCACAAAGGCACAAAGACAAAGAGTGGGATATGTATATCAACTACAGCCAAAGGTTTCCATCCAATACAAGAGCTACTGCACATAAATCTTTGCTTCTGTTTAGATGTAAGATTCCAGAGTGAAGTGGGAGGGTGTGTGTAGGGAATTGGGAGTCTGTTTGGGGGAGGTTGGAATGTATGGAACCCTGCCCAAGTTGTCACCTCAATGGAAGGGTACAGACTGCGCATTTGGGCAGGTCACCACTTGTCTAGTACTCAAGAACCTCATTCCATTGGATTGCCCCCTAAGGCCATGTTGATTCATTTATATGGATGACATCCTCCGGGAACCACAAAACTGATGTAAATGTAGGAAAGAAAATTTGGGAAAAAAAATTGCCTTTGTTTTGAAATCTTGGTGGTTAAGAAGGTTGAACAAATGACACACAGAGTATGGTACAGTCAAACCTGCCCAAGGCGACCACCCGGCGGACCGAGCAAAAACGGTCGCGATGGACAGGTGGTCGCCATGAAGAGGATTCCACTCACATGTTTCCAGGTCGAGGTTTTCAAATACAGTACGTAAATGGATGGAAAATTATGTCAATTTAGACAGCATGACCCCCACCAGGTTCAATTCTCATCGACAGAAAGATCCTACAAAAATTGCATTTTCCATTATCGTTGTAATAATTGTATATCGCTACATCGTGTACAAATTTTCGTCATAATATTTTGACTACAAACGCAACGCCCTCCCGCATTCACGCGTTACATTAAATAGTACACACACACACGCACATCATCGAAGTTTTAAATCCTAAGACAAATCCCTAGAAACACCTGCTGGCCCCAGCCTTTTTTGGGGGCGTCGACCGCTGGATAAAAGGGGCAAAAAGTTTTCGATCTGACAACTGAAGATGAAAACGGAACGGTGTGATTTCGGCGCGGCAAGCTCTGTGCGACCGCATCGAAAGGTAAGTCAGTGCAGCCAGAACGCACAGCGTCCAATAAAGGTTTGTTAGATTCATGGAAATAAAAAGAAAATAAGAATATCAATTTTCATCAATAACTAGAGTATTCGTAAATGTTCATACACAAACGCATCGTGTTTTAGAAAGGTCAGCGGTACGCCAAATCCGGGCCGTGCCAAATCCAAGATGGCGTCGGGACCTAGGAACAACATTTCTCGCCCGATGTTTTGCCCGCCGCGAAGTCATTTTTCGGCGGAATTTAGTAAGACACAGACACATTTTTGTTGAAACTACAAGAAATAGATAGTAATTTCTGTCAAATCTGACTTTTTGGCGCCATGCACTACGTATTCGTTTTGAAAATTGAGTTTAAACCGAACTGAGTTTGCTGTAAACTATAAGATTACGAAATTATATAGGCACAACAACATCACAAACATTTGTCTTTACAATGTTTATAGGGGGAACGTTTTATCAAAACACTTCATGGAGGAATCGATGCTATAACAGTGCTATTCCATATATTTTTGTCCTTATTTTTGTCCTTCAAAGTCTTGAAAACATTTCCGTGAAATCTGACAGCAAAATAATCCGATGTCACCACACGCTTGAAAATTAGGCGGCCGCCATGGGCAGGGATTGTGCTCTATGTGGTCCCAATTCGTGGCGGTCGCGGTCGCGTTGGACAGGTGGTCGCCTTGGGCAGGCAGCTTAATGCTTGTGCCTATGGGGAAAATTTTCGGGACCGAGAAAAAGCGGTCGCCATGGCCAGGTGGTCGCGTTGAAAAGGTGGTCGCCTAGGCAGGTTTGACTGTATATCGAAAAGCAGATTCTTCATCTTCTTCTTTGACTTTGGAATTGACAGGGCATTTCAGCACATGAGTATTTTCCGACATTTTTTTATTGCAATTTATGGCATATATTTGCTCATTTTGCAGCTGCTTTGTATGATTTACAGTAAATTCAAAGCCTTATTTTTCTTCTATTCTAAACTAGGGGTGGATACCGGTTCGGCTTTATAAGGTTCAAGTCCAAGTTTAGGTCCAGAGATTTAGGTTCAGGTCCGGACCTGAACCTGGACCTGATCCTGTCCAGTTGATGTTTTGTTTTATTAGACCAAATTATTAAGCATAGAGAATTCATACTGACATGCACAACTATAAAAGTTATTGGTGAGAAGACTTTCAAGATAAACCAGTGTTTGATATTTGAATATTGCACTTGTTTTTAATGCCTTTTTTGTCAGAGGGGAGACTCAAAACACTTTTTATCAAACAAAATAGAGAAATATATTTGTACTTTGTTCAGGTTTTTTTGGACTCAGGTTTTTGGCTTTAGGTTTTTTGGACTCGGTTCTTGGATGTTAAAAAGGTCCGAATCAGGTCCAGCGAACCGGTATCCACCCCTATTCTAAACGGACGAAAATTGATGCTTGGAGATTACTGAAAAGAAGGGATGGCCCTTTGACAACTGCCAGCCTGATTTGAATACCATTCAGAAACACTCACTTCTCACCTTGGTGTCAATGACAGAAGGCTTTATCCCCTCGTTAGCGAGATAATTAACACATCAACACCAGTTGCTAATGAGGAGAGCCATGAATTTTCATGTCATGATGTCTGACGTCTAATTGGGCCATGTGTGTCCGAGGACTTTGCATTAGCAAACAGTTTTATGTGGTGTCCAAACAATATGAAATGATTGAAATCTTTCTTTCTTCAAAATTTTGAAAAAAAACATAGCAAGAAAGGGACATCTATTTTTCAAATTTTTCAACTTGAGAATGAAAATGTGTTTCCATTATGTTGTCTATTGGTTCAAATGTAACTACAGCAAAGAATGAAAAAAAAACCTCTTGTCTTGATTTTCACAATGCAGCTGAATTTTATGGTAAACATGGTGGTCGAACCTCAGACTGAGGACGATTCATGACGCTTTTTTGTTAGCTAGAAGTGCAATGCGGCTTCGTTACGCTTGCGTATTCATCCAAGCACACGGGTTACCCCTACTCTTCTCGATAAGTGTGTTGGGTTCTTTTGCATGCAGAGGTTTGAGGCTTTCGCCTGAAGCTTCCTCATACACACAGGGCCGCTGCTTTATGTCCCCATCTGAAATGACGAATGCAATCCCTTACAACATGTCCGAGCTAGCTACTTTTCGACCCTAGGATCGAAAAGTAGGACCCAATGTAGCAAGGCCATCTCTGTTTTTTACCTGACAAGATTTATCTCCCATGTTGAGGTCACATCCCTGTAAACACTACTGGCATGCTAGAGGTCAACCAAGGTCAAGAGGAAGTGTGGCCAACAGTCTCCCTTAGGACTATTCCATTTTATCCTTTTGAGGGGTAGAATAGGATTGATATACAATTATCTTTCAACCATCCTAGCTTTCTCCTTTTTATTAAAGTAAGTAAAAGTTCTCTGTAACTTGTTATGTGTTTTTAACGTATCGAAAACTGCATGCTTGCTGTATTTTGTTTATATGATAAACAACAACGTTGACGTCACCCCCTAAATGTTGAAATGGGCCATCCCAAGGTCCTGGCTGCTTGTGGCATGTGGACTGACATAGATAGCAGTGTCAGGGAATTCTCACACCATGTAACATCAGATGCCAGACGTTACTGATTACCACAAACATGTGCCTTGAGTTCCGCACATCCTGAGAAATGTTCGCAAGGCATGCAAGATGGTCGTCAGCTGTTCATGATAAAAAGAAATGTCCGTAAAAGTACTCTAGACAGTCTAGTATATAAGGTAGCAATCCCATGATCCATTGAATAAAAAAATTGTTACTCCGGGAAGAAGGGTGACCTCCTGATGGAGTATTAGTAATGATGTTGTTTCCACGTTCGCAGCTAAAACTCACAATCCCGTTGTCGCATTGGTGTCTATTGTTTTCAAGTACAGCCAGTAGGTACCCATCTTAGCAAGGAGGTTATATAACCTCCTTGATCTAAGTAATGAGGCTGTTGTTGTGCCTTTTTTTTACGATCATGGGACCCCCATCTTACGTCCCATCCAAAATACAAATGCGGCTCCAACCAAGATGCCCTTCCCCGGATTCGGATCTAGTGTCAATAATTTATATCATCCTGATGAAACTTTACATTGATAAGGTACAATAGTGGAAGAAAAGTTTATATCTTCCAAGTTCCATGCAATGTAGGAAGTTTTCATATCACAAATTTAACTTGCAAAGGATCAAGTGTCGAAAGTAGGCAAAACTCATCTCCTATTTCTTCACAGCAGGCTTCCCGTTCCTATTTCCTCAAGACCTTGGGGAAGACATCACAGCTTTAAATGCTGCACGTTTTCGATTATCAGACCTTCGAAAGGATCGCGGATGGCTCAGGAGTAAAGCCGTGCATTAAGGATGGGGCTGTCGCCCGTCTCTTGAGCGTTTGATTATGCCAGGGTATAAATCTTTCATGTACTGATATGAGACGTGTTGCGGTGTGTTTATCAATGGGGGAGAGTTTCACTCAGGTACATGTAGTTGTGGTTTCAAAGGAAGACTATAACTTGTTACATGTCTTGATGCATTGTAAAGTCCTTCTGTGTATAGGGCAGTGCCCATCTCTGTTTCTATAGCCCTTGGGCCACACATTTGAGCAATCACTGCAGCAAGGGGCTAGATCTGTTCAGTTTATCAATGTGAGAGAGTTTCAATCAGATAGCTTCGGTTTTAAGGGAAGACTATAACTTGTTACATGTTTTGATGGATTGTTAAGTCCTTCCGATGTCTTTCGGTGTATAGGGCAGTGCCCATCTCCGTTTATATAGCCCTTGGGCCACGCAGTTGTGGAAGCACTACAGCAAGAGGCTAGATCTGTTCAGTTTATCAATGTGAGAGAGTTTCAATCAGATAGCTTCGGGACCCTATGGGAGAACTCTCTTTCTATTTCTGAAGCACTCTTCTTCAATACATCAGTATTCTAACTGAGGAGCGCCGAAGATTTTCTTCTCGGAGCTGCCAGAAATCTTTAAGTGGCTTGCCTACAAAGTTTTTTCTTTTCACATTTGTATTCGAAACACTTGCTTTTGGCTTGGTAAGAGATAGAAGTGGCTAATAGCTATGTAAAAGCTTTTCGTAGCGTCTTGTGTTGTTCCTGTTATGCTAGTTTGTCTAGATTTGGTGTGTAAGTCCGTATATACGTTGCTTTATGAATTGGGTTATGAAGGGAAAGTGTTTGATGCATCAGAAATGCAGCCAGAATGGCAAGCTCGAGAAATTGAAGTTCAGAACACTGTCTAAAAGCTTTGACAACGCTGCATTTGAAGACAACGAGGTCAAAAACTTTCAACCCTTGAATGGAACAGACTGACCTCGTTATGGGAGGATTTGAACTACCATTTTTTTTTTTTTCTGGAACAAAGTGATGTTTTTTGCTGGAACTAAGCATTGCTTGAGACGTGGCTGTGTGACACTTAATTGCCGTTTTATCATGATTCCTTTTTTTCTTGGTTTATATCTTGAGCCCTCTCTTCAAGCCAAGAACGAAAACGAATCAGATTTAGCTAAACTAGCGTTAACTAGCCAACGTCTAGAGAGAATATGTGTGACACTTCACGGCCGTTTTGTCATGATTTTTTTGCTTATACAAATTCATATCTTCAGCCCTCTCTTCAAGCCAAGAACAAGAAAACGCATCGGAATTAGGTAAACTAGCACTAACTAGCCAACGTCTGGAGAGAATATGTGTGACACTTAACGGCCATTTTGTCATGACTTTTTGCTTATACAAATTCATATCTTCAGCCCTCTCTTCAAGCCAAGAACGAGAAAACGCATCAGAATTAGGTAAACTTGCGCTAACTAGCCATCGTCTGACGACAATATGTGTGGCACTTAACGGCCGTTTTGTCATGATTTTTTTGCTTATACAAGTTTATATTTTCAGCCCTCTCTTCAAGCCAAGAACAAAAAACGAATCAGAATAAGGTAAACTTATGTCTAGCGTTATCTAGCCAACGTCTGGAGAGAATATTTTTCAAAGCGTGAGAGAGGAAAAATTAATAATTCAAGCACCTATACCATCTCATTCCCTTCAAATCGATTCTTTCTCATCAATTTTAACCATGTTCGGTCGTTGGTATTAATGTATTGCTCTTCGCTACTTGGTAGTGTTAAACGTGTTATCCATATGTATCTGTGATTATACCTTTCTAGGTAATTTCCTGTTCTAAACCCTGTACTTAATATGCAGCAAAGCGAAATGAAATGCTTTCAGGGCAATTATCATACAAAATTGGGGCTGTTGAAAGCAATAGAGTGTAAGCAATTATCATCATAATGCATTCGGTTAGTTAGATACCAGATGAGGACTTAAAATTCACTTTTGGGAATAGTGCATTGGTAAAGTAAACTGAAAATTTAGGTGCACAGAAAGAATTTTAGGTGCATAACATCAGATAAAGTAAAATGTCAGCAAAACGTGATTAGAAACCCTACTATCACCAGAACTTCAATTTGTATAGTTCTATAGCGAAACAAAATTTTGAAAAAAAGTAGTATACATACACCAAACAAAGTGCAACAAAGGTTATACTGTATTGCTTTTTCTGATACTTAATTTTCAAGAATATTCTGCATACTAGTGACTAGTAGTGTACAATTGAACCTTTACCCTATACCCTACAAGAATATCTAGGTATAGGAATTACCAAGAAGGTTATATAACCTCATTGGAAATACCATATGATTTAATACGGATACAGGATTTCATTTTGAACATTGACTATAAAATAGATTTCAGAAATATGGCAAAAATCAAATATCGTTTGTATTTTGGACAAAAAAAGTCAGTTTGTTTCTGTTTATAGATCTCTAATATATATAACTAAGCAAAATTATTAGTGAATATACATTTTTGTATTTACATGTAAAAATCATTGTAACAGCTGTTGATATTAGACCATAATGTCTTTTTCAAATCGGACGCTAGAGACTTTATGTACATCTACTACCAACTCGGAGGTACTTACAACGTAATTTGTATGTATATACATGAGAAAGGGATGGGAGCACGGTGTGAAAATTAGCCCTCCCCCCTTCCATCCTTAATTATAGAGAAGCCAATTCCCTGGACGGTACTTGGTATACATGGAATACTGGGCGCACATGATGGGCAAAGAATACCGGCGCAGAGACGGACGTCTTGCGGAATTAAAGGGTTCCCCGCTGAACGTGATGGCTGTTCGCTAGCGGCGCTGCCCGTTATAATAGTGATGATGGTCCATTATTGTATGCTATGTAATTTTTCAACGCTGACTGAAGTCAGATGGGGGCTTGTGCATAGCTCATACTCATAGAAAGTTTAACTATCAGTTCTCTTGAAAAACAGAACAAGAACATTTAAGCATAATGAACGAGCTACCACTAAAAATCATGACCATAGCTTGTACAGAATGATGATATCAAAACTGGAAGTTCTGCTGCAGTACCGTAACAAGCCGCTAGGTGGTCCAAAATCTACTCATTTTGAAGTCTCATCAAGACCCACCTACATACCAAATATCAAGACAATCCATCCACTGACATTCTCGAGTTATCTCGCTCAGACACACACACACTGAGACAGACACACAAACACATGCAACCGAAAACATAACCTTCTTGGCAAAGGTAAATGTTTCTTGAAAACAGTGGTCATACGTAGTCTGAATACTTGATAGAATTCAATTCTGTGACAAAAATATATTTTTTGCATTGAAGTCCTGTATCTGTATGAATTTCATTTTACAAATCTTAAGAATCTACATGACATGTATATTTTGTGATGCAAAACCTGTTGTTTGACACACACGTTTCTAGAAAGGCTTGATGCCATATGTTCACGCAGAGTTCCATAGTAACAGATGGTCAGCTCATGATATAATTGAGAGGCACCTGCCAATGATAACCATGAGGGACATCATACATACATTTCAATTTTTCGTAATACTGTAAATGCATTCAAGTTTGCATGGTTTTTATTTCGCGAAAATGAGGTGTCCGCGGTGGTTTTAAGTTTGCGACAGCGCTATAGTCACATGCTGCTACATTATTGGACAAAAATGTTTGCGGTGGTTTTAAGTTCGCAGTGAAACGGTCGCAGCGAAAACCGCGAACATAAAACCACTGCAAATATTTCTGCATTTACAGTAATATATAAGGCTTATCACAAGGCAAAAGTCACTGAAAAGATTTCAAGGTGTATTTTGATGACCTATATTTTAGTCATATTTTTTTCAGTATACATGTGGATGTTAGATAGTTGTTATCATTATTTATCGTTTGTTACACTCATATTTTTGTTGATTTTATAAGCGTTGTTGATGTTTCACAGACCAGCCACTCAAAATACCATGGAAAGAGATTTTGATAAGACTGAAACCGAAGAGGCATGTTTTACATATTTTCTATGAATTTAATCACCTCCTAGAGCGAAAACATTCCCTCAATGTCCTATTATGACATACCTGTCTAGGTCTTAGCAGTTATGTGAGCATCTTAGCCCCCAAGGCATACCTAGGTTGTCACCTTTTTTGACATAATTCAGGGCTATAAGTATAACATGACTAGGCAGATTGATGGTGTGTGCTTTGGGGCCTTGGCTGAGCCGGTTGGTGTATGGGAAAGCCGAAATGGTCATGAATTTGGAGTTATAGGGGTGGTTATTGGTCTGTGGGAGCTATTACTTTGGGCTGTTTTATAGAGCAATGATGGTGTAGTGGAATAGGAGCTAGTGTTCTTGGGAAGGAAAGGAGAGAGAGGAAATTGAAAAGTAATAGCAGAGAAAAGAAGGAAAAAAGAATGAAAGAAAGAAAGAAAGAAAGAAAGAAGGAAAAAAGAAGGAAAGAAAGAAAGAAAGAAAGAAGTGAACATTTAAGAATATGTCAAGACTGAATGGATAGACAGAGAGAAAGGGATGATAGTCAGATAAATGAGTGAGTGAGTGAGTGAGTGAGTGAGTGAGTGAGTGAGTGAGTGAGTGAGTAAAGGACCAAAGAAACAAGAAAATAAAGCTCTATTGTCCACATTCTCAAAGCTTTAAGTTTTTCTGAAGTTTTGGTGTAACAGAACAACTTGGTTATTTTGCACTGTTTCGCAAACCTAAACTGATCAGTTGGGCCTGAACTCAACAGTAGACACAGAAGTCATTTCAACACTTACATCTCCACTTTCTGACAGAAAGCGACTGTTTTATCTAATTTTTGGCGTAAAACAGAACAATTTGTTTGACGTCATTTTAAGAAAAAGGACACTTTACCAAAACATGCAATTTCGCAAGCCTAAACTCACTTGGGCCTGAACCCCAGTAGACACAGACGTCATTTCAACACCTATCTCTGCACTTTCTGACAGAAATTTGTGAGCAAAGCGACTGTTTGACCTAAGTTTTGGTGTAAAACCGAACAATTTTGTTTGACGCCATTAAAAAAGGACAATTTACCAAAACATGTAATTTCGCAAACCTAAGCTCACTTGGGCCTGAACCCCCAGTAGACACAGACGTCATTTCAACACGTATCTCTGCACTTTCTGACAGAAATTTGTGAGTAAAGCGACTGTTTGACCTTACTGGTAAACACCATTTCTAAGCTACTCTTGCGTGACGGCACTTATCAGTGACTCGCAGGCACTTCCCCAAATATACACGATATTTCACCTGAATCGAAAGCGATGTGCAAAAGCGCTAAGGAGTGTTTTACACAGTGAGTAGCTAGAAAGAATGCACTTGTGTCTCGAATATTGGCAGATATTTGTGGCCCAGAAAATAAGATTTGACAGGAATGTGATTATTTTGAATGGATGGGACTGTTAGAGTTGCGTTCGGTATCTTTACATGACAGGAATGTTTGACTTTAAATATCATAGGCCACCACGGGTTTCCTCTATGTCAGGGATCGAATTGTTCATCTTTCTTTGCAACTTGGTATGATGGTGTTTTACAATTATGTAGAATGATTGTATAGATCTTTGTGTTTGGCCTAAAAGTGTGTACCGGTTGCAATTGGGAAAGCGTGCCATTCTAAATTTGCAAGAACAGTCTAGCAAGGAGAAAGATTTACACAGGAAACTTTTGTTTGGCCTTAGTGCATTCTATTCTTTTGATGACCTAGAGTGTCTAGGCTAGCGGACGTGGGATCAAGGGGTCACAGGTTCGATTCCTGGCTAGACGTTGTGTCCTTGGGAAAGGCACTTAACACGACTTTCCTCACACAACCCAAGGGTGAATGTGTACCTGACATATCGGTAGGTAAAACGAAAAGGCGGTGGAAGGAGAGGGTTGGGCTCCGCCTTCTAATACCGTGTCCTAGACACAGTGGATCAACAACCAACTGCCCCTATGGCCTCTAAAGGATTTTTGCTCCTTTATATCTTTTTCATCATCATCATCATCATCATCATCACCGGTCCTCCTTTTACAAGGTGTAGCAAGTGAAGTTTGCTATCCAGAACTTCTTGTCGTTCATTGCAGAGAGGAGTTCTTGTCCTTCCAAATTAGTTTCGGTTTCTATGAGTTTCTTGAGTGTTGTGATTGGTCGACCAATCCTTCTCTTCTTAGTATCTGTTCTAACACTTTTTGATTCTGACTCTCCCTCAGTTTACGCTTGCAGCTGTAAAAGCTTTCCTCGAAACCAGGTTTGTTTTTTGCTGGAGACAGGCTTGTCTAGTAGACTGTGCTGCAACAGTCTCTGTGTAGTGTCCTGTTTCCGAAAGTCTGTTTTTCCTCAGAACTTGTCAGCTAATTCCTTTTACCTCCAGGCAAAGAAACCAGACCTCTGGTGGGTCATCATTGCTCAAAGTTAAAGCAGTTTTATGGAGCGAAAATGGACTCTGGACTCCAGACCGCATTTATTAGATCCCAGTTTCAAAGACATGGGCTCGGAGCTATAATTGTAGAAGAGGGCGCAGAACAAATTGGCAATTATGAGCAAGCCCTATGGTCCTATCCTTGGGGAAGCTAGGTAGAGTTTTTTTATGTTGGAACTGTAAAGGAGTACTTTATTGCGCAAGAAAGGCTATTACTTTTGTGTGCTTCCTGTTAAACAAGTGAAATAACAAGAATTAAACCATGACCAAGGAAGAAAGAATGTACGACAAGAAAAACACTGTTTTTTAACAACCATTACTTTCTTAAAAGCAGCCATTTAGAGGATCTTAAAAAGTCCATTTTTATATCCAATAATTTTTTTAAGTCCATCTTTTATTGCATTTAAAAAAAGCCTTCGCAGATATGTAAATGCTCCTTTGTTATTTCTTCCTCCTTTATTGTGTATATATAGCATATCAAAAAAGGATTGAATTAGGAAAAAGGTTTGAAGAATGGAGGAGAAAATAGCTGTATAATGTTTTCAGAAGATAACTGACAAACTCGAGATTAATTCTTCAAGGAAATATGATGTATTAAAGATAGAGGCACTCTTAAACAAACACCGTATGGATTTTATGTTTTCCACTGATGTAAACTCAGGTTCCAGATTGTCCGTCAATAAAAATTTATAGCCAGTTGGGGTCAACAGAGGTTAATCGAGATAAGATTATGAGAGAAGAATTTAGTAACATCCATTTCAAGCATACTCTCCAAGCAGAGATTCAGTCAAGAGGGCTAAGAGTGGCCGCAATTTTTAATGTTTCTCTCGGGAAATTTCACTCCTAGCCCTCTCGACCGATAGCTCTGCTTGTAGAATATCTCAACCGTAGTTAACTATGTATGCTGGTAACAAAGGCCAATAGGACTTGTACCTTGTATGGAACCATGAATAGATCTACTAACTACTATGTTGTATTGATCAATAGGAAAGAGACGGGATTTGAATGGTTTATTAACCTTTGGCATGCTAAGGGCAACTTTACGCCCTTAGAGTGACACTGGTGCATGGTTAGTTTAGCATGTGAAAGGTTGATGGTGATATCTAGAAAGTATTCTTTGAAGATGATATCTACTGGTTTAATTATTATGCGAAATGTAAGTTATTGATATATTATGCTTTTGCACTGTGATCCTGTGATATCATAGTACGTTATTAATTTTTATGCTCTCATATTCATACTCTCTCCCATAGCTTTTATATGGTACGTCAATTCACTATCCTGTTAAGCATTTTTGGTTTTATAAAAAGGCTGATTTTTTATACATGGATAGAATTCTGTGGATCCATAGGGCGGAGGTTCAAACCCGGCTCGGGCATGGTGTATGTGAAGGTTTGCATTTGATATTTCGGATGGTGACATAAAGTCAGTAGGCTCATGCTTCTGGTATGATATCTTTGCACATAAAAGAACCCAACACACTTATCGAGAAGAGTAGGGGTGACCCGGTGTGCTTGGCCAAAACGTGAGCCATATATAGCAAAGCCGCATTGCACTACCACTAGCTACTTGAAATAAGCATCATGCTTCACCTCAATTGAGGATGACTGCTGTAGCATACGTTTCAATTCAGGTGACAGATGAAGTTAAACCTGGGTCTTGTCTCTCTCTCAAGGGAAGGGTGACAATGAATGAAAGGGTAATCGGTGTGAAGGTGCTCAAGTCTAATTAAAAGATGATTAGGCCAGAACTAAAGAGATTTGGAGGGACAATTTCATGGTATAATGGACAATGGTAAGGACTGCTGCCATGATGTCAGAAGGGCAGCTGTGGAAGGGGGAGGGGGGCATAGTACCAGACGTTCTAGGAAAAGAGGTTAGCAATAACCATATAAATGCTATGTGCTGTGGTAAGCGATAGTGATAGGCCGTACCGCAAACCAATGCCCTTGGCACTTGACCAGATTATACAGTCTATATACATGTATTGTAGGAGCATCCTCACTAGATAGCTATGAAGAACGCTTGCAGTAAGATGTGCAAAGGTTAGGTGTGACAGGTTGTTCAGTGTAATATAACCAGCTGCTGCCGCACAGCGTGCCTGCAAAGTTGGTATGTTAGGCCGAAGGGCAGTTATATGGCTATACAGAGACAGTCAACACTAAAAAAACATGTAGGGCAATAGCGAATTTTACACCATGACCTATAGCTATCGCAAAAGCATTTTGCTTCAAATCTGAAAGAAGAATAATATAGTTAGAATTGTGCATTCTACAATCTGGTGTTTGAGTCACTTAACCAAGATATTGGCGACAAGTCTGTTGTATAGTTTTTAGAATGAGGTGAGAAAAAAGGTAACTACATCAAGCACAGTTCCATCTATATTATAGCATGCCCAGGGGGGCAGGCAAGGGATCAAAGTACTGAATGCCGACCCTTAAAAGGCGAGCAATAGGGCTTAAGGCAAAACACCTGCATGTAATTGGGACCATTGTCTCCTGTAATGAAAAAAAGAACAGGTAGAATGGGCACCTGGAACATGGTAATTAAGACAGATGGTAGGAAAATGACTGTTCTTTTGTTGGAATAAAAGAGAAGTTAAACAATGTGCTTATTAGCATATATCTGCATAAGAAAGGATTAGCATATATCAGCTTAATTGTGTAGAAATTAATCCAAAGCACAGAAATCAGACAGAAAAACAGTCAGTTTTTAGAACATAAAAGCTATCTATGATGAATCAGGATATTGTTTTGTTGAGACTTGAATGTAGTTTATTTTTTAGCATTTTTTGTTTATTTTTGGCTTAGTTTATTGTTAACCACAAATTTTACCTCTTTGAAATGGGGTTTCTCTAGTCTTAGCTTGACTGTTTAAAAAAGCAGTTTCTAGAACATAAAAAGTATCTGATAATTGAAATGAGACTAGAATGTGGTTTATTTTCTAGCATTTTTTGTTTCTTTTTAGCTAAGATTGTTGTCTTCCACTTCTCTTTTAAAATTTGTTTTCTCACGGTTTGACAGTTTAAAATTAAATCAGTATGGCTTCCTTGTACACTTATTTCCCCAGGCGCCTTCAGGTCTGGGTAGTGTCAAAACTATAGGTTTCATCAAGTCACCTCTCTCAAGCACCCCCCTGTAACATTGGTATAATCCAAAATCAAGTGCACTCAGAGTGATTTGGGTGCTACCATTATGAAAAGTAGGGGTTGTAGTGGTAAATGTATCGGAAACTGGATTTTTCTAGATCAGCGTCGGTAGGTCTGACCTAAAGAGCAGAGGTGAGAGGGGCGTGAAATTTTTCGGGGGCAAATTTCCTGGCTCATGACATCTTGAGTCTCCGGTAGACAAGAGGTGGAAGGTTATCAAAAGTGCACTGGAAACTCCCACCCTCTGGTTTAGAGTAAGTGTCAGGCCGAAACACTTCATAAGTTCTGATGAGAAAATTGTGGATGTCAAGAAAGTATAGGAATCCTCAATTTCAATATTTTTTTTTTCTATTTAAAGGTTTTTAAAAAAAGTGCAGGCGAAAACTCCCACCCTTTAAGTTAGGGCAAGTGTAACACCGAAACACTTAATAAATTCTGATGGGAAAATTGTGGATGTCAAGAAAGTATCAAAGTTACCTCAACTTTTGTTTTGAAGGTAAGGTTGTAGATTGCACACAAAAAAGTTGTATAGTGAATATTGATGTCATAGAATGCCTAAGTCAATTCCAAAGTCAAAGAACTTAGATTTAAGTAGAAAGAGATGTTTGAAAACCTCTGTGTGTTCAGTCATTTGTAAAACCTTTCTGGCCGCTTAGATTTCATAATGAAGGCAACTTTCTTTTTTTCTGCACGCTCATTTGTTATGATGAGAAAATTGTGAACCAAGAGAGTGTTAAAGTTACAGTAATCTTCAAGACAGGGCAAGTGTCACACGGATTCTAAGATCTGGTGGGAAAATAGTTGACAAGGAAAGTATTAAAGTAACCGGAAGCTTCAAGTTAGGCCAAGTGTCAAATGGAAACACATGCATTCTGATGGGAAACCTGTGGACGTCAAGAAAATGTCAAAGTTACAGAAATCTTCAAATTGGGACCCAAACACCTGATAAAAATTGTGGGAAAAGAAAGAATTGAAATTAGACAGAAAACGTCTTATTAAGTTTTGTTTATAAGTTTTATCACACAAAAGGAAAAATCCCAGGTGGTATTATAAAGTGTGCAGTGAAAATCTTAAATGCGGTAACTGAAGTTTTGATGGGACATTGTCTAGTGTCACTGTATTGTCAGAATTTGCTACTAGTATTTAATCAGTATTCAAATCTCGTCAAATGTCATTAATAAAATCTCAAGTGTTTGCAACTAACCAGTGCTACTGCCAGCCAATGAGAAAGACAGACAGACAGAGAGAGAGGGAGAGAGAGAGAGAGAGACAGAGAGAGAAGTTTATCTAAAGCTCTCTACATTTAGCAAGTCCCAAACCAGGGGAAACATGGGATTTGTTATCCTGATACTGTAGATAAAACTGAGAAGCCATTATCTCCATACAGGAGACTTCATTCTCTCCAGATGGAAAGATACTCTCACAGGTCACAGAACAGCAGTTTCCATGACAACCATACCCTGTGATTGACATTTAGACATTTTATATCCTAAGGCTGCTGCAATTTGATTGGTTGTTTCTCTTATCCATTTTTCCAGTAGAAGTTAGAGCGGTAAGGTTGATGGAAGGAAAGAAAGGTGTACATAAAATTTACAAGAATTTTAAAGAAAATTTGTTCAGCAGCAAGAGAGCATATAAAGAGGGTCTTTATGGGGGGATTCTTACATGTTAAATCTAGAAGGGCTGGCAATGTTCGACGTTATGATACAAGTGATTTGTCAGTAGTGCTTAGCAATGAATACAAGATAACACTTCAAAAGTAATTTTTAACATAAAATTAACCAAATTAAAACAGCTCCCTATGCCTGAAGGAAAAAAAGGCATGCAGACACTTATAACTCTGGTAGCCTGTAGTAATATTACTCCCTCTCCCCGTTATCTCTTGTATAAGTATAAGGTCTAAATATTTGTGAAATGTAGTAATGAGAAAATTCCATTCTGTCTGCTTGTGTGACATTTTACAGTCCAGACTTGAAGGTATCACTGACAGACCCTTTAACCCATATGGTACAACAGACACTGCTACCTGAGACCGGTTCCCAATCTTTCACTTCCTGTAAATTTCTGCGCACAAGACTGGAAAATCGCAGGAAATCCCTGTGGCCCAGCAAGGTCTGTTAATTGGGGAGCCAATGTCTAAGCATTGTGTCACCAAGCTAAGTTTACATTTGACTTAAGCAGTCATCCTCGATTGAGGTGAAGCATATTGCTTTTTCAAGTGGTGGTAGTGCAATGCGGCTTCGCTACGGCTAGAGTTTTTAGCCAAGCACACCGGGTCACCCCTACTCTTCTCAATAATTGTGTTGGGTTCTTTTACGTGCAGAATTTTGATGCTTGAGGCTTAAGCCTGAAGCTCTCTCATACACATGGCTGCCAGCTTTACGTCACCATCTGAAATGACAACGCAATCCCTCACAACATGTCTAGGCTGGGGACAACCCTAGGATCAAACTCTGGCCCACAGAATTTGGTTGAGAAGTTGCATTACAGCTATGACTTGTTAGCAGGAACAAATATCATACTGTTGTGTGATATTACGAAAAGTTATTATGAAACGTTAGAGCTAGGCTAGAAAAAATGTAGCCTGGAGTCCAGCCTTCTAAGCTTTAGTCGAGCGGAGCTTGGGTAGCGAACTAAAGCTAAGAAGGCTGGACTCCAGGCTAGCAAAAATGTGCCTTGTTGTCAGAAGGAACTTGACACTGATGTATGTATTGGGGGGAAAACAGGTTAATGAAATTCTTGCAGGTGTACTTTTTCAAGCATGTCCTGTAGCCTTGACATGTGCAGTGGAAAACTTCCCCTTTTCAACAAATAAGAACTTTTCCTTAGACTCGCTCTTTGTTTTTCTGGACCCACCGCACGTTGGTGACCTCGCGGCGGATTTGACAAGGCGCTCAATGAATTTCTTTGTTACGCTTTGTGTGTTTTGTTGTCTTTTTAGTCATACTTGTACGTTTTGCATGACATTCCCATTATAAAGTCAAGGGTAACACAAATCCAATTTAGGACGCAGTGACGCCACCAGCGTGCCTAAGTCCAGTAAAATAGCTAGGGGTTTTGGTAATCAATTCTTTATTTTCTCTACTTGTTGTTTTCCCACCAACATCAAAACTTCATAAAGTTTATCAAGAATAGAACATGGACTTAGGGCTAATTCTAGTATAAAAACAGAACACACTAGCAACTCTCAAGTCTTCTTGTATAACTTTGCACAAAAAAAGCTTGTCCCCAAGAAAGTTTTTTTCTACATTTTGTGTCTACTCTCATCTCCCAAATAAACGTACCGGTACGTTTATTTTTTTCAGCCTCAAAATCCACCCAGTACGTTCTTATTTTGGACAGTACGTTTATTGTTTTTTGAAAATCCATCGGGGCTTTGCTTACCAGAGATCCCCCTTATGTCGAAAGTTTAGTTTTTTTCCCATATTTCCCCGATATTTTTGCTCCTAAATCGCTATTTTTCGACCAAATGACGTGGATTTCCCCGCCGATACAATGACCCGGCATTTGTGAAACCCTGGCGGTACTAACATATCCGTCGATCTCGCTACAAAGTAACGTTGTTATTAGGAGAAAATAACACGGCACACTGAAGTTTTGAAATGTATTTTTCATATAAACAACTTTGACAGTCTCTGTTTAGATCGTAAACCAAACACACTGATCAGAAAAGAAATTACATGTATATGCCAGCGGCGCACAGTGTTTCAAGTTACACATGTAAGATTACTCACGTGAGATCAAGGAGGTTAAAATACAGCCTTTCCCAAAAACTTTGAAAAGCTAAAAACAACACCTTGTAAAAATTGTGTCTTAGCATTAGAAACTGTATAATCACTTTAAAAATATACTAGAACATTTCAATCCTACCACAAACATGTACATTTAGTCCTTTGAAAACCGCCACAGTAAAGACGCATGGCAGCGATAGTCCGTGGGAATGTTTCTCATGCATGGAAGAGCTCACCTTGAAGAAGGGGAAACAACTTTTTTTGATCTATAAATAAAACTCCTCTGCCTCAGTCAGAAATGTGCATGACAATTTAACAAAAATAATTTTCCATAGTAAAGTCTATACACAAAATTAGATTGCAATCTAGTCACTGTTATCATCTCATAAAAATGCTTTTAAAAAGATCACTCCTCTACAGAGAGAGTGCCGAGGCTTTCCAAGAATTTTGGGTGTAAGCCCCGCCCCTTACTGTGTTGGTGCCGCTACCATGGTTACTGTCTGGCTCACCCTTTCACAGGCCCTTTGATGTGTAACATGAGAACCCTGTGGTTTGTTGCCACCAAACCTACATGTTGCAACATTGTACAGGCCTGAGCAAGGAGGTTAGAAATACATGTATTTTTAACCTCCTTGGCCTGAGGTATCTAATTGACAAATTTGTTGACAATTTAGTCTCTCAAAATGAAATTTCTTTTCTACATACAAGGGTAATTTTTGGATTTGAAATTATTTGGATAGCAACAACACTGAACCAAGGACAATATATGATAATATCCTTAACATTATATAATATATTATGATGTGATTTTGGTCTATATGCAATGCATGACACGATAAATGGCAAGTTCCTCCTTTTCTGTATGGCTTTTACAAATAAGTAATACTTTCACTGGGCATATATTCAGTAATTTTCTAGACGTTGATACATATCTGAAAAAAGAGTAGACTCTGAAGGTGTGAAGTGAACTGAGAAGTTTGGCGACTACTTGTGTTTGATGATGTCACTTTATACAATTTTCCTTGATCACTTGCTTCAATTTCCAAGTAGAAAATGCATGTATCATGTACATTTTCACTTGTTGAAAATTGAAAGCACTGTTGGCCCCCGGTTAGGAGTCATAGCAGGGAACCTATGCCCAATTTTTCCAAAAATTTTGCATCATACTATACATTTAAGTGTTACAAAGAGTAGGGGTCCTTCCCAGTGTGAGTGTATCAAACCTTACAGTATAGTCAGGGTTGACATCTTGAAAACGTGATAGTCACCTGTTATGTCAATCTTTCCACAAATGTGGTAAATCTCAATAAGGAAATCAGGCATAAACGAATAAAAAGAACCTACCTGCTTATCATCTCCTTTCCCGAGGACAGATTAGTAGCATCACTAGCAATTTATGTGTCAATTTGGTCATTTTCCAGGGGGTATGTTTATTCCGGGGGGTACGTTTATTAGATTTTGAAGATTTGTCCGGGGGGTATGTTTATTCCGGGGGGTATGTTTATTTGGGAGATGAGAGTATACGTCTATTTTCATGCCCTGAGATTGTGTATTAACACTTTGTATAGCTCACTGCATACGATGTACGGCAGTAAGCTTACTGTTTGACATGTTTGTCTTTGAATGTTTAAGTATGGGTCAGGATGGAAATCCCTACTTAAGCTATGAAACCACCACTGGGCTTCTTGTGTAAAGATATATCATCTTGACCTGACAAGTGTCAAGTTCACACTTCTTAAACATGTCTTATGTCTTGGAGGAGGGACTAAGATTTTTAAGGTTTTAAGTATCCAATTGCATCTTGAAATAGCATATTGCAAATGTGTTTGCACGACAATATATGATCTGACACAGGAATATTTTTAAAAATTCCATATCAATGGTAAAAGGTCGTAACTTTAACCTTTAGCACACTGAAGTAGCCGTTTAGCACCCAATTCCCTATTGGTCACAGAGTTAGGCAGCAGGGAGAAGGTTAAAAAAAGTACAAGAACCTTTAAGTTCCTATCTTTTTCTAGTACTTTCTTTGCATTTTATCTTTCTCCTTTCCTTCATTCTTCCTTCTTTCTTGCCCAATGGCCCAAGAAGTATGCTGCTAATTTCTTATCAATAACCAGTGATGTGTACGTTTCGTCACCTAGACAGTTTCAATGTCGCCCCCCTCCCCACCTTCTTCTAGTTCTTTCTTTGCATGTTTTCTTTCTTTCTTTCCTCCATTCTTGTTTATATCGTTCTTGCCCAATGGCCCAAGAATTGCTCTGCTGATTTCTTATCAATAACCAGTGATGTGTACCTTTCGTCACCTTGACAGTTTCAACGTTGCCCCCCTTCCCACCACCTGTCAGCTACAACTCAAAACATCACCTTCACTCCTGACTTCACAATAAACTTTGTCTAAGTGGGTGGTAGTCAGCATACACCAGGAAGGAAACTCTTCCTAAGTCTACAACAAAGTTTATGTGCACCCAAAAGCCACCGAAAATGACACACTCATCAGACAAGTGTTTATTTTCTTTTCTCTGTAAGATATAGTTCTTCTGACAACTGTTTGTTTGGATAAGTGACAGGGTAGAAAACTTTCCAAGACCCATGGGACTCCCCTAGCCAAACTGTCTGGCTGTGTTGGTCTATTAAAATTCATGTAGAACTAATTCCCAGACAAAAACGTTTAGAGATCGGTAAGATGGGTGTATGAAATTGAAAACCAAACATTGTTGTAATAGACGTTTATTTACCATTTTTATTGAAAGTTTAGTTGTAAGTTTGTGCCCAAGGGCTAATTTTAAATACATAGAATTTGGAAACATACATGCAGTAGAAATATAGGAAACATACATTTGACAATAACAGCGACTAACATTATTGGTAACGAGGGACTAATTCAAATACTAGTATTTATTACATGTAGGCAATACACATTTTCATATGAAATATACAAAAGATTAACAGTAAGTTCCTTTTTATGAAAGTTGTTTCTTCGCTGAGAAGGTTATGTTTTGCACAGCGTTCATGTGTGTGTCCGTCCTTCTGCGAACAGTATAACTCGAGAATGCCTGGATGGACTGTCTTCATATTTGGTATGTGGGTAGATCTTCTTGAGACCTCGAAATTATTAGATTTTGGGCCCCCTAGTGGCTTGCTATGGTACTGTAGTGGAACTTCCGGGTTCAATATCTTGTGTTCTGGACATGCTTATGGTCATGATTTTTGAGAGACTGATATGTCTCCAGAGGGAGAGTAACGGAAGATAAAACAACTTTAAATTTCTTTCAAGCATATGGAACATTTCACTGTCATTCTTATCGTATGGCTTGTGTTTTGCCTTAAGCTTGAACTGACGGCTGTCCAGTTAACAGACAGAAACCTGTTTATTTTTGGGTCACAGTCACTAGTGAGTCATGATCTTTCGTCAGGCCATGTTTTAAAAACACTAGGCTACTTGTTCAGATGATCTGGGTGTCTGACTTACTGTCAAATCAATATGACAGGTCTGCCAAAAATATAGAATATTATATACAGGGTGGAAAGCACATGAAGAAGTAGAGATACCGTAGTAGGAAACTAAAAAATATACAGAGTTTGATTTTTGAAAGAAAAACTTGAGTGTGATTTTCAGAAGCTTGTCGGTTCCATATTATGAGAGTGTAACCGGCATTAACATTAATCCGCCAGGTTACATAAATCCGCCACTTTGTAAAACAGTTGGTTTGAGAGATCTCAAGTGCAGCACCCCCGGGTATGCACAGTTTAGATATACAGGAGTGCATTATACTGGGGGACATTGGGTTAGAGATCTGTTTGGACATATCTTTTCAGGATGGCATAATTATATACCTTGGTGGAATGATGTTAGTGTATGTTATATATTGACTAACTAACTAGAAAGATTTTGATTGTGACAATGATAAGAATTAAGTTGTTGAAGCCATAACATCAGAGTTACTGTACTTATTTTGTAGTAAACAAGTGGAGACATGATCAATGTACATGGTAACCCTTGCCTTAGGCATTTTGTCTACCTGCGGAATTAAGGTATTAGACGCCTTAGCGCATCTTTTGTTGGTCAGTGTTAGCGTATCTTTTAGATAAGGGTGTAGAGAGCGAATGAACAGATTATAAAAAAGATTAGTGTACCTAGCAACATAGAAATTGTTTTCATTACAATTTTTAAAAATGACTTTGAGGTCAATGTGAGAATGGAACGATTAACATATCATAGATTATCATAATTCATCTGTATTTCCTCCTGTATAATTTTCTCTTTTCATAATTGAACTGTGGTACATTGTCTGTTTATTCACTGTAACACTTAAACTTTTATGCTTTTAAAGTTCTTTAGTTTTCCAACCTCGAGTGCCAAGGAAAGAAATACAATTGGAGCAGTCAACAAAATATAGGCAGTACTGTAAATGCAGAAACGTTCGCAGTGGTTTTATGTACGCGGTTTTCATGGCGACCGTTTCACCGCGAACTTGAAACCACCATGGACTGTAGGAGTATGTGACTATAGCACTGCCACGAACTGAAAATCACCATGAACACTCCATTTTCACCTTAGCGTGAAATAGAAAGCACGCAAACTTAAATGTATTTACAGTGCTACCAGCTGTCTATTGACACACCTTGCTGTTATCCCTAGGATTAAAGTACTTACTCTAATCTTCTAGAAGTTTTTGTATGCAAGCTGTCCACTTAATTAACGTCCAAGAAAAAACTAAGTTGTATTGTGGCACCAATCTTGTAAATCCAGTTCTGTTTATTTCTAAATATAGAGATGTTCAGAAAAACAGTTATGCTAAAACAATGTTTTCTTCAGAATCAGACACTGGTGATACAGCACATTATGCTCATCATAACGTACGACACTGTTTCATACTTCCTTTTATTATTGGGAGGGAAATATCCTGCGTTTTCTTGAAAATGTTGACCTTCTAGTTTTTGGGAAGGAAATATCCTGCATTTTCTTGAAAATGTTCACTTTCTAGTTCTTGGGAAGGAAATATTCTGCATTTTCTTGAAAATGTTGACTTTCTAGTTGTATCTAATCTCTAAGAGTTTTAAGTCACTATTTGCAACAGTATACTACTTCTACCTTTCCAATAAAATTGGATCTCTCTGTTGTTAGTTCTGTTCCCAAGCAGTATCGTTAGTGCCTTTTCCCTCTTACTGAACCCCCCTCCCCTTGGATGATTACTGAGTCTCCCCTGAGGTGCTGAAACCTTCCAGACCAAATATTTGTGTAGTGGATGGGCCCTGGCTCCAGGGATGGTCCTCAGTCATGGGGTGATAGACAGGTCAGGACTGCCCACCCCCCTCCCACTTTCCTACTGTCCAAGCAGAGGTTGTGGGGGAGAAATTGTGACCTTCTTATCATATGCTTGGTTTTCTGTCAGCACTCCCCAACAACAAGTGCTGACAGAACAGAGCATTTGATACCTCTGCTTGGAGAGTACCACTTCCCATCACCACTACATTATAGCAAGGACAAAAAGCTTCTAAACTTGAAAACTTGAAAAAAGAAGAAAAAGGATTAAAAAAACTTAAAACTGTAATTATCAACACAAAGTTACCCAAATTTTTTACTGTATGACACGTATTTGTCAAGGAATAGACCGATCCCAAAGCCACGCCCCCTGTTCGATTTCGAACACCTCCGTCAAAAACAGGGTTTGACGGACCAAACATGGCCGCCGCGGCAAGGTTGAAAATAATGCCACTGACTTCGGTTTAGCTTTTGTGGCACTGAAACCCTTTCAGAGCGGGCCAAATAAGAATGCTATGTCTTCTTTGTTGAAGGCTGTATCCACCGGGTAGAGTTGTTTAAGGAGGAGGTAGGTGTTGTTGCGGTGAGAGCGTAATGTTTTCGGTCAATGTTAAAGCGGTATGTGCCGCATAGCTTTCCCTTGTCGGTGGGCATCAGCGCCCAGTTTCTGAGAAGCAGGCGATGCACGTGTAAAACAGGGTTCATATATCTGTGACAGGGTTCCCACTGTATTGACTGCATGCATAACAGCTGCATGGTATTTAGTAACTAAGAATTAAAATGCATCCTTTTACTTCCCTGTTCACTTTCAAGTTAACCAGTTTCACACACCAGTAACTGAAGATACAAAACTCTGCGCTAGCGGACTTTGTAGTAAGTCAGCATGTGGTTCAAGCTTCCTCCCCTTGAGTGCCCGATCTATTTTCTTTTTAAATTCGTTTTTGTTCTGAGCATGCATTCAACCAATACAGTGGAAAACCTGTCCCAGATATACGTACCCTGCTTTACACGCGCCATTTCTGCCCCGCCAACGCTGTTTTTGACGGAGGTGGGCTAAATAGAACAGGGGGTTCTAACGGTCTTCTAATCGTTCGATATGGTGTTCGACAGGATCGGTCTATTGATTCTTCTATGACGTCACTTTATACAGATGACAGACTCAGTGAGCAGTTGGTCAAATCTAGCTCAGGTAGTTTGTGGCGCCCTCCGTCTCGAGTCAGGAAGAAATAGTCAGAATCAGAGTCTATATTCAGAATCATATACATGTGTTTCAATGTAGGCAAACGTATGCATTATATTCTGATACATCATCATGTCAATGTCAATGTACAATTCTGATACAGAATCAAGAAAATATTACAGAAGTTAACAACATTAAGAATTGTTTTTCTTTTGCCCTACAAATTATTCAGAATTTCTTATAAATATGAGTAATTGTCAAACAGCGAGATTATCATTCCAAAAATGTACAAAAATGTACAACACATCATTCATATACCATAGTGTCATCCTATTAGGAAAGGCTAGCATGTGTAGATCATGTTGTCCTCATGTTAGGCAGGGCTCTTGACTGAATTGGTGAGGTACTCGAGGAATGCGCAGGGGTCGTACCCAGAATCCCTGGTTCGTGCTCCGTACGGAGCCCCGCTGTGCAGGCATCCCCGTAACAAGAACAGACGCCGGCAGCTCGCTCTGGGCTCTTAATGCCTCCAAATGTCACCAAGAGTTACAGAAGGCAACAATAACTACATTGCTTGGTTGTGGGACTAGTACAGGGTAAAGAAAGTACTGTATATGACTTTGATGTTAAAATTTTTAAAGGTACTCAACGTAAGATTTTGGTGGCCAAACAGTCATTTAAAAAAAGAAACATTTGTAAAAAAAACTTGTTTAAAGGTACGCAAAGTAAAATTCTGGTGGCAAAACAAGTTTTTAATAACAAAACCATACTAATTATTTCATATTTTCTGCTTTGACAAACAGTGTGAAAACAAGGTCCCCTTATTTGTTGGTGGTACCAATAAATACATGCTAACCAGGTGTAAACAAAGGTCTTTGTGATATGTTCATAGAATGTAACAATTACACACTGTCATTCACTCCCTAAATAAGTGATGACAAGACAAATAACTGCAAAGATTGGTGTAATCTTACGTATAATTGAGTATTTGCATTTCTTTTTACCAGCGACTTTGTAGTAGAAATTTTACTAAAAACCTTGTGATCCAGAGGCAGGTTTACTGACCACTAGACCATATACATATGGACAGCAAGCTTCTCTTGACCAGACTACGAATTTTTAAAATTCTTGGAAACCTCACAAACTTCTTAAACTTTCAAACACATGCCCGCCACGTAATTCCCAATGCTTGAGCTGTCTTAAAGTCACAAATCTATGGTGGTTCATTCTGCAACTAGCGTCAGTTGTCTAGGAATGCATCCTTCGTGACGTACGGAAATCCTTCCTCAGTCGTTTCCGTGTAAGTAAACGACTAACAACAAATTGTTAAAAGGTCTTTACACGATCTTTATTTGACTTTGTCAAAGGTGACTTCAGAGGCTTTCAGGGATGGTTAAGTGGTGTAGGGAAAATCAGTGCTATGTAATTGCCCCCTCTTCCAACAAATTGGCTTAAAGTTTGCTGTCGTCAAGAGGAAATTGTTCGAAACAAGGTTATTTTCACCATCACGCGAAGCTGTATAAGTACTAACACTGACTTTCGAGGCATATTTTGAAGAATCCGGCAGATACATTATTAAAGTACTTCAGGTTTGAATTTCATCATTTATATGTAGGAATGGGATTCCCATTTTTCCTTATTTGATGTGATGGACAGTTAGAAAAAGTGGTATTTAGTGTGTTTGTTTGTTTGTTTTCAATGATGCTATTAATAGATTGCTTTACTGAGTTTACAGAAAGTATAACTCATATTTATATCTATGTCTTTCTACAAGTATCTGGTCAGCAATTTTTATTCATTATGAACGAAATTATGCTTGTTTTGCAAAGGTTTACCATACTGTCTCAATATGTGACCTATATGTCCGTCAAATAACAAGGGAATATTGTCTGTGGTGTGCTATAGCCCTAGGGAAAAAGAAAACATTTCTGCCATTTTTAGTAGGTGGTGTGGGAGGGGGGTTATATTGTCTACATACTGAGCCTTTTTTGTCTCAAAAGTTCTGCAAGTTGTCCAGATTTCAGACGATTACTAAGGGAATATTGTCTGCGGTGTCCTATAGCCTTAGGGGAAAAGAAAGCTGCCATTTTTAGTAAGGTAGTGTGGGAGGGGGGTTATATTGTCTACATACTGCACCTTTTTTGTCTCAGAAGTTCTGCAAGTTGTCCAGATTTCAGACGATTACTAAGTGTAATATGTCTGGTGGCGTCAGAATGAGAAGTTCCTTGTCTGAAATCTGGAAGGAAAAGTCACGTAGTACCAGGAGGAATTTCCTGTGACTAGGAGAGTGTAACCTTCAAACAGAAGCAGGCCAATATGTGTGATATTAGTTGGACCAATTGAGAAGATAAGGCATGTTTGAGGGCAGATAGGGTCCCTGGTGCAATATTACTGGGTGGCTGGATTAAACCTATCAGTTGTCTCGCATCAGTGCCCCCCCCCCCCCCCCCCCAAAAAAAAAATATGTTGGGGGGCGTCACCACTCTACTCTACCGGCGCAATTTGCCTCTCAAAATGCAGGGAATAGCGTTTCAGCGGGTCAAGATTTCACATTTTTCTCTGACGTACGTTAGCATACTCCCGAACGGCCCTAGGATTGTTGCCCCTCAGAATTCAGGAAAGAGCATTTCAATGGGTCAAGACTTTTTAATCTTCCTGTGGGAGCATATCGTGCCTCTGGCGAAAAAATATGTAGGGAGGGCGCCGTTCCCCCAAAATCAAGCTGAAACCCTTCTGAATTTTTTTTTTCACAAATAGAGATGTCATTAAACTTAGCTTACTCTTCCAGCAAAATTTGCCCCTCAGAATGCAGGAAATAGCATTTCAGAGGGTCTAGATTTCAAAATTTCAAGGGGTAGCATACCCCCGGACCCGCCTAGTATTGTCGCACCTTCATCTCAATTAATTATCTCGCCCCCCATACAAAATTTCGTGCCGCGGCCTCTGCGCATAGTTTTGAAACTTTTGTATATAAGTCACTGCTGTTAATCTTTCAATTGTTGATGTTAGTACTTTTTAGTAGAGGGCTTTCTGTTAAATTCATCAAAATCAGTACATTTTTACTTTCCAAGTTGATGATATGACAATAGAGCTAGACCGTTGGAAAAAAAGTCCGGTATCAGTAATTTACAGTACAAAATTTACAGTACCAGCTTTTCAACACCTTCGTACAGCACAAAGATGTCACATTTGTACTCAGTGAATATCGCTTTCATAGTTTTCACTCAGTATGTTAAAAAATGATCAAAACATGACTTTTTGATCATTCTGATTTTACAAATTAGCACAAAGCGAAAATGTAAAATCATTCATCAGTTGTTACAAAGCAACACATAAAGTTTAAAAACAGACTCTTGTCTTAACCTTTAGCACACTGAACTAGCCGTTTGGCACCCAATTCCCTATTGGTTACAGAGTTAGGCAGTATGGAAAAGGGTTAACATTATTTGTAATAGAAGAAGTTTGATAACGTTGGGTAACATAAATTCGTGGGGTACTTAAATTCGGGATTTTTCGAAAACGGGGTATTTAGGGATATGTGCTAGATGCAACATCAGTAATACCACTAGAAATGCAAACTTGACAGACTAACACATTCAGAACACTGCCTGAAAAGCTTCGATAACCATGCATTAGAAGTTGGCTACGTCAAAAACTCTCCGTCCCTTATTGACAGAGTCTGGGGGCTTCGTGGGAGACTCACACTGCACGGTTGTTCGCTGGTTTATAAGACAAATGTCACATCTCCTGCCTGCTAAACACAATTATTTACAAGACAACTTATTACAATCTCTTTTGCTAACCTGCAACTGGATTCTAAGTGTGATCAATCATCAAAACTCCTCTTTGTTGCTACAACCTACGGCACGTGTATTTTCCCGCCGCCATATTGTTACCCAGAATCATGTCGTCAAGCAGACGACAAAAGGTTTGTGAGGAACACTTTTTTTGTCTAAATGTTGCGTGTGATAGTGGACTGAAGACGATATTTTCCTCAAAGTTTGCTCCTAACACAACAAGGAACACATGGACATAGTAGTATAACCATTGCTACGGCATCCAGCTTACTTGCCATGAATAATGTACACGTTGCCATGACGGTGGGGATCGACTTTGAGTGACGTTCTACCCACTCAACACACGGTATGTTGCCTAAGGCCTGATGCGTGCGGTACGGCCGTTTTTTCGTGTATTTTTTTTACTTGGACACGTCTATATCCATAGCACTCTCCTCAAGCCAAGGATGGAACGAATAGCTGCTGTATGAAATGTGATTAGCGGTAAGATATTCAAGACGAATCTTCTCTCCCGAATTAATGTGCCCCCCTGTCCGACAACACTGTCATTGTGCGTGTGGCGGACGGTAGTTTCAAGTTGAAATATTATGGTGTCAGCACGACTAGAGACAAAATCTACCATATATATGATTAGTGCAAAGATAGTACATGATACTGACAGAATAATAGAAAAAAAGGATGGTTTATTGTTCTGCTAGATTGATTTCAGTCAACCATTATCGGAAAAATCCCGAATTTATGTTACCCAACGTTACAACTTTATTTTTCAAAACTGTAAAACGATGGGAATGGTCTGTAAGATGTTAAAGTCCTTGTGGTTTTTCTTAAGAATACTTCACCAGAGACTTAATCCTTAAGTGAAGAGAGGATGCCCTTGACTTGTGTCTTAAGGAAAACCACACATTCCGCTAGCCAGTAGGGAAGTGTGTGGTTTGCGGGGGTGATGTGAAGTCTGTATTAGGAGGAAGCCTATTCCAAGTATTCGCTACATCAAGGACTAAGGGTGGCTTTACACACAGTCCACTTCTAATAATCGGAACCGGTTCCGAACCGGATCGGTTGTCTTTAGACCTACGGGCGGAAGGGCAGTGCACCACCCGTGGTGCAAGATATTACAGTCGCTCCTCTCATATTTCTTATGTTTGCTACAAGCGTTTTCTGGCATATGAAATAGTACGGGCCCAACAAAAAAAGGAAGGATGAGACGCATGTACAGGGACAGGCAAGACCAGGCTTGAACCCGCCGGCGTTCGTCCTCGCCCCGCTGGCTGTACTGCAAGCCGGGCACGTTGATCGGGTCATAGGAGAACACCAAAGAAGAAGCTGCCACGGGTGGCAGGCAATTGCACTTGAAACATTCGAAAACTTTCAATGACTATTGCACAAATGTTTCAGAATGAGGAAAATATGCTTCTATTGCTAGCACAGGCTTATTAGCATATCATTATCATGACCCCGAAAGCGGTCTCGGAGCCAGTTTCCTCTTTACAAACAGATCGGAACCGCATCGACCCCCCGCTGATGTGGACTAGACCAGGGTTGGGATGTGGTCTGGTGCGGTTCCTGGAGAAACCGGATTCTCCTCTTTAGACTGGGAACGGGAGGCGAACTAGTCCAGTTAAAGTGGACTAGTTCGGGTAAAGTAGACTCAGTGTAAAGCCACCCTAAGTATGTCTGCAAGGACATCTGTAGAACATGTGTCATGTCATAACTCAAGAATCAGCTGATCTGACATAGATAATGTTGCTCTTATTTACTTTTTTTGTCAAATTTTCTTATTTGCAGTCTAAGAATTAAGTTACCGTAAAATCCCTTTTTACGTCCTCACTTTTTAAACTTTTCAAGCAGCTTTTCAAGTTGCAATCAGCTTTTCAAGTTGCAAGCAGGTGCTCCAGGCTGACACCAAAGTCGGGTTGCATACGTTAGGAGGGGTTCTTCCTCGGAAAAATCGCATATCAGCATGAGAGTACGGTACATCTTCATGCAAATGAAGTGTGGAATGCTACCACACGATCAATTAGTAATAAAGAATAAATAATACATATATTTGAATTGTTTGATATACTGAGTCAGGCCCGCAATCGTCCCCAAATTGTGGGTGCGTACGTTAGGAAGGGTGCGTACGTAAATAGGAATTTTACGGTATTTTTCATAAGTAGCTTAGTTGTTTTTGAACACTATGATAGAAAAATATATTTCTGCCTTCATTTTGGTCATGTCACAAATTACAATGTACGTTCAGCATCTCAATTATAAAGTTTCGAGGCTCAAAGTTTCTTCAGGCAATCTTTCACTCGCGGGTCAAGAAGAGGTAATGCTTGAAAGTATGTTATAATCCTGTACTCAGTCTTACACCGCAGCTGCAAATGCTTAGGCCTAGAAAAAGGAATGTTGTGTTTCTGGCCATACATGTAGTACTGAAAAAATTAGGTTCGGTAGTTAGGGATTCTTTTTACAGGTTTGCGTAGCAAGACCTTTGTTGGATCCGTTGGCATGTGAGGTGGCCGCCATCTTGATTTCGTGACGTCGCAGGGTAGCCCTACCATTTCATTGGGAGGGGTGTTTTTTTTGGTCGCTAGTGTTCTCTCTATTCTTTACAAATCGGCACACAACTATCACACATTCAACTCAAATAAGAAGAAAAATTCAATACCAATTCATATTTATAAAAAGACCTGTAATCGCTAAACTAACATAGCAAACCTAACATGTAACTCTAATTGTTTTTAGATTATGGCCAAAGTGATCGAACAAATATGTAGTTTAACATTGCATAACTGGAATGCATTTTAGGTCCCTTGGTAGGTAGCGGCCAATGGAAAAAGGGCTGTGTTTGGCAGGTTTTTGCTATGGTCGGTCGGGTAACCTGAAACACAACATTTTCTTTCTTAGGCCTTACTGGACATATCCCCTTAGGTGAATCTATTCTTTATTATTATGAGGATAGGGTTTGGTGTCTTTAATCATACAAGGTGTCTTTGATAAAGTCTTACAAGGGTTAGCACTGTCTTGGGGCTTAAGAACATAGAATCCAGACGGAAACAAAGTTCTTTTAGCCATCGGGTAAATTGTATTGTGTTATCAGCCACACAACTCCTGACAACTTTAATCCTTGGGTATGTGTTAAGACACTTACATTACGCACTCTCTCCTACTGCCATACACTTCTAAGTTGTCTTTAATTCTATACATCTTGAGGCTTTAAGAGTAGACGTCTTGAAGGCAGCTTTGTTTGATCACACTGTGTAGAGATAAGTTCTGACAAGAGTTAATCAGTTGGTTGAAACACAGATGTTGGTTGGACAATATATCACCCTACACAGTCCAGGGTAGAGTGCCTAAAGGCAGCTTAGGGACTGTACATTATTTAGCAGGGGGAAGGGGGATCCTTTGCCTAGGTGGTCGGGTCAACATTATTATTCCCTGGCCCTCCCCCCTAGCTCAATTTTTTTACCCATGGATCTTCACCTGGCTCCTTTTTTTCCCCTTGGCCTTCCCCCCAAACCCCTACGCACCAACCCTCCCCCGCTAAATATTGTACAGTCCCTTACTTAGACTCTAGGAGACAATGAAGTTCTAAGGCATACATTCGTAAACCCTTACACTAATCTTAGACATTGTTAAAGTTACATGGGCGCTGGCCTTTTATATGTCTTTAGGGTCCCAAAGGCATATCACCTCTAGCCAAACCCTTGGGTCCCTAGAAGGATTGTTTTGCCTGGGGTGTATAGATTAAACTTTGACTTTTTTATCCAAGCTAATACTGCCCATACATTCAGAGAAGGTTCAGTCCAGGGTTTGCCTCAATGTATGGCTGTACTGGTACAATACCGCAAAAGTATAACAGTATCCTAATGAAACATAGACTTAACACATATATATACACAATCAAGCAGCCCTAACAGAAACCAATCAGTAGTTAACACAGGTTGGTATGTGAGGTGGTTCACCAGTTACTCTATACAGATAAATCCTGACACTATGACAGTACCAATATGTGGGAACTTACCCAGGACAGGTTATACATAAAATCTCACTACCGCACATCTGCACCTGTTTAGTAACAATGTGGCACAAGCAGCTAGAAAAGTGCTGGTCTATATCACTCGTATACTGTAAATGCAGAAATGTTTGCGGTGGTTTTATGTCCGCGGTTTTCACGGCGACCATTTCACGGCGAACTTAAAGCCACGGCAAACATTTTTGTCTAATACTGTAGCAGTATGTGACTATAGCGCTGCCGCGAACGTAAAACCACCGCGAACACTCCGTTTTCGCCTTAGCGCGAAACAAAAACCACACGAACTTAAATGCATTTACAGTAAAATACAACACTGTGTATTCCGCATCACTCTCGGTCCCAACCCTCCCGCGGGTTGGATTGTCGGTCGAGCCGATACCTCGGGTGATACGTAATACATCGTGTTGGATTCTATATACATATCTACACATGTTTAATCCCTGAAAGACCACATGCCCAAGGCTTCTAATAGTTCTATCTTAGTTATACAGATAAGCTTGACTCAGCTAATCTCAGAGAATGCCAAGACACAGATTATCTTGTGATGTACACCTGTTCTTGGTTGTCTTGTGACCTCGGTTTCTTGCCTTAAGGCCAAGTCACCAGCCTTCCTCCTACTCTAGTGGTATATCACACTTCTGTTGTGACAGGTTCAATCTTAGAAAATCTGGTGATAAAAGCTCTAACATCAGTCAGTACTTGGGGATCCTATACTGCTATAGTAGCAGAAGTAACTCTAGATGTTGGTACAATGGTTAGGGTGTTTGGCCACCCAGAGGTCCTGGGTTCGAATCCACTGGCGTGCTATGGATGTTGTGCCCTTGGGAAAGGCACTTAACACAACTTTCCTCACTTCACTCAGGTGAAAATGAGTACCTAGCTTTGGTTAGGGACGTCCCTCGGATAGGACGTTAAATGGAGGTCCTGTGTTTGAGGAGAGCCACACCTCGAGCACTTTAAAGAACCCACCACGCTTATCGAAAAAGAGGAGGGGTCCTTACCAGTGTGAGTGGATCAAATAAATCTGTCCGGATGTACAGAGATTGTACTTTTCAGTACAAACCTGGGGTGTTACACCATAAGACGGTTTACCGGGTATGCAATGCAAACAAACAAACAAACTCTGGAAAATACGGACTCTGAAAAAGTGAAAAATACGCCTCACCCACCCCCTTTAGTTCACTTTGGTTCATCCCATCCTTTATAAACTTGAATCTATTTTACATTTGAACATAGGTTACCTTAGGTAAAACATATGTCCCTTTTTCCCTATGGTCCATTTGCACCATTGAAATTGACAGTGTTATAAATAAGGATTTATATAACAGACTTACACGTAAGCTTCACGTATGTCACTCTGTCCTAGCACTGTGAGGAAGGGATTTGTACACCAGTGATGTACAACTTAGTACCATGTTCTTTTGAGTCGTCCTTTTATTCATGTAAAGAAGGAAAAAGTACTGTAGAATCTGCGAAACTTCAGGCACAAAGCATAACTACAAGGTAGTTTGCAGTTAAGGTTAAATGTTAGACTCAGAAAACCGAGGCAGAATTATTTCTTAATACAAATGTACTTCTTTTGAGTCGTCCCCCCATTCAAGTAAAGAAGGAAAAAGTACTTTAGAATCTGCGAAACTTCAGGCACAAAGCATAACTGCAAGGTCATTTGCAGTTAAGGTCTAATGTAAGACTGAATTATTTCTGAGACTTTGAAAATGGTACATAGGTCTTTTTGAGTAGTCCCTCCATTCATGTGAAGATTGGAAAAGTACCTTAGAATCTGCGAAACTTCAGGCACAAAGCAATTTGCAAAGGTAATTTGCAGTTAAGGTTAAATGTAAGACTCAGAAAACCAAGACTGGATTATTTGTAGATAGTACATAGTTCTTTTGTCGTCCTTTTATTCATATAAAGATGGGAAAAGTACTTAAGAATCTGCAAAACTTCAGGCACAAAGCATAACTACGTGGTAATTTGCAGTTAAGGTCTAATGTAAAACTGAATTATTTCTAAGACTTTGAAAATGGTACATAGGTCTTTTGAGAAGTCCCTCCATTTGTGTAAAGATTTGAAAAGTACTGTAGAATCTGCAAAACTTCTGTCACAAAGCAATTTGCAAAGGTAATTTGCAGTTAAGGTTAAATGTAAGACTCAGAAAACCAAGACTGGATTATTTGTAGATAGTACATAGTTCTTTTGAGTTGTCTGTCCATTCATGTAAAGAAGGAAAATGTACTTTAGAATCTGCGAAACTTCAGGCACAAAGCATAACTGCAAGGTCATTTGCAGTAAAGGTCTAATGTAAGACTGAATTATTTCTAAGATTTTGAAAATGGTACATAGGTCTTTTGAGTTGTCCCTCCATTCATGTGAAGATTGGAAAAGTACTGTAGAATCTGCCAAACTTCAGGCACAAAGCAGTTTGCAAAGGTGATTTGCAGTAAAGGTTAAATGTAAGACTCAGAAAACCAAGACTGGATTATTTGTAGATAGTACATAGTTCTTTTGAGTTGTCTGTCCATTCATGTAAAGAAGGAAAATGCGCTGTAGAATCAGCGAAACTTCAGGCACAAAGCATAACTACGTGGTAATTTGCAGTTAAGGTTTAAGTAAGACTCAGAAAAGCAAGGCTGAATTATTTCTAAGACTTTGAAAATAGTACTCTTTTGAGTCCTCCCCCCATTCATTTAAGAAGGAAAAGTACTTTAGAATCTTCAAAACTTCAGGCACAAAGCAGAACTACAAGACAATTTGCAGTAACGGTCTAAGTAAGAAATCCAGGAACGCAAGACTGAATTGTACCATAGACTTTGAAAATGGTCCATACTTCTTTCTCTGCTTAGCTCTCAGCATACATTGGAAAGAGCATGGTAGTTGAACACACACATCACTACCAGTGGACTAGCCCCCTGCTGTAGTGATTGCATAAAGTTGTGTGGCCCAAGTGCTCTAGAATTGGAGATGGGCACCGCCCTATGCACCAAAAGGATTGGGAAAGATTTTTACTTCCTACAAGATTTCCCTGGATATCACCAAAATAATTAAATTGTTTCATCCATTGTTGTATAGAATCTTTAAATTTTTAAAGAAGAGAGAATCAAATTTAAAGCCAGTGCAAGAACCATATTATTGATTTGTCGAGGCATAACTATGGCAACAAGGGACATGTCTAACTCCTTTTACAGGGATTCTCGCTTTTGCTAGTTCAATTATTACCTTAACCTCTGCGCTGTGAGGGAATTGGGGAGGTAATGAACTGACCAGATCTGATTTGGAGCCTTTACAAGGACCAGTACGGAAATCACAGAGTTAGGGAGAAAAGTTAGGCAGTCGAGTTAGGCAATTTGAATATTTCTCTTTATTATCTTGAGAAAAGAACTACCATATTAGCATAAACCTTGTCTTGAATTCATCTTCTTGTGAAGACTACATCAAGACATCCTATATTGTCTTAACCTCATTAACATATCCATTCAGAGTTTTGGTATAAATCTGGTTTCCCAGTCCTATCTTTAGTGACTGACGAAGGACAGCGGTTGCTGTCTGAAACGTCTGACTGTTTCAAAATTTTGTCCAGCTGCTTGAGTAACTATTTTTGGCGTATTTCTCTTCATTGCATGGATAGACTGTGTAAAGTACTTTTGTATGTGTTTTAAAACCCTGTCTTTTTTATAAACAATTTGTGACTGTTGAAGTTAATTTCTTATTCCAGTGTAGCATGCCAGACTCCACCCCTGGGCAAAATATACATGGGTACAACAACGCTTTACATTAAATTGAGAAGAACCCCCTACATATCATGCTAAAATTAAGGAAGGCAATTTCGTAAAATTTTGTCGCCTCGCTACGAAATACGCCAACAAGATGGCTTTAACTAAGAATTACATGAAATCAAAATACGCCTTACGGAAAAGAGCATGCAGACCCTCTATAATGTATAAGTATGTTCTTGTTTCTGCAAAACCTATCAAGGAAGGCATGCAGTATTTAATCACCTTGCTATGAATTACGCGAATAAGACGGCTTTCCCTACGAATTACGGGAACGGTAGGCTGCCTACGCTTTACGCAAGTTACAGAAAAGAGCATGCAGACTCTACAATGCACAAATGTACATGTACTGTTCTTGTATCTGTAAAACCAATCAAGTTACAGCTGACCTAGTCCGCTAGTGACAGTAATGGAAGCATCAGTCTCACTCCTGACTCCCCAAAATAAACCACTCCATTTCTCACTCACTCAGAACAGATGGACCCAGCCTTAAGGAATGTTGTCATCCTTGTCTCCTAAGCCGATAATATATTCCATACAAGTCCGGAACATTGCAGGAATGCTGTTGTTGAAAAAGTTCTCAACTGTGCTTATTTCTGTGCCTTGCCTTGCTTAAGACGAAACAACTTTCCCTATAAAAACAATGACATTCCTAGAAATAACTAGATCCACACTATCTGTTCATTATCGCTCATCTTTTCCAAACAGGTGCAAGGCAGCAGTTTCTCAAGAACCTACTTATGCCCTTAAGAGCACAGACCAAGTCTTATTCCCCTCTACTTAAAACCTACCTAACATAAACTAATATTTTGCCGATAATGTATTCCATACAAGTCTAGAACACTTTTCAATGGCGCATATGTCTTCAAACTTGCCTTGCCGAAGTTACTACTAAAACACTTTCCCTATAAAAACAATGACAACTCCCCCTTTACTTAAAACCCACCTAACATAAACTAGGTCAAACCCCACATACCAGCACCTGACCTGTATTGAACTATGGGTTAGAATTCTAAACAGTCTAGAGTAAAAAAATACATGACACTTTCTTTAGTCTAAGGAAAGATTAGAATTCTTGCTATTCATAATGACTTAAACCAAGACCATAGCTTGAGTAATTGCTTACTGTGAAATTGGCTACTTTGCTCTAAATCAAGTAGACAGTATGTTTGTTTTCTAGGGCTACAAAAACTGCCCATATTTTTGAAGTCACACTGAGAGCCCCTCCTCTTTTTGGATAACCTTAAACGGGACACTTCATTTACTTCTGTAGACGTGTTTTGCCTTTTTAGTTTTTTCTTACAACACAACAAGAAATTTCCATAATCTTAAGAAACAATCACAATTTTCAAACAGAATTTGAAAAAGAAAGATTACAGAGATACATGTATATGAAGAACATGTAAGCTACACTGACTTAAACTTTCCCATACATGTAGTTGCCAAGTTTGAATACTGTATCTAAAAAAAGGTATTCTATAATTGAACGTGATCCCTTTTCTGTCTTGTTCACTGCTTTTTGATTGGCTTGCAATCTTGGCCAATTATGACCAATTTACAGGAATTTTAATCCGGCTAAGATTGTGACCAAGGATTGTCCTAAGAAAACAATTAACACATTCCAGACAAGCCCAGATCTAGACAACCATTAAGACGGAAAGACCATACAATAACTTCTTAAAGACAGAAATCTCTAAGTTGTTTGAACAACTATTTGTCTTCAATTTTCTACTTAGTTTGTCAGAATTTCTTAGAATCACAAGTAAGCCATTTTTACACACTGAATATTTATAACTGCAGGTGTAGCGGCCAAAACCTGCCCCTGGCTAGAATATAGGGACCCCCCATGCAGACCCTCACTGTTGTTAACTAATGAACCCTCCCTATGTCTTGCATATGTATAGCATATCTTGGAGGAAGTTCCCATATCAATCATGCCTATAGGGTCCCTCCTTATTGGTGCAATCTGTTCAATATGACCCTAGGAATGTGGAGCTGTCAGCAGCAGACAGGGGGAGGAGATTGTGAAGATAAGGGTGGGAGGGGGGCAGACAGGTCTGGGATTGGGGTCAGGGGGGGAGGATTCTGGGTCATGTCTCGTGGGGAGGGGGGTGTCATCTTTCATGGAGGGGGTGTCACCTTTTCTAGGAGATCTTGAAGGATTGATACACTGCTCTAGATCTTCTTCTGTTATGTTATACAGTTATACAGTCGGGTTTATAGGAAAGGTAGGCTAGGCTAGTTGGGTGGGCTACCTTAGCAGGCTACCCTTTCTGGGCCCCAAGGCTATGCATGGGGGTTTGGCCGAGAAGGAAATTTCCTTCAGAAAAAAATCTACGAAAGGACTAGCTGGCTAATGTGACACTTAGAATCTAAGTTAGATAATTTTTCCCATTGACAGAAGAATTACATGTAAGAATCTTGGTAAAGATTATGTTAAAATCCTGTCTATAGTGACCACCTGTCCACATAGACTTGATCAGTCCCCTGAGTGGTCTTCTTGTACAGTGTTGATTGTACTGTGTTGTTCTGATGTATCATAAGTTCTAACCAATTTTTTTTTTTTTTTCATAGATTTTCTGGAGGAGGATACTACCTGTCTCCCAACCCCTACGACATGGTGACCGTGTACTGTCCATACTACGAAAGGGGAACCTCGGATCTTGTGGAATATAACGTTCTCTATGAGGTAAGTTGTTTACGAAAGAGAGTAGCCTAGATGCCAGACTTCTCACAGGGCTATACAAATCCTTTCGACTATACCCTTAGGCTCGGTAGAAAAATACGTCCCGCTTCCAGATTTGGAACCCTGCCCTAGTTGCTCAGAGGTTTGTGTTGTAAAATTTTCTTTGGGGCATGCTGGCCCTAGAGCCAAGGAGCTGGCCTGTGTAGGCCCTTAAAACTGTCTTGTATCCAGGCTAGGAACTTAGAAAGACAGATATTATTCAGACTAAGTAATGCACAGATTGTTTTTATTTATGCCTAAACAAGATTGAAAGTTGCTTTGAAAAACTTTTATTTTTGAAGAATTACATGTAGATGTGATGATTCTGAAATATGCATGTTTTGCCTATTTAGGTGATTAGAGGAAAAATCTCAATTTGAAAACCCGTTTGAAAATTTGTCAAGTAATAGTTATAGTTTGTTTATTCATTACATAAGTTGATACGTTATCTAACTAAAGCCGTTGTGTTAACCAACCAGGTTGATGAAGACGGTTACAACCGCTGTGATGCAGAGCGAGGACGTCCGCTGTTGAGATGCGACCGTCCCTACGGCATCGCGCCCAACTTCGAGGCGCTGAAACTAACCATCCTATTCCAGGAGTACAGCCCTTCTCCATATGGACTGGAGTTCAAGCCAGGCAGAGATTATTACTATATCTGTGAGTCTTCTTATTGTATTATCATTATTATTGAAAATTATTGTTAAAAATTATTATCAAAGATTATGGTTGAAAATTATTATTATTAAAATTATTAGTAAAAATCATTATTATTGTTAAGATTATTAGTAAAAATTATTAGTAAGAATTATTATTATCATTATTATTATTATCATTATTCTTATTATGATTATTATACTTTCTTGTAGCATCTTAAAGGAAACCCAAGCAATAGTAGGGCCCGAAAAATTGGATTTTGAAAGTCAATTTCTTTATTCATTTCTACACATGATTAATTCAAACAACATTATCGCAGTGTATAGCGACGTCCATGATGCAAAAATATGACTTCATTGTAATGTGAGAACTCACTGAAAATCGTTGCCGGAGTTTTTGTAGGCTCGCAGAACTAAGGGGATCATCGTATGGCATGATTTTGCATGGTTTTAAAATGCTCAAAGTATGAAGTTATTATACAAATGTACGAGATAGTGTTAGTAAATATCACTATCATAAATAGTCTGTATAACGCAAACTCAAGCTGTCCGGGGGGTTTCTCTCCCCTCCTCTTGGGTTGTGAGGCGGTTACAGGGCGGCGAGCGGTCACAGGAGGCTTGATTGAATTCAGGCTATATCATAAAGATTTCAGCATTTTTTTTTATTTCAATATTTTTGTCCCTAATATTGCTTTGGTTGCCTTTTAAGAAAGAAACTTGAAATATGATGGGTGAAGCAGGGATGGACACTGTGGTATACACCTTATGGTGTGGTAAAGAATTTGAATTCTCATAAATCTTTTTTATGTTTCGAAACATATTGTTTTTGTCAGGTTTCTTCTCCTTCTCCTCCTCCTCCTCCTTCTCCTGTCAAATCTTCAAATCGCTTCTTCTCGGTCGTCCGTCAACCAAATTAGCTGAAATTGAGTATGCAGGTAGAGTACGTGTATACCCCTAGACCCTTTTTAAATTTTTTTGATATAAGTTTTTAAAATGATTTTATTGAGGTTTTTGGGTCATTTTCAGACAAAAGTCGCACATTATGGCCCCCAGTGCCGTGGTGTTGAAACCTAAGGACCTGAAATTTGGTGAAGTTGTGCATTGGATATTTACCCAAAGGACCCCATTTTTCTTTTGGTATACACTACTTCAAAATGATTTATTTTGCAATTTTTGGATGGAATTTTTGGTTATTTTCAGCGGCGCCAGCAAGAAGTAGGTCATATTGTAACATAAGCCCTCCTACACTTCCCCTGTCTGGGACTTAAAACCAAGCAGATGCGAGGTAGTAGGTCTACTAATGGTATTACAGAAAGTTATACGTACCTTATGTTACATGGTACGGATGTTATATTTGAGATGTAGGTACCTATAGGAAAGGTGAATACACCTGACAATAAATTATGCTAATCAGGACCTACTTTGCATAATCTATGCATAAAGTTGTATGTCCCTTACCGTACAAGCTGCGGATGTCATCTTTGAGATGTAGGTACCTTTAGGAAAGGCGAACACACCTGACCATAAATTATGCTAATGAGGACCTCATTTGCATGATTTATGCATAAACTTGTAATTCCCTTGCCGGAAAAGCTGCAAATGTCAGAGTTGAGATGTAGGTACCTTTAGGAAAGGTGATCACACCTGGCCATGAATTATGCTAATGAGGACCCCATTTGCATAATAGATGCATAAACTTGTATTTCCCTTACCGTAAAAGCTGCGGATGTCATCTTTAAGATGTAGGTACCATTAGGAAAGGTGAATGCACCTGGCCAAAAATTAAGCTAGTGAGGACCTCATTTGCATAATTTTATGCAGAAACTTGTATTTCCCTTACCGTAAAAGCTGCAGATGTCATATTTGAGATGTAGGCAGCTTTAGGAAAGGTACACACACCTGGCCATGAAATATGCTAATGAGGACTCATTTGCATAATTTATGCATGGAGTTGTATTTCCCTTACCGTAAAAGCTGCGGATGTCATCTTGAAGATGTAGGTACATGTAGGAAAGGTGAAAGCACCTGGACATAACTTATGCTCATGAGGACCTCATTTGCATAAATTATGCAAAACCTTGTATTTCCCTTACCGTAAAAGCTGCAGCTGTCATATTTGAGAAGTAGCTACTTTTAGGAAAGGTGAACACACCTTGCCATGAATTATGCTAATGAGGACCTTATTTGCATACTCTATGCATAAACTCGTATTTCCCTTACCATCAAAGCTACGGATGTCATATCTGACATGTAGGTACCATCAGGAAAGGTCAGGAAACCTGTCCATAAATTATGCTAATGAGGGCCTCGTTTGCATAACTTTTGCAGAAACTTCATAATACCCTTACAGCCAATGCTAAGGATGTCATATTTGCGATGTAGGTAATGGGAGGGGAATATCCTGCATTTTCCCGAATATGTTGCCATTCTAGTTTCATTATATTTCAATTTGCCCAGCTATTATTTTGCGACAGCCCATTTTTGCATGGGGAGGGGTATTGGCGAAACATGCTGTATTTGCTCAGAGGCAAATGACGGCCTTTCTAGTTTCCTTCTGTATTTTTTATTTTTCTCTGTAAATGTTCCTGAGCGAATCTTTCTTAAGTCTTCTTATGTGATTTTTTCTTTAAAAATATATGTACAACTATACAACCCCTATCATTCTTTTTTAGCAGTGCCAAAATGACACTTTCATTTTATATGCTATTTTGAAACATCACTTTCGTCCGTTTTACTCACCTACATTGTATACAATGAAATTCTTCCTTTAGATTTGTTAACACCATCTGAAATCTTCTTCATATCTGATGCCATTTATTTGGTGTCTTCTTTCAAAGGTGTCTGTTTGAGTGATAGCCTTATTTCTCTACCTGACAACTTTCCAATGAAACCTAGATTCCTTCCACCTGAAGATTTGCGATCATAGAAATCCTCTACGGCCTTCAGCCTCTGCATCCTACATTCTGGAACAGTCAATGGTTTGAAATGTAGGGATGAAGGTTTCCAATGTTGAAGGCAGCGAAGTTCCCGGCGAAAAGCTAACTGCGAATATAAAACCACCACGAACATTTCTGCGATTACAGTAATGCTTCAAAGCAACATCTTCAATTCTGGAACACTTAAACGTTAGAAATGTAAGGAAGACAAAGATTTGCAACTGTAGAAATACTGTAAATGCATTTCAGTTCGTGTGTTTTTTATTTTGTGGCAGGGAAAAAATGGAGTGTTCATGGTGGTTTTAAGGTGGCGTTTGTGACAAAAGTAGACTAGGGGGTAGGGAAAAAAATGTTCACGGTGGTTTTAAGTTCGCGGCGAAGAGCTAACCACGAACATAAAACCAACGCTAACATTTCTGCATTTACAGTAGTCCGCCTCAAAGCAACATTTTCAATTCTGGAATACTATAACATTGGAAAAGTAAGGTAGAAGTTTATAACTGATGAATTTTAGATTTGCCATCTTAGAAATCCACCACTGCCTTGAGTTTCATTGTCTTCAATTCGAAACACTGTTAACATTGGAAAATTTAAGTTGCTTTTTATTTATTTATTTATTTATTCATCTTCAGACAAGTGGGTAGCCCCATTCAACTTATTTGAAGTTGATTTCCAAGGGGGCCCACTAAATAAATAACAAAAACGAATCGTGTTACATTCAGTGAGACAACCAGAGGACAACAAGCAATATATACAAATAAACCGAAGCGTCATTACAGAGAACAGTTGTCGATATCAACCAAAAACGTCAACGGTGGAGGTCAGAGGTCAATGTGCGGTCTTTTACAGAGAATGATGAATTCTAGATTTGCGATTGTAGAAATCCGCCACTGCCTTGAGCTCCAGTGTCCTTTCTTCTAGAACACAATAATGTTGAAAAAGTAGGGTGATAGTCTATTAGTATTACGGAGAAGACATTGACGAATTCTAGATTTGCGATTGTAGAAATCCACAACTGCCTTGAGCTCCAGTGTCCTTTCTTCTAGACCACTATGATGTTGGAAAAATAGGGTGATAGTCTATTAGTATTACCGAGAAGACATTGACGAATTCTAGATTTGTGATGGTAGAAATCCACCACTGCCTTGAGCTCCAGTGTCTTTTCTTCTAGAACACTATAATGTTGAAAAAGTAGGGTGATAGTCTATTAGTATTACAGAGAAGACAATGACGAATTCTAGATTTGCGATTGTAGAAATCCACCACTGTCTTGAGCCACAGTGTCTTTTCTTTTAGAACACTATAACGTTGGAAAATAGGGTGATAGTCTATTAGTATTACCGAGAAGACATTGACGAATTCTAGATTTGCGATTGTAGAAATCCGCCACTGCCTTGAGCTCCAGTGTCCTTTCTTCTAGAACACAATAATGTTGAAAAAGTAGGATGATAGTCTATTAGTATTACAGAGAAGACATTGACGAATTCTAGATTTGCGATTGTAGCAATCCGCCACTTCCTTGAGCAGCAGTGTTTTTTTTTTCTTCTAGAACACTATAACGTTGGAAAAGTAGGATGATAGTCTATTAGTATTACAGAGAAGACAATGACAAATTCTAGATTTGCAATGGTAGAAATCCACAACTGCCTTGAGCCGCAGTGTATTTTCTTCTAGAACACTATAACATTGGAAAAGTAGGGCGAAAGTATATAACATAGGAGGCAATGATAAATTCTAGCTCTCCCCAGCTTTAGATCTGTCAGCGCCGTTAAATCTTTGACGCATCGCCAGTCTGTGAAGGTGTTACGATAACATCAGTCTGATGCGTATACCAAAGAGCAGTGATGTATAGGGGAGTGGTAGCCATTATTAATTCTATGTTCCCCACCTCTTGTGTGGTATTCATATTTCACCCTCTATGCCTAGGGAATGAAATATACATTTTTTTGTAGAAATAGCCCAAAACTCCCAATTAAATTATTTGAAAGGCTTGCAATCTATTAGTGAATAAAATGACCTAGCTACAAATTCGCAAGCTACACCTTTACCAAATTTCAGGTCATTTGGTTGTAATAATGGGCACAAGAGCCCAAAATGTACAGTTTGGGATAAACTGACCAAAATTGTATAGAATTCTATTAAAGGCCCCCCAAAACAAAATTGAAAAATAAATACAAAAGTTCTGTTTTAGTTTAGAGAAAATTTATTTTGTTGGAGAACTCGGGCCTTTTTGAAAATAGCTTCAAGTTAGAAAGGATGGCAACCAGAATATGTATCGAACCCTTCACAACTAAATGCCTAATGAATTCTGCCTTCCTTGCAAAACATGTCCAAACACAGGATTAACTAGGATTAAACTGGATTAAGGCATGTTTTGAAAGATGCCATATCATGTTCCAGAATCTTCCCCTTTATTCTTATCTTGTAATAAAAGCTTTTACCTCCCGTAAAAGTCTTTCTTCACCATTTGGACAAATGTGTTTTTTTATGTGGTCACTTTTAGCTCTATAGAACACACAAGGGATGGAGTTAGAAGTGAGATAAGGCCAAGGTTATGGAGTCAATTACTCTAAAACTCTGTGTGGCCCCAGACAGACTAGCTCCACAGGGATTTAGTGTTGATATACATATCACTGGAATACAAGGGTCCTGGAAACTGTTTTGAACTCGCTCTAAAAGGTAGAGACAAACTACTGAAGCAGTCATCCTCAATTGGGGTGAAGCATGATGCTTTTTCAAGTAGCTAGTAGTGCAATGAGGCTTTGCTATAGCTTGCGTTTTTTAGCCAAGCATGCCGGGTCACCCCTACTCTTCTCGATAAATATGTTGGGTTCTTTTACAAGGTTTGACGCTTGAGGCTTACGCCTGAAGCTCCCTCGTATACGGGGCCATAAGCAAAACCAACATAAAAAATGCTTGTTCTGTCTTACCCGCCTACCCCCTTGTTTCAGCAAAGTAAAAACTACCGCTAACACTCAATTTTCTCGCTATCTGAAAATTAAATCCACACAAACTTAAGAGAGTTTACAGTATTCCTTGTTATATACTACAGACCCTGTGCTGTGATCCTGCACATGTCTCCTGTCTATAGCTGCTAATTGGTGCCTAACCCCTGCTTTTCATCAGGATAGATCAGATTTTTAGATAACAAGAACTTCTCCTACCAAGCCCCAAGCAAAAATGTTTCAACAGAGAAGTATGGAATACATGTCATTAACAAGTACAGTCAAACCTGTACAAGTGATCATCTCTACATAAGGACCACCTGGCCATTGATATACAGTCAAACCTGTACAAGTGACCACCTCTACATAAGGACCACCTGGCCATTGATATACAGTACTGGAAGTTTTCATGTCTGGACTTGAATGTAGCCCTGTAACCTTTTTGCCTAATGAGGATTGTGTTCTTCTCTCATCAGCCACATCGACAGGGGAGTATGGGGGCCTGAATGCGACAGTTGGAGGAAACTGTGTGAACGGGATGAAGATGAAACTGTCCATCTGCTGTAAAAGTAGTAAGTATTATTGTATTATATTGTTTGTATTAATTTTTAAAAAGAATTTAATGTTAAGATAGATTAGCATTAATACTGTATTGTGTTATGTAAGGATAACATTGCCAGGAAAGCAGAAAATAAATACAGTATTCGTAGATGATAGTATAAAGATAAATAGAGCAATTTCTGTCATAGATTTGGGTACCTCATCGCAGTGGCAGACACCTCAGTCCCAGTGCCTGTAGTACCAACAGTAATCACTGTTGGGCGCTGTTGTGCTACTCTGTGGCCCTTGACAGTTTGACCGTCCGAAGTAGGACAGTGGATAGCTCAAAGAATGCAACTTATGTAATTGTTTGTTTGGATACCAAATCGTTAAGTTGTAGTACCAACAGTGATCTCTAGGGGGCGCAGTTGTGTTACTTTGTGGCCTTTACTTTGCCAGGTGTCTTGAAAGTGTGACTGTCATAAGTAAGACAGCAAGGAGTTCAAAAAGTGCAGCATGACTTTTTGGATACCAAATTGCAGTGCAGTCCCCAATGCCTGTAGTACCAACAGTGGACACAATGGGGCGCTGGTGTACTACTTTGTGGTCTTACCTTAGCCAGGTGTCTTGACAGTTTGACCATCATAAGTAAGACAGCAGATAGTTTGAAAAAGTGCAACATACATGATTGTTTGGATGCCTGTAGTACCAACACTGTGGGGCGCTGTTGTGCCATCTTGTGACCTATACTTTGCCAGGTGGCTTGACAGTTTTTACCACCATATGTAAGACAGTTGGTAGCTCAAAAGTGATCGTTTCTCTCCTCTCTTGGTTCTTTCAGACACTACAGACACTTCTGTGGCTAACACGTTGCACCTGGGTGTTTCTTGGTTCTGTGGCTTGTCTATCGCTGCACTCTTCTTTAACATGGCGTCTCTCTCTCCCCCCTCCCCCCCAGCCACAGAAACACCCAATGTAGTGGAGGAGCAAACCCAGAGAAGATCGCCCCCCCATATACCGAGTAATCGCATCCCAGGTAAGGACGCACTGTACACGCTTTCCTATGGGTTATTCCATCTTCAGGTCACGAATAGGGGACGCTTTCAAAACTTTCTAATAACTAAGTTTTCACCGTCACTGCAAAAGCCGCACACCATTTCTTTTGTATGAAGTTAATACTTCTATCTTTAGTCTTATCACTGCATGCGATAGCTTGTCTTCTTCTTATCTTCAGAAGTGTAAACTATTAGAAATAGTCAGTTCAGTGTTAAATATGATGGCGACAAATCAACAATTTTAATTTATCGTATGCTGTACGTTATATCGCGGTAGGGAGAAAATGGAGTGTTGGCGGTGGTTTTGAGTTTGCGTTTGAAACAATAGTAGCTTTAAAGTCACACAATGGAAAGGCTTTTTGCGGTGGTTTTAAGTTTGCAGTTAAGAGTTCACTGCGAAGACTGTGAACATGAAACCACCGCGAACATTTCTGCATTTACAGTACTCGATGAACTCAAAGACACACATGTACTTGTCGTATATGACAACATTGTCATTGTATACTGTAGCTGCATTTAAGTTCAAGGCGATTTGATTTTAGGATAGGGAGAAAATGTAGTGTTCACCGTGATTTTGAGTTCACAGTTGAAAGTAAGAGATTGGCAGACAAAAGACAGTAAATATTTTCGCAGTGGTTTTAACTTCGCGGTGAAGAGTTCACCCCAAAAATCGTGATCATAAAACCACCTCCAAAATTTCTGCATTTACAGTATACAAAATGAGCAACTCTCGGCTGAAACCTCTTTTAAACATGATAAAAATACATGATGTACATTTTGTACAGCTAAATATAGATATCCAGAAATGCAACCTCAATGAATGCTACTTCTAATGCCGTCGGTCGTGTTGTACCAACTTTTAGTCCTTTTTTTACGACACACTTTCCTATATCTCTCGCCGATGGTGTGGCTCTTGCCACCACCATAAACTGACTCTCTTTACTTTCGGTGTCAATAAACAAGTCGTAAACCGTGTCACACCGGTTAAAGTGCTGGGAGAGATCGCTCGAGCGATCGTACGTGCTGACGCTTTCGAGATCAATAGAACAGTATCGCCTCCGGGCACAACTGCAAATAAGGAAGGTGATTTTCCTGCGTTTGATGATAAGAAGGTTGTGAATCAACAGGGAGTGGAGTCATTGACTTCTTAGAAATGTTTCGGGGGAGTTCAAACCGTTCATGTTCGTGTAACGGAAAAGATACGATCTTTAGAGTCGCGTTGTGAAGTTTATGCAGCCCTTAGGCTAAAACGAGGGCACATGATTTATTATTATTCAACACAAGCATGCGAGATTTTCATAACTTTTAACTTTTAACTGTTTCTTGGAAAAGGATAGATTTGCAATGGATTGAAAAAGAGGAACAGATAATTTAGCCTTTCAAAGTTTTTTTTTAGTAGTATTGCATGATTTAAATAACTTTCTACTAAAGATTAGGTAAATTTGTAGTCTACAGTAACTGTACAATGTATATTGAAATTCTAGCCTGAAAGAAAGTTTGTGTTTGGTTCAAAATTTGTATAATGTATATTGACATTCTAAGGCCACACCAATTTAATTTCTTGGTTAACAGATTTTTTTCTAATTTTAGCAGGTTGGGGTGAAAACTTGCACCCTGTTCACCCCCTGAAACTGTGTGCACCAAAGTACAAACTTTCCTCTGAGATTCTGTTTTCCTGTTGATTTTCCAATCTAGCATTTTTTTTAAAATTCCGTTAACCAAGAAATTAAAATGGTGTGGCCTTCGGTAAACATGTAGTCTACTGTACAGTGTATATTGAAATTCCAGCCTGAAAGAAAGTTTGTGTTTGGCTCAAAATTTTTACAATGTATATTGAAATTCTAACCTGAGAGAATATGTATTTGGCTCAAAATTTGTGTGAACCAGCCTAGCAGATACAATAGGGTTAGAGATTAACTCTCAACGTGTCAAGAGCGATGAAATCTATGCCTTAGAATTAATGAATAGTTCTAGAAGCATCAACATGTCTGGTTGAAGTGACACTAGAGTGAACATTGCCACGGGCTAAGATTCTTGTATGCATACAAAGTTTCTCGGCTCTATAAGATCAATCCGTATGTGCAAGAGCCTCCAGTATAAGGCATAGCCTGGTGAGTAGAGAGCTCGGTTTGCATGTACGTAAAGTAATATGGATTTGAGTCCCCAACCAAGTCGTAATTTAGAAATACTGTAAATGCAGAAATGTTTGCGGTGGTTTTATGTTCGCGGTTTTCGCGGCAACCGTTTCACCGCGAACTTAAACATTTTTGTCCAATACTGTAGCAGTATAAAAATATAGAGCTGTCACAAACTTAAAACCACCCCATTTTTGCCTTAGCACGAAATAAAAACCACGCGAACTTCAATGCATTTACAGTAGTACATATGGCTTCTATGCATAGCACTCAGCACTTAAGAGTATAAGTTTTACACACGCAAGCGGTGTTACTAGTGAAATGGCCTAGCCTCCACTAGGCCTTCCTGCGGGGGTATGGATTGTAGAATTCGGCAAAAAGGGGAATGTTTGGCCATGAAAGGTTTACATGCAAATGAAACCGAATGGTGGCCAGACTCCCCTGGCAAATATTCTCGTTATAGCCGGTGTAGTTTTTTTTTTTTTTTAGTTAGTCTGGTAGAGACTAGAACCCCTGTAGCATTGTTTGAGGGTGCATAATTGTGTGGCCCAAGGGCTAAAGAAATCAAGATGCCCTTCACTCTGTATTGTGTAGAAAGAATTTCTGACCAAAGTCATGTTGGCTTGATTATATGGATGACATCCGCGCACATCATTTTCCGTGGTTTCCACACACAAAAATAAAGCAGCTGCAAAATGATAGAATATGTGCGGTATGTGCGGTATATTTTTTAGAAATATTTCAGAAAACTAATACTAATGCCGTAGAATGCCAAAGTCAGAGAGGAACTTCCGAAGATGTGAAAGAACAAAAATTACAAATCTATCATTCTGTATACCATGTGTTAAGTTTTGTTCTTCCTGTCCACGTAGATTTCATACTGAATGCGACATTTTTGGCCAAACGTTTTTATTCGCATACTCACACCAGTGTTTGGAGGTTTGCAGAGGCTGTCATCCATGTAATCAAATCAACATGCAAAAAAACTGCTATAGAATTTATGTGTAAAGTCAAGCTTATAGGAACAGCCTCCAGTTCAATTATGGATTTCCAGTTTAATTTGGGACTACCTCAAACTTAAACCCAATCTTAAACCCAAATGGCTTGCACATCTGGTAGGTAAAAATGAAGTTAGAAATATGTAGCAGCCACTGATGACCCCCTAGGGATTAACCCAATTCTACAGAAATCATCAGAAATTGAGATAGAATTCTGCAGAATTCTGAAAACTTGAGCCAGAATTCTCGGAACTTGAGCCAGAATCCAGAACTTGAGCAGAATTCAGAATTTATCTACATGCAGGAAGAGAGAGATGATGTGCAGAAAGAGAAAATCAAGTTGAAGGAAGAAAACACCAATTTGGAGGGTTTAAGTGTTGGAAGATATAATTCTGCAGAATTCTGTCTCCAGTACTCAAAACTCTGTAGAATACTGTTCCATTTCCCAGAACTCTGCGGAATTCTGCAGAAATCTGGCTCAATTTTCCAGATTTCTTCAGACTTCTGCAGAACCGGGTTAATCCCCAGGGGGTCATCAGTAGCTGCTACATATTTCTAACTCTATTTTTATCTACCAGATGCGATATTGAGCCATTTGGGTTTAAGATTGCTGAAATGTGGGAGATAGTCCCAAATTAAACTGGAAATCCAAGATTAAACCGGAGGCTGTTTAGGGTAAATATCCATTCAAGTGTTGTACGTCCATTCTAACAAATATGGTATTCTCCTTCCAGATGCTGATTGGTCAGAAAGTAGCGACACAAACAATGAAATAAGCAAAGAGACAGCCGTCCCCAGACCGGACTACGACTTCAGCAGAACGAGCAGCGCCCCGTCATGGCTAACAGGGAGAGCGGCGTCGTTAACCGCGTCGATATTCACCGTTGCGCTAGCGTGGGCTCTAACTAGACTATAGCCTGACCTCGCAGCGAGAGATGAATTTACAACAGAGTCAATTATAGAGGGAGTAGGGATAGGAATGACCAGGGAACGCTGTAAGGGGAAATAAATTATCGGTCAGCTTTGAGTGTGTTTTGACAGATAAAACCCTCCGCAATAAAGCGATAACATCGCGGTGTCAAGAAAATGGCGGGGTTAGGCCAAAACTCACAAGGGGAGGGGCTGAAAGGCTTTTTAACCTTCTCCCTGCTGCTTTAACCTGTAACCAGTACAAATTTAGTACCAAAAGGCTACTTTAGCACAAAGAAGGTAAAAAAATTTTTTTTTAAGGAATTCAAGAAAATTTTTGCATTGAAAATCACTTCCAATAAAAAAAGGGGATATTTACTTTCTAGCTTGCCCCTGCAAATTTTTGAAATAACCCAAGATTGCTTTTATAAAAATCCTACGTTATTTCATTCGTCATGATTGTTGACGAGATTTGTTAAAAGTGTTAACAAAATTATGAGATACAGTGTAAAGAACATTATGGGATGCCATTTTTACAACTTGCAACAATCAGCGTAGCAAGTGTTAGGCAGAGGTTTTCGGCATGGAATTGCCATCAACGCAAATGAAGTTTTAGTGGAATAATAAAAAGATAGGACAGGTCTCTTTCAAGTAATACACGTGCTTGATGTAGATGGCTGACAATTTCGTTTTGGTACGTAAAACTTGATTAAACCAATAACTTATTGTTAACCAAAAATGGGGGTGTAGTGCTACCTAAACAGCGGACCCTGGTCATTGAAAGTAGGAGGGTATGTGTGGGTTTTTTTGGTATCTCAGAGTAGTAGATAACTACAATGATATAACTTATTCCTTTCTATTTATATGAAAAGGAAGAAAATAGATATGTTTTGGATCTAGTAACAAATATTGTTTACATGAGTAAACGTATGTCAAAAAACCCCTAAACACCCTCTTGTAGACATTCCTCAGTGTGCAGTGATCTTGTAAATAGTCTGTAAATTGTTGTTTCAATGGTTTGTATATTGGTTGTAAGTATAAAGTGCAGAGAGATCTATATTCCCACCATTTTTGGGGTGAAAATTTGAATGAAGTAGTTTTAGAGAATGGACAAGAACTGTGGTTTGTTTACATGTATGTAGATGTATAGATTGAAGAGAAGTTAAATATGGAAAGGATTTGGAGTAGATTTGCATAATTTGAACTGATAGCATATTTGCAAAGGATCAAGGGAAGGACTCAGACAGAATCTCATTGGTTGAAAATCATGTAACAGTTATGTTTTGAAAAGTAAGGTATGTCAGGATTGGTGACTTTTCTTGGGAACGAAAATTGTATTGGACATGTTATGAAGGATTGTCATGTTTATATAATAAATGTTTCAGTTGTAGTTACATTGTTTTTCACTCATACAGTTGTTCTAAATACTGTTTGTGTAATTTCTTGCTTAAATATGGACCAAAGAAGCAACCAAAGCTGGTTTCAAACAAATAGTCTACTTCGCAACCCCTACCACATATATTCATTTTTTTCTCAAACTAAAAGCAATAATCTTTTTGCTTGTTTTTCAATAGATCATAAAAGATATCATATCTATTCTGAATGAATATCTATATTCCAACAAGGTATGTCCTGGCAGTGGTATGGTATTGGACATTGATTCTTGAGGATATAATAATTGCAGAAAATATGAATGTATGAATAGTGCCAAGATCTGATGCATAGATTAAACAATAGCTTTTGCAGTGCAATGTTGACTTGAGCATTATCAAACCAAGGAAGGGGGCAAATCGTGTAACAAAATTCAAAGTCTACGGTTCAACAATTTCTTATTTAAGCCAGCGTACATATAGGTTTAAAAAAAGACGGCAAAGTTATCATGATCGTGAAATACCTATTTAAGGTTGTAAATGATTCTTGGTGTTCTTTTATCTTTAAAATTTGTTTCATTTTGATCGATATATACATAACGTTACAGTATACAACTTGTAAATTCTGCCACGTAATGGGATAGTTACATAATACATGTGCTAGTACAGCTTGATTAAGTGTTACTTGCTTTTGTAAGGTCAAACAGTGAAATTTGGTTGTTTTGTTTTGTGTTAGACATATTTTTACTGTTGCAGCAATATGTCAAGATTTTACTGAATTTTACCTATAATTGTGAAAAACAATGGGTGTCAATGTGGTTTAAGCTGTCTATACTACCTTTATACTGCTGGCTTTATACAATATATATACTGACTTTCATATCATGCGATATATCAAGTTAGACTTCAACTCATAGTACTGCCCTTATTATGGAGGTAAAATTTTACAAAATGATGTTCAAATTTGCAAATGAATACAGAATCAAATACAGTTCAATGCTTTTTAGATTGCAATGATATTATAGATATCAAGACGGCTGAATATTTGCAAGTCCGAAATTGTCGTGTACATGTATATGATCGTTGTCTGTGACAACAAGTAGAGGTAGATATTTCGATGTTTGTAAAGTATTTCTATATGTATTTCTATCTGCAAATATGGTCAATTTCTTGTATCTTCGGTTGCGAAATATGTGAAAATTATAAATGATGCCATGAATGAAAACTTTTGTGTTGTAGTTTTTGTTGTGTGAACGATTCTTGCAATATGTATGAAAGAAGGCATTTTTTTAACCTCAAGTCTGCTAAGGTAGCCAGTTGGCACCAAAGTTGTTTTGGTCACAGGGTTAGGCAGCAGGGAGAAGGTTAAGTTGTTTGGAGTCACAAAATTTGGTACAAAGATTAACCTTTTCCTGTTGCCCAACCATGTAACCAATAAAATCGGGTGTCAAAAGGCTACCTTTGTACAAGGAAGGTTAAATTTGAAAACAGTGTGATTAGAAGAGGGTGGGGAGGGGGGTCTCATTCTTAATTGATATTTTCACCAAATAAATCGTATTCAGTGCATGCAGTAACAAGACCATAGCATTGCCCAGACAAAAGATACAAAAACTGGAATTTCTGCTGCAGTGCAAAGGTCACCAACCAGGGGGCTCAAAACTGACAGTAACCTTCGTTTTCCCAAGGCCTACCCACATACCAACAAGCTGCTAGGGGGCCCAAACCTACACCACTTCTTTATTACATCACAGGCTATCTGCCACAAAAAAATCAAGATCATAGCACATCCAGATCAAACGATACGAAAAACGGAAGTTCTACTGCAGTACCAAGGTCACATACCAGGGGGGCCAAAATATCGACCTTCATCTTCTTCTTAACACCTACCCACATACCAAAGGCCATTACAATCCATCCAGACGTAAACACAAGCAAACACACACACACAAAACTATATCTCCCATTTTTCATGGAGCTAAATATCATGACAATCCACCCAGGGGTTCTTGAGTTATGCTGACTATACAAATATCCACAAACAGACAGACCCAAAGCAACCTCTATTTTTCATAAAAAGAATGTTTTAGGTTTTCCTTTCCCTTGCTAATATCATACAGCGAAACCTTCAGAATCATCATTTTTTTGTTCTTTTATTACCAATTTGGGAGCATTCTTATACTTCCATTATTCCACTCACAAGTTAGATAAGTCCACCCCTGGCGTGAGGACTGAGGTGAAAAGCGGGTGCACAACGCGCCCAGGGCGGCCATGTTGTGTATGAATGGGCAGTAAAGCATGTAATCTGTACTTGGTTATTTCCCATGTCAGCACGCGGAGTAATTAATCACACAGTACCTGGACTGAGGGGGAAGGGGCAGTCTCAGAACAACTGTTTTCTTCAAAAAGAAAATTTCGTGTTTTGGACTGAGAAGGGAAGGGGCAAATTCATGACACCTTTTTTCTTCAAAAAGAAAATCAAATGCTTTGGAATGAAAATGAAGACGCAAACTCTCTGTTTGTTTGTTTTTCTTTCAAAAGACGCTGTCATGATTTTGAGCTTCCATGAAACTGCTGATACTTTTCCATGGACCATTTAGTTTTATGCAAAACCATTGGCTAAATTTGTCAAATATCAGGGGTGCCAAAGAATACATACGAATTTTACGGAATACATACGATCCATTACTAGAAACATACGATCCGTACGGAATACATACGATCCATTACGCGGAATACATACGATCCTTACTAATTTGCTGGCCATCGCGCTAGCACCGTATCTAGCTTTGTCTGGTCCTCCTAGTTGGTCTAAGCCTACATCAGTCTTAATTAAGTGCAGCTTGAGATTTTTAGAGTTTAGCCGGATCGATGGGATACGCCATTATTAAGCTCTTAAAAGCCAAGATATCGTACGAAGAACTGGTTATCCCGAGTCAGCCATCTTGAATTTGCCGCCGGTCACGTGATCCAGGCACATTTCTCCAAATTAGTAAGGATCGTATGTATTCCGTAAGGATCGAATGTATTCCGTAAGGATCGTATGTATTCCGTAAGGATCGTATGTATTCCGTAAGGATCGTATGTATTCCGTAAGGATCGTATGTATTCCGTAAGGATCGTATGTATTCCGTAAGGATCGTATGTATTCCGCGTAATGGATCGTATGTATTCCGTACGGATCGTATGTTTCTGCGTAATGGATCGTATGTATTCCGTACGGATCGTATGTTTCTGCGTAATGGATCATATGTATTCCGTACGGATCGTATGTTTCTAGTAATGGATCGTATGTATTCCGTAAAATTCGTATGTATTCCGTAAAATTCGTATGTATTCGTTGGCACCCCTGAATATACGTTTCTGATACCTGAACTTTGGTAATGTTTATATTCAAGGTTCAGGATTTAGATTGTATGCTTTATGAAAAAGATATAGTGAAGCAAAAATTCATGATCAGTAGGTCCAAACAACCGGAACATATCCCAGAGATGACCGTTCTCTCGGCTCTTGCGAATGATTGAACGATGTAATAGACGCACACCTAAGTTACGATGCATCTCCATCCATCCAGAGGAATTAGATGGACGTACAAATCATATCTGATTTACAATATCGCAATAACATGGAAAATAAGGATTTATATCCGCACTTGTAGCACTTTGGGTAAGGGCTAGGGATGGCTGTATTGGACATTAGGGTATCATTGAACGCAGAAAGTGCCCGTTATCCTAGAAGTCCGCTTATACTATTTGTGCTAGCTGCTCTCCCCATTGTGAATATCACCCTGTGAGACAGTAAATAAATATAACGTTACAGGCAGCTATTTTCAACTCTCAAAAGATTTACCTCAATGTTCTTCTGAAGTCTCGAAGTGTATGGCTCCAATCTTGGTAAGTCTTTGCCGTTTAAACTTTTGAAATGCTGGGGCTACATTGTAACTAAGGGTTTACAAACGAGGGGTGATCAAAAAGTTATGGGCCTCAACCAGAAATAATGTGAAGAACTCAAAATTTCGGGGCATGATTATAAAGTATATGAATTTTTAAAAAGCCTTTTATGAATGTCTACCGAAATTCAATTTGCTATGTATATAATCATCACTGTTCAGGCGACACTTGATAACTTAAGGTTAAGGTGGGAGGGAAAGGAAAAAAACATGGACAATTGAGCTGTGACCAGTTCTTTCTAGTTGAAATATGAAGGGAATCTTCATCAAACATTTTGACAATGTCTTCGTAGATTTCATGGCATGAGGAACACGACCCACACAGCTCACCGTTCACCCTTAAGCTTGTTTTCTCGCCACTTATAATTACCTACTGGTTTTCAAAAGAACGTCGACTGGAAAGTAATGGCCACAATGATTCGAAAATCGGTCGCCGTGGATATTGATAAAAGACTTCACAGTTTACACTACATGTTGTTGCCCCCAAATTTGAGTAGTGCACCTTATATCTCGAAGGCCCAGAACTCATCAGTGATCACCCTTCGTACTATGGTGAAGAAGGACAATTTGGATTTCTGTGTGCTATTTTTTGAAACTACAGTTGTGGTAAATTAAAGTTAGGGTATCGTGACGATCCAGATTGACCAATTTTCTGCCAGCGCAAAGACAAAGTCAATGTCACAGGACAGGGACCGAGAAATGAAGCCACATACTGATGAAATGCCATTTTCCAAGGTCAAGGTACGAGGGGGGGTCAAAAAGTATAGCCATTATCATCATAGCAGTGTGTGTGTGTGTGTGTGTGTGTGTGTGTGTGTGTGTGTGTGTGTGTGTGTGTTTGTGTGTGCGTGCGTGAGTGTGTGTCTGTGTGTGTATGTGTGTGTGTGTGTGTGTGTGTGCGTGTGTGTGTGTGTGCGTGTGTGTTTGTGTGTGTGTGTGTGCGTGTGTGTGTGTGTGTGCGTGTGTGTGTGTGTGTTTCCGGATTGTTGTAGTCAGCAAAACTCAAGAACCGATGAATGGATTACGATGATATTTGGTATATGGGTGAACCTTGAGAAGAGGAAGATCAAGGTCATTTTGCGCCCCCCCCCCTCCGTATGTGACCTTGGTACTGCAGCAGAACTTTCGGTTTTTGTATCTTTTGTTCTGGACATGCTATGGTCTTGATTTCTTTGTTAGTAGATAGCTTGTGATGTAAAGGAAGAAATGGTGTAGGTATGGGTCCCTAGCATCTTGCTCTGGAACTGCAGGGGTGATTTTGTTTGAAATTAGTTGAAATTTTGGACAAATGTGAAGACACAGATCTGAAATATCTCAATTTTCTGTTCAGATTTGTTCATAGACGTTCATAGACGAACTTTATTGCACGACTATTGTAGCAAGTATGGCAACAACAGTTACTATAGAACAAGACATGTATGGAATAAGACTATTCACTACAACAAAATGACTATCTTATGTTTTACACGATTCAAGTTGGGCTAATAATGAGTATCATGATTTTTTCTAATAACAAAACAATCTTTTATATATTTCCCTATTTTAAAGCTGTGTGAGCTGTTGCATCTAAAGATATAGTCAAATCTATCTGTAGCATTCAGCGTCTTAAAATCTGAAGTACTTGAATTGATAAAGATGAATAACTTATGAGTGACCGAGTTGAATGAACCTGCTATAATAATACTAATAATGTCATTAATTTCTGACTTCCCCTCGTCATAACCCTATAATTGGCAGCACGGGGATAAGATGCTTGTCTGGCGGACCCTCGGAGAGCAATTTACGGTGAAGTCAGGACCCCGGAGTCAATAGAACTGACCTCAACTCCCTCCATGATCCCTTATCGATCACCTGAAATCACCGCGGCAGAAAACAAGCTCAAATTAGGAAGAAAAGATGGGAATCCTAGAGCTCTACACCTGGTGTTTCTGTGACATTTGACATGGCCGTCCTAGTGGAAGAATTAAATGATCAAGTTAGGAAGTTGGGTTGAAATCTATAGATTTTTGAACATGGAATAGGCTTGGCTTTCTGACTTTAGTTGGTCTGGCTAAGCAAGGGTGAAGGTGGAATGAAAAACGTTTGCATTTTGTTAAAACTTTGCTCAGAATAGTCTACTTTGTTCTCTGGAACTTGACATTTATTAACATTAATCCGCCGGGTTACATAAATCCATTATTTTGAAAAACAGCGGGTTTGAGAGATCTCTAGTGTAGCAACCCCAGGTACGCACAGTTTAGATGTACAGGAGTGCATTACACTGAGGGATGTTGGGTTGGAGATCTGTTTGGATGTATCTTTTCAGGGTGGCGGAATTATGTACCCTGGTGGAATTATGTTAGTAGATGTTACGTGCAAAGTTTTAGCTTAAAAGAAAACTCATCCTCAAAATGACAGACATTTGAAATGTCTGTAGGAGTAATTGAGTGTGCTTAGAATTACTTCTTAGGAAAAGTCAAGGTCCAATAGCATATTTGAGATCACAGTGACAATAGGCAGTTAATCCACTGTACGCTATTGGAAGACCGAAGTCAAGTAGTACCCATCTACACCTGGGTGGAGTGAGGAAAGATACGTTAAGTGCCTTTCCCAAGGACACAACGTCTAAGCTAGGAACGTCAAGAATCAAACCCCAGACATCTCAATCCCCTGTCCACTTGCCAAACCACCATACCATCGATGTCGAAGCCACTTGTTTTATTTCCCCTTGGAGGGAAATGACAAATAGCTTCTTCAACCCATCCCTAGGAGCTTTTGTGACTTTCAAACAACTAGAATTTCGTCTTCGCTGCTATCTTGGTACTTTATCCAAGGACAAATTTGTATTGTTGATGTTTCCGATTCTCAACTGCTATGCAATTCAAACAAGGATTTGTAACGTCTTAAAGTTCAAGGTCACAGAATCAGTCCTGTCAAGTTCTTAATCCCGTCAAACATGAACCGTAATAGTGAGTATTTGATAAGCGACCTTTGTCGTCTGACACTGCTGTCAATCATGTCGGTTGCCATGGATACATGCCCTGAAGCATTGTGAGCAAAGCTTATCATCGGAGGCATCAGGAATTGTGTAGTTCTTCTTAAGCTTTCTTAAGCAATGCCCCTGGCTTTCCTCACAGGTAAGGCATAAGAAAAACAAAATGTTGTCTTTCACGTTACGGTACAAAAAAGAGGGTCGGTAGGGATTCAAAGACAGTTTAAAGGAAACCCAAGCAATATTAGGGCCCGAAAATCGCATTTTGAAAGTCAATTTATTTTGTGATTTCTAAACAACACTATCGCAATGTAAAGCGACGTCCATGATGCAAAAATACGACATCGTCGTGATGTGAGAACTCACTGAAAATCGTCGCCGGGGTTTTTGTAGGCTCGCGAAACTAAGCAAGGGGATATGGCAGGTTTGATTTTTGCGCGGGTTTAAAACGCTCAAAGTTATTATGGAAATATGCTAAACAGTTTTAGTATATGACACTAGCAAAAAGATTTCAGCGTCTTTTTATGACCATTTTTTTTGCTCTGTTATTTCTTTGGTTGCCTTTAACATTGCAAAACTGGAATGCGTCCGGGCACCGGTATTTTCAACATCATATTAATTTATATTTGTACCGATATACATTGTACAAGCACAATTATGTCAATTAACTGAACAAAAAAGAACAATCTTTCATACACTGATCCCTACACCAACTGTTCAAAGCCTTAAATCTATTAATCATGAGAGTGTGAAATCCAAGAAGTCTACAAGAAAATAGGCAAGATTTGTTGGGTTCTGTTTAAAAAATTCATCACTCAGATTTCAGATCGAGATTTGTTTTGTACCTTGCGGTCTACCAAAGAAGGTTTGGGTCAGCAGGTTTTTGCTGGTCGAGTAACCGGAAACACAACATTGTTTCTCCTAGGCCTAAGAGCAGATTTCATATTTAACGTTACAGATGTTGAAGTCAATTCGGTTACAGAAGCAAGACAAAACAACGATATCGTCTATACTGTTGAGGTGACAGAAGCGGTAACGCAACCCCGCTGCTTCGCCATCTGGATTAAATTCCGTGGATCCTAGGGCCCGAGTTCAATCCTAGGGTCGGTCTACTCCAGCTCAGACATGTTGTAAGGGATTGCATTCGTCAATTCGGATGGTGACGTAAAGCCGGCGGCCCCGTGTATGAGGGAGCTTAGGGCGTAACACGTAAGCGTCAAACCTCTGTTGGTAAAAGAACCCAACACACTTATCGAGAAGAGTATGGGTGACCCAGTGTGCTTGGCCGAAAACGCGAGCCGTGGCGAAGCCACATTGCACTACCACTAGCTACTTGAAAAAATAACATGCTTCACCTCAATTGAGGATGACTGCTTTACCTTTTACCTAATAATTAAGTCTATACTGTTAAATCCATTATACGATCGACGCACCATAGAGTGAGGAATGCAATAGACTTCAAAACAGCTGTGAAAGTGCCGTGTTACAATTGCTAAGATCCAAAAATATCCTTCCGGAATTATGTCCTTTCCTGTAACTACCCGCTCAGTGACCATATTTCTCTTTTGAAGCACACAAAAATGTCCCAGGGAAAGATATTTTCCCTTTAGAAGTCAAAGTTCAGGAGGATAATTCCCCATTAAAGAACAAAGGTCATGTACAGGCAACTAATACGTTTGGAAATGTGTCAGTTTTATGACTGAGGCTTGGGGCGCTGTCACCATAAAAAAAGAAAAAGGGATTCTATAATGGGGTTGTGGGGCGTCTGTGTAACAGAGAATCACATCTTTGACAACTGGAAAATCAACTTGTTATAGATATAAGGTATTTGTTTTTCAATCATCAAGAGAGTCTCAGCCTTGCCGTTGATAAATACCGAAATTTGACAATTTGACGGCTGTTTTAACTTTTACGGTTATGGATGGGAGAGATACCACAGAATGCGATATTACGAATGTCGTAAATATTGTTTATCATTTTATATGGTCAAACTATCAAGGTCAAAGTCACTGAAGCCTCGAGAACTCAAACCCCTTTGCGAGCCTTTCGCCATTTCTCAATTCCCGAAAAGACTGAAATTTGGCAATTTGACGGTCGTTTTAACACTTTTTTGGAAACGGTCGGGAGCGGTACTGCAGATTAGGCTCTTTTAGGGTTTATAGTCCCGACTTGTAAACATATGAAAATATACAAAACTATAGGCTTAAATCCAGTGAAAACATCACCAAACAGGTCCAGATACATTCACAAACATTCAGAATGACTTTTAGGACTTACAAAAACACAAGTTGACATGAAAAGGGTCGATTGTTCGGCGCGACGCGAGTAGTCCATATAACACCGTGACCGCCCTATGAAGCGCCACCTATATTCAGGAACACATGCATGATTGGGTGTGTGTATGTGTGCGTGCGTGCGTGTGTGTGTGTTTATGTATGTGTCTCTGTGTGTGTGTCTCTGTGTGTGTGTGTGTGTGTGTGTGTGTGTGTGTGTTTATGTGTGTGTCTGTGTGTGTGTGTGTGTGTGTGTGTGTGTGTGTGTGTGTGTGTGTGTAGTTAATTGTGCCTACACGCATACAGATTCTGACGGCACGTTGTTTCTGTATTCCTTTTTTGTCGACTAGAATCGATGGAGTGAAATTACGAACGTACAGCCACCCCATGGCTATATCTTTTCTTTTTTTTTAATGTCTGGATATGATTTTCACCATTCAACGTTTCACATGTATTGCTAGCATTTGTATATGAGCACCATTTGCTTCCTTCTTGTTTTTGTTCTAGCGGTAACGCCAGAATAACCAATATTCATAGAGCATTGCCCTGCTTTTTGGATTCAATAGCCGTAGAATGAAAGAAAGAAAGGATGAAACAGTACTAGTAACGTTAACGTTACGTGTAACGTTAATGTTACTTAGAAAAAGCTTCTTGCATTGTGATCGTGCTTTGTTGATGTCGTTGTTTGGAATGACAGACCGCTGGAAGAGTTATCTATTTCTAAATGTGTGTCACATTTTGAGTGTTGTATCCCTCGCAGTCCAGTCTCCTTATGGCAGAGCCGAACCCGCGTAAACCTCCTTCAGGTTCGGGAATGTAGGGAGTTTCTACCACGCGGATTCAGCTCTGCTATAGGAGAACGCGTTGCAGGCAGAAATGGTGGATTTTTCGGTTTTTACGGCTCAACACCAATTTTTCCTGTTAAAACAGATGATTTCAGTCAACCCGAAGTCATTAGCCACAGTTCAGTACTTTCAGTCTATATATGCACTCTGTATTTTGCAGGTAGATAGCCTGGGTGCCATCCTATTTCTACCGGGGCTCCTACACTCGCTACCCTAAAATAATATCGAGTGTAGGAGCCCCCGGTAGAAATAGGATGGCACCCAGGCTAGCAGGTATATCCTTCCCTATATCATTTTGCACGTTCGTGTCAAGATGTTCATTATTATCGTAGTAAGCGGATGAACAGTTGCTTAAAAGGCCAAAGCTGTCAGAGGAATGCGGATGATGTCAACATATATCTTAAACCTACTCATTTCGTACAAAAGAGATGTGTACACGAATGTAGGAGGCGCTTCTGCGCTTGGCCAGTGTTACACGAGCTTCTCACGCGGCGACCACGAATTAATCCCTTTTCTGCAACTGGTGTTTTTGGAAGTCTTAAAAGCCATCCTAAATGTATGTGAAGGTATCTGGACCTATTTGGAAAAGTGTTCCCCGACTTACAACCTAACGTTTTGCATATTTTACGGTTTTTATAAATGGGGACCCATGGAACTACGCAAGTCCAAGGTTTTTTGAGATACAAAGTTTCTAGATAGAGAAACTACTGATTTTCAAGCTACATAACAGCTGAGCTTTGCCCGGTCCATGCATACCTCGTACATATCAACCTAACTTATTTCGGTTCCTTTGCCTTGAAGATCAGTAGCTCTCTTAAGGAAAGTTAGCGTTGAAAACCTTAATTGTCTTTAAAAAAATTAGTCTCTACATAACGCAATAAAGACTAGGGACACTGAGCATTGGTGATTCAATATTTTAATGTTTTTGTCTCAAATAACAATTAACACTGAATATTGGCATCCATTTTTGCCGCATATTTACATCACCCGTGACAACACAAGTAAACAAACACACCAGTTATTATGGAAAACAACTGCGCAAAAATCAGTCAGAAATTCTCACAGCTACAGGGTTAGTCCATTTACAAGATGGGGGTGACAAAAAAACGAACCTCTGCACATGTCTTCTTGGGTTCTGTTATACATTGTGGACATATTTCGATGTTTGAGCGTTGAATTTTGTTTCATAACAATCAAATTTGTTTCATACTTCTAAAGAGTTTTATATACCAGAATAACCAAAATTCTGTCGCCAATGATTTTTACAAAGTCATCCACAAGCTTCAATATTAATATTCAACAATTTTAACTTCAAAAATAGCTTTAAGTATAATTTCACTGATACTCCTTTTCACACATTACATAGTTCACAATATCTTCTTAAGAGGCTGCAATTTCTATTCCTAAAATTACAAATGTCATAAAAAAATGAAAAATCAATATTTGGTACACAATCTACAAATTTTGTAGAATAGTGGTCAGAAAGATTTTCATCTCTTCAAACAAATTTAGCATGTTTTAGATTTTCAACAAACATACAAAAAATTGATATTTGTCTACAACTTTGCAAACATTGAATCAGCTAGTGTTGTTTTTTCAAGTCCAAAAACCAATGAAAAAATGTTTGTGGTATATTATGAAACTACCGCACAACACAATGATGTACTACGTCATACTACAAAACAATTCATGTATGTCCAACAAGTTTAGTTACAAATATAGCAAACTATTGAAATGTCTTACATCCTACATAATTAATATACACAGTGACATGGCAAAATCTGCTTCTAAATCCATTTAAACTTACTACATTGATGTAAATAGCAAAATATCACTTCAGTTTCTATTCCAAATAGCATAAAATAAACGCCACTACAACAATATTAGAGTACTCTATTTTCTAGTGTGGATATGGCACATATAATGTTGCCAGTGATAAGTTAAGGAAAACAAGTTGATTAACATACAGCTTAACCCATTAACTTGACAGCTTAACATATTAACTTGTTCACTGTTATTACCAAATCTATTGGCTCTTTTAATGACATTCGTTCGCTGCAGTCCAATTGTCAAAATATATTATAACCCCTAATAACTTTTTTTTCAAAGTTATAAACATTACAGTTATTGCAAAGACTCTGAACATTTATAATCATAATTCTTATGCTTTGACAAATTCAGGGTTTGTCTAAATTTTTGTCATCATAGGACACATACATGTAGTCGACTATGGCCTTCCGACCTTCTCCAGACCATGGTTGGGAGTTAGTCGTGAGCAAGGTCATCTGTGGTTGGGAGTTGGATGGCAAGGTTGCCTACTAGTCTTTAAAAGTCATCTGTACCAGCCGACTACGAGTTTTGAATAACCAAAGTCGGAGGAGGTTATAATCTGCTTCGATGCGATCAGAGATGCGAACTGCAGCTAGAATCGGATGGATTCCAGGCTACTCCCAACCCAGTGCCAACTTTGGTTAGGGGGAGGTCAAGAGCAAAGTCCTGCTCATTAAAAGGCCCTGAATGTGTGACTAGGGCTTTATCAGTATAGCCCCCCCTCTTTGTCACACAAACACAAAAGAGCCCCCCTCCCCACCCCTACATTTGTATATTACAGAAACTACATATTGAAAACCTGCATGGCATAACCTACAAATGATCTACATAGAAGAAGCGAAGTCCTAATTTTCTTTCAGTCTTTCCACTACTGTAGATGTACATTAACACGTAACCAGTCCCCTCCTCGGTAAGGACTGTACAAAGTAATTAGTGAGTAATTAGTGTTGAGAGTTATTAGGAATGTCATTGACTTCAAGGTCGCCCCAAGGTTACACTCACTCCTTTTGCATTTTCCTAATTACGAACTGCCAACTGAGATTTGAGAAGCCTTAGTTCAAAAGAGGCTCTTCCTTGTTTCCTGTCTAACAAACTTGTTTCGGACAAGTTCTTCATGAAGGTTATTTCAAGGTTAAATGCTGTTCAAGGTTACTTCACCCCCCTCCCCACTGTATATCAATATTGGTTAGGTGCATTTGTATAGCATAGTGTCCTGTACACAGTTACTACAACAATGCCAACAGAATCGTGGGAACAAACAACATCAAAAAACTGTACAACGTTTTTCCAGATACACACATCTTGCCACTGCTTTGAGGCACAATTATTGACATCTATATCACCCAAATCAAGGGGAATATTATATAGTTTTTCGCAGACTACAGATAATTTACAATTCCAATTATTATAAAAATTCATCGAGAATCAGCCACCCAATAGGGAATGAAGCTGATAATTTGTCACTCTGATGTTCAAGAGATGAAGGAAAACTATAACCTCAACTTTGCCTTTTGGAGTTATAAACACCAGGTATTATTGAGAATATAGCCCACTTGGCAACCAATCAGAATATTGCATAATACCTGATGCATAAATGCCTTAAGTTTCCACCATTTGGATTTTGAATCTTCAAAATAAGATGTTTATCATTTTCAGTATTAAGTTTGCCATATTAGAGAAATGAAGATGATTAAATCATCAAACAATTAAAAAGTTAATCTAAAACTTCTTGTGGATAAAATTCAAATTTCATTATGACACAAATGTTTACATTCATCATTCAGTGCCCTCGTACTTAAATCTACATGCTTTTTGCAAGATGTGTTTTCCTTTAATTCTGCCATATTTTCGACCTCTCAAAACAAGGAGATGGCATAGTTGGTTACATAAGTTGGTGCAAGATTTTTCCTCTTAGTATTTATATACAAGAGCTGTCAGAGAGCTGTCACAGGAGCTAAAACACAGGCTGCTGTCCAAAGACTCTCATATTGTTGTGAACAGCATTGCAAGCTTGGCTGTTCTCTAGAACAACCTATTGGCAAAGATGTGATGTGTTACTCCCCAATGTAGGAGCTTCCTATGGTACTGAAACAGTTGTAGCTGTCCATGGTACTGAAAAACTATTAGAGCTGTCCACAGTACTGAAAAAACAGTTAGAGCTGTCCGTGGTACTGAGAGTTCATGGTATTGAAACAGCTGTAGCTGTCCGTGGTACTGAAACAGCTATTACAGCTGTCCATGGTACTGAAATAGCTATTACAGCTATCCATGGTACTGAAACAGTCATAGCTGGCCATTGTACTAAAATAGCTGTAGCTGTCAATTATGTTGAAATAGCTAATAGAGCTGCCCATTGTACTGAACCTACTATAGATGTCTATGATCCTGAAACAGCTGTTGCTGTCCATGGTGCTAACACAGCTTAAGCTATCCATGATACTGAAACAGCTATTAGAGCTGTCCATGGTATTGTTACAGCTGTTGCTATCCATGGTGCTGAAACAGCTGTTGCTGCTCTCCATGGTACAGCGTAAGCTGCCCATGGCATTGAAACAGCTACAGCTGTCTATGGAACTGAAACAGCTGTGCTGTCCATGGTGTTGAAACAGCTTTAGCTGTCACACAATCTCAACATGCCCAAGGCCACAACACTTCCAAATATGATATATGCTTGAAAGCTCCTGTGACTGATACATTAGTAGGACAAGATTAAGTGATTAAAAAGAGTTTTACAGTTTTTTTCTCAATATACAACAAATTGGCACATTTTTCACCTATGCTAAGTTCACTGCCAGTTTTTTTATACTTTCTTTCCAAAAGTGCAGAAAAGATATTTTTCATAAGACACCACATGAAGAGCTTAACGCTTCTTATAATCATAGCTTGAACAACTTTCTACATACAAAACCATTTCAGTTGTCCTTTGAGGACGTTTTTAGAAGCTTGAATTCATTGTCGGAATAAACTATTCACATCTTTGAACTTGACTATAAGCACAAAATAAGTCGAACGCTGGTGAAAATGGCCGCCGCGGTCAGGTCTAGTCTTAACCTCGTTCCAGCGTTGGCGTCGGGCGGACGCAGAAGCTCGTTGTCGGGATTGTTGGCCTGCGTGCTGCTTCCCCCTCCACCAGGATCGGGTGTGTCTGGAATACATAGAGAGGTATGGTGTGTCAGACTGTACCAATGCATCCATAGGGAGGTCAGGGTGACATTTTTTGGTTTGTTTTAGACTTTGCATTCTTTCAATGTATTGTTTAGATGGAAGTTATGAAATGGGAGTGTTTAATCATACACGCAAATGGTAATGCTATTTCATCAATATACATTGTGTAAATGTAAGAAAACTCTCATATCAACACTCATATTACCATCTCATAACCCACATATTACAGAAAAAGTGTATTTACTGTTTCCAGAAAAGAAGGCTATAAATCAACAAGTTTAGATTTAGATATTTTAAATTGGAGTAGACACATGCCCCACACTATATTCATTCAGTGTGTTTATTCTGTTACTTGCCTTCCAGCATGAATATTTACTTCTTGAAGTTTTCATCAACTATTTTAACCTTAAGCACTTGGAAGTAGCCATTTGGCACCCAATGCCCTATTGGTTAAAGAGTCAGCCAGCAGGGAGAAGGTTACATGTATGTGAAAATGTGAAAAATATCAAGACACATTTTCCATGCAATTCTAGAAATACACCAAACAAAACTATCAAATTCTGTACATCCTTCCCTCAATAATTTGTCCCTCTCCTATCCAAGTTACTGACTTCATGGCTATTAGCTAGCAGGACGTCAGGGTGTCTTCTGGACGCCCTTCACTAAGAAAACAACGAACTTAGCCAACCATTTTTTGCCCAGAGGACGCCCAGAGTTTCCTTTTTTCCCTAGTAATTACATACACATGTACATGTGTTCCCCCCATACACATTGCGACAGTTGTTTTTTCCTCATACCAGACACTGGAACAGCATGTAAATTGATTGACATGCAAAGCTACCAGGTAATTCTTAATTCAAAGAGCCCATTGGGGGACTCTAAGAGCCTGGTCCCCCTTCCCCAAATTTTGAGATGCCCTTTCTATAAATACTAGCTATAAGCCTGTCTGTCCTTCATCCCTGTCCTAAAAGATTTATCAAGAGTTCCTGCCCACTGGGGAAAAATAAGTTTCCATATGCCATCCTGAACTCCTTCAAGTCCTTGTTATCGAACCCTATTGCATCTTTAAGATCGCCTCTGTAGCTCATCTTTGTTATCTTTCAGGGAAGATGTCACTGATGGATCTGACTACTGTCCATACGGAGGGGAGACGACCTTATCATTGACTGGTGGGACTACCTGAGGGTTTAGACTGACAAGATAGATTCGTGGATTATGAGGCTTTGACGCGTCAGCTTCCAGTGCCTAACTATAGTCTTCTGTCAGGATAGGGCTTGCTGAATACTGCTTTAAAGGTAACCCAAGCAATATAAGGGCCAGAAAATCAGATTTTGAAAGTCAATTTATTTAGTAATTTCTATACATGGTTACAATGCATAGCAACGTCCATTATGCAAAAATATGACGTCATTGTGATGTGAGAAAATCGTGGCCGGAGTTTTTGTAGGCTCGAGGAACTAAGGGGATCATTGTCCAGCACGATTTCGTACAGTTCTAAAATGCTCAAAATATGAAGTTATTACGAAAATGTGCTAAACAATGTTAGTAAATGTCACTACCATAAAGATTTCAGAATTTTTTTTTTAATTTCCATTTTTTGGGCCCTGATATTGCTTTGGTTGCCTTATAAGACATTTATGGGAAAGGGAGTTTTTAAAAATGTTTTTATACCAGATGGTATTCATGTATAAAGCAAGATTAATGGTGGCCATTGAAAACTTACCAATTGCTTCGATGAAGGTTAGACATCTAGGTATTAAGATAAGCCAAATAGCAGTTAATATTCAAGTAACCGGTTTCTAAAATCATATCCAGTTGCTTGAGTAACTGCTATTTGGCTTACCACTTGTGGCTTGAATTTTCTTTTCCTTCAATTGATACCTCTTTCTTACTTAATCTCCGCAAGGAGGTTAAACCACCTTGATCTCAGGTTTTTCATAAAGTAAAACTTCAGTAACTGAGTCTTTCTTTTATTTACAGCCTGAAAGAGCCTTGAGAAAATCTATCCAATTAAATAACAAACTATTCTTGGCTTCTCTGACGGAAGGTAATGACCCGCTAGCTTTCCTTACGCTAATGGTGTGAGGAAAGCCTTGTCCATCATCTGTCATTGTACGGAGTCTTCTAGCTGGGTTTTGTGGACGGGTCAACTTCACTTTGATGTGGTCCGGGACTAGACAAGACGTATGGTCCAACAGCGAGCTCCAATACTCTTCACTTTGACAAAACCGCGGTGTAATGAACACTACGGTAGGCCGTCGACAACTCACGGCCCCGCAAGCGGAATTGGACGATGTATCTTTGGTTAATTTGCAGGAAGTTCAAAGTGGAAGTCACGAGGATTGCAGCTTTTGTCAAATGAAACGCTAGCGACTGTACATCACTGACGGAACGTTGACAAAAATGTAGCCCCAAGCCAGGCTAACTGGATTTATTCTTACTTAGAATTGCAGTTAGGACTGCCATTCTGTGCCAAGAGCATGGTAGGAAAACCATTTATCAAAGCCAGGTCCATTTGTCTAATGAGTTTTGTCTTCCTGGGCACTATGTTGTCGTTTGTACTAGCCATACAGTATCGGTGTTTGAACTTGAATTTGTGACTGCTTTACTTACTAATAGGCCATGTTGATTTGATTGTATGGATGACATCCAGACGTGCATAAATTTTTGTCAATTTAAAAAAAAGAAGTTTTTGACCATACTGTTAATCCTACAAAGAAGCTGCAAAGTAAGCAAATATATGCCATAAATTGGAAAAAATATATTGCTTAGAATTGCTGTTAGGCCTGCCATTCCGTGCCAAGAGCATGATAGTAAAACCATTTATCAAAGCCAAGTCCACTCGTCTAATGAGTTTTGTCTTTCTGGATGCTATGTTGTCATTTGTACTAGCCATAAAGTATCGGTGTTTGAACTTGAATTTGTGACTGCTTTACTTAGGCCATGTTGATTCGATTGTATGGATGACATCCAGATGTGCATTAATTTTTGTCAATTGAAAAAAAAGAAGTTTGACCATACTGCAAATCATACAAAGAAGCTGCAAAGTAAGCAAATATATGCCATAAATTGGAAAAAAAAAATTATTGCTTAGAATTGCTGTTAGGCCTGCCATTCCATGCCAAGAGCATGGTAGGAAAACCATGTACATGTATCAAAGCCGGGCCCACTCTTCTAATGAGTTTTGTCTTTTCTGTGGTCCACTTGATGCTATGTGGTCGTTTGTAGTAGCGGTAAAGTATCGGTGTTTGAACTTGAATTTGTGACTGCTTTACTAAGGCCATGCTATTTTTTTCAATTTTCCCAAAATATTTTTTTACTATACTGTAAATCGTACAAAGAAACTGCAAAATTAGCAAATATATGCCATAAATTGGAAAAAAATAAATTGCTTAGAATTGCTGTTAGGACTGCCATTCCGTGCCAAGAGCATGGTAGGAAAACGAGTATCAAAGCCAGGTCCATTCGTCTAATGAGATTTGTCTTTTCTGTGGTCCACTGGATGCTATGTTGTCGTATGTACTAGCCATACTCTTTATAAGGCCATGTTGATTTGATTGTATGGATGACATGCAGACGTGCATAAATTTTGGACAATTTAAAAAAAAAAGATTTTGACTATACTGTAAATCATACAAAAAAGCTACAAAATAAGCAAATGTATGCCAAAAATTGGAAAAAACAAATTGCTTAGAATTGCAGTTTAGAACTGCCATTCCTTGCCAAGAGCATGGTAGGAAAAGCATGTATAAATGCCGGGTCCACTCCTCTAATGAGTTTTGTCTTTTTGTGGTCCACTTGATGCAACGTGGTTGTTTGTACAAGCTACAATGTATAAAGTACTGGTGGTTGAACTTGACTTTGTGACCGCTTCATTTTTAATGAATCAACGTTTATTGCAAGTACATACCTGAGGGCTAATTACAAGTACAAGCAACACATATAATAATGATAAATACAATGATATTAAGTGCTACATCCAATGCTATGCTACATTCTAAAATGTACTGGTTTTATCATAGGGGGGATTTTGCTAACAAACTATTTATGTCATCGCGCACGTTCGTAAACAATAGAATGCAAATGACAGTATGGTTCCTCAATTCTTCCTTACCTTCTCTCGGTATGGAGTTCGGTGTGAGGTCCACCACATAATGACTGGACTCTGACGTGTTCTCCACTGGAGGAATGATGTTTGTTTGTTGATTAACTGTAAAGAAAACAACAACAAAAGAATCACAAGGTGCTATATTTGAACCTCCACAGTTGTACCTATCTTCAACTTCAAAGCCAATTTTTGTACCAAAATACTTCACAATTTTCATGATATAAGCTAATCTTAATCGTAGGACTAAAGAATTAAATGAGGTGTTCCAAGTAGAGCTGTCTCAAGGACCTGTCCCTCTGTCCCAAGACGGAAACTTGAAATCCTTTAAAATCTTTTGAAAAAGATTCTTTATGAGACATAACACGTTCGTAGACTCTAGATGATAGAGTCTGAATTAAAATGGTATTACATTATGTAAAACATGAGTACTAGTGTTAACATTTTGCTCATAAGCGAATATCTATAACTTCTCGACAACTTGAAATTAGAATTGAACTCAGAGCTAGAGCTGACAGATTCGCTTGTTGGGACGGAAAAACATATCACCCAAAACCTGAACTTCATGATATGAAACAGAGATGACAGAAATCAACAACATTAGTGATCTCAAAAAATGAGTGGGACAGGAAAAAATTTAAAGCTGGAGACAGCCCGGCTTCTAAGTAACATAAGACTACATCTTGAAGACGTGTACCTGTAATCTTGAGTCTCATGCCGTTGCGGCAGTTCCCTCCCACTTTGTTGTCCAGACCTCCGAGCTCAGATGTAGAGGTTGCTGAGCAGAAGAAAATACATATAAGGTGTCTGATGATGATATATACAAAATGCAAAGATAGGTAAACACAGAAAAGATAGCTATTAAATGTCATCAGAAATGATATTTAAACCCATCATTAGCCTGCATGATCATAACTGAAATATTTATGGATTAACTCACATGTTAGCCTTTATTATCTAGTGTGTACGATTTATATTGCATTTCTATTTTGTTGAACGTATGAAAGTACTTTTTCCTGTATCAATAAAACCTAGGAAAACAGTGTTCACGCCTTCACAAAGTTGACAATACAACTGTGATTTAATCAGGACAGCAGGTGTGGTGTTTCAGTTATTATTTTTAAGGGCTCTTAAAAGTAACGGTGGTCTTCTGTCTATAAATCCTAACTATCAAGTCAATCCATTGATCTAAAGTGACATGAATCAAAGTTGAAAAGCTCTGACTGTCTTTTAGGGCAAATCTGTAAATTTACAAATTAAATCGGACATATTTATGGACAGCATCTTTACCTTGTAGAGATTGCAAACTCTACTCTACCTAATAATTGTTCAAACTGCCCTTAATTGAATGTCCTTACATATGTAGAAGTAGTCCCTTCCTGGCTTGAACTCCAGGCCGAAGGGGGAGGGGCTGAATTCCTGGAACAGCATAGTGAACCTGTTGTCCTGGAACGGCTTGTCACATCTCAGTAACATCTTCCCCTGGGAGGCATCACAGTGGACGTAACCTTCCTCCTGTACCTGTAAACAACAACAACATTCACATCACATCTCAGTGACAACTTCCCCTGGGAGGTATCACAGTGGACGTAACCTTAACCTCCTGTACCTATAAACAACAACAAAACAACAACAACATCTAACATCACATCTAAGTAAGTATTGCAGTAGACGTAACCTCCTAGCAATGACCTTCTGACCCTAACCTTGCTTTCAGCAAGGGACATAAAATTTTTGATTTGACATCTGAGAAGAGTATCCCTACCTGCTGACCCTAATTTTTTCAGGACCGTGACCAGAAACACAACATTTTCTGTTTTTTGTCATTAACTTAGTGTTTCACTTGGTGCCATGCCTGTCCATTCTCTGATATCATCCTCCCATCTTTTCCATTACGTACCCCTCTTTCTTCTTCTCTGGACAGTTCCTTGCATGATAGTTTTGGCTAGTTCCGATGATCGGGACACGTGGCCGTACCACCTCAGTTTTCTTTGATAATGTATTATTCTGCTTTATTAATCGAAGCCGCATTGCACTACTACTAGCTACTTGAAAAAGCATCATGCTTCACCTCAATTGAGGATGCCTGCTTTACCTTTTTTTTATTACTAGAGGGTCTTTGTAAAGTAGTATACCCTGTACATGTAGTTTACCTGGTACAGCGTGTTGTATTGTGGGTCCTGTCTGCTCCTGTTGAAGACCCTCGGACACACGATGTCCACTTTATCGTCCAGCTCTACTGTAATGGAGTAGCCCCATCCTGACAATCTGTATACAGGTAAACAAAAACTACTGGTCAACTTCTGCAACAAGGAAAAAATCAAAGTTAGCAGTGGCCTAATGGGTAGAGTGTTCACCTTGCACATGGTAGGTTGTGAGTTTGAACCCCGGCCGGGTCATACTAAGGACTTAAAAAATGGTACATACTGCTTTCTCTGCTTAGCACTCAGCATTTGGAAAAGAGTATGGAAGGTAAATACCAATCACTACCAGCGGACCAGCCCCCTGCTGTATAGACTTGCACAAAGTTGTGTGGCCCAAGGGCTGCGAATCGGAGATGGGCACCGCCATAGGCTCCACCAAATGGTGCAGGAGGACTTTAACTTTTAACTTTAGATATTCTTATGTTACAAGTACAATGTGCCATCATATGCTAGAAAGCATTGCTCTATATTTGAATACAGTTCTTTTATTTTTCCCCATAGCATAAAAAAGTTCAATAGCTACTCCTTCTTTGCATGATTCTTTCAATCGTGAAATTATTCATTTTAACAGTAAAATTAGCACTAAGCAGAACATTTATTATAAAAGTGTCATGGGCTGAACATCATAAAAGCCAATTCAAATCAGCCTTGACCGTTGGAGGGTTAAAGTGAATACGAGAGGAAATATTCACCAAATCTTGCATCCTACAAAACCCTTTCAGGTCCTCCTGAAGCTCTCCGACTAAACAGTATTGAGTGACGGTACATGTACCAATCAGTCTACACAGCTGTTATAACAGTCCACTGGCACTTTGACTTAATTTAGCGACACGATTCAAAGTACAATGAATCAACGTGGCACAAAATCAAACCGTTATTTTTCACAATTTGGGTGTCTGCTGCCAGGACGCCATTCCTCAAAGCTACCACGTATACGTCTTTGTTTCGCGACCTAACCGTAACGACGGAAATAGTGCGGTGGTTTGGTCAGGTGTGACCTTGCCACGACCTTGAAGCCATGTCTCACTTTAAATCAATAGCAACTACTTCTGAGCAAATGTCAAATCTTTACAACATTGGAAACGTACAACAAAAGGGGAAAATCCTCTCTAGCGGGAAGAAGGCAGTTAGAAGTTGTAACAAACTACAGTAGTGACTGAGTTTGAGCATTTTTCTCTTCAATATAAACATTATAATTCTGACAAACTTCCTCAAACAATACGTTGATGAAGGTTAGACATCCAGGTAATAAGATACGCCAAAAATAATTACTCAAGCAACTGGATAAGATTTTGAAACAGTCAGACGTTTCAGATAGAATCCACTATCTTTCGTCAGTGACTAAGGACAGATCTGGTAGAGCAATATCAGAAATATTGTTATATTTTTCATCAATACATCAAAGAAGGCATTATGTACTAAGCATACTTTAAAAAGTTATCGCAGAATAAGACAAAAGCTTGCTAGAATTATCAAACAGACCAACAATTTTTCCTCAGAATAAATGTTGATTAAAAGATACTGTCAGGAGTTTGATACAAAGGAGTCCATACTTCAGAAACTGGGTTGTATTGACCTGACTGGAGTGCCATTGTCTGAGGGTTTGCTGTTTTGAATTCCTGGTTGCTAAGCAACAGGGGAGTGATTGACAGTTTCCTGACAAACTGTAAGTAAGGTTGTGTCAACAGAGTTGCCGAGCTGAATATCTATGAATGTAACCTGGTCAGCATTCTCTATGGGTCAACTTAGGGGTGTTCTACCAGGCCAGGTCGTCTTTAACATTGGCCTGTTTTTGTCAGCTTGTCTCTTAAGCTGCCACCAACTTATCATCGACTGTTATCATTGATAAAAGCTAGTTGGTGTCTTGTTCTCATATAAGAACTGCTGTCATCAATCTTCAAGACCAGAAGTACTGCTACAGTCACCATCATGCAGACAATGTTTCCCTACAAGGCCGGGCTTTACTTTTAATATTCTGCCTGTTTCGAGGAAGCAGACTTATTTCATTTTTATGTGAAAAACTAAAACTTTTGTCTATTGTTTCTGCATTCTAAAGTGTACTAAAGAGTAACTACTTGGTACTCTACTGTGTCTTATAGATCTTAGCCTAGCCCTGTCACCCATGTGCAAGGCATGCCAGTCAGGGGTAGACTGGGCCCAGACAGTTTACACTAGCGGAATTTATTGGGTGGTTTTGTAATGGAACCTCCCTCTTTAAAGGTGCCCTAAGCGATTTCAGGGGGTAAAACTTGAAATATTCTGGGGAAGGCAATTCTGTTTGGTGAGGTTGAAATTTACATTTACTTCCCTATATTAGCACATCTGCATCATCATTTCATACTGTGGGCGTTTAAAAATAGCACAGAAGCAAGCCACAAAAGGAGTATTTTATTTATTGGGTCCCCCCAAAAATCAGCCCAGAATCCAGCCGTAACCGTTTTCTGTCGACAATTTTCGGTAACTTCCGGCTGCGTGACGTCACAATGCCCAAGCACATTGAGCCATGATCACGTGATAATTTCTTCGGAAGCGTTCGGGACTTATCGGTCAGAATCGTGCATATTCGGAAGATTTGAAATGATGGCTGGCCTCCAAGTGCTCAGATTTTCAATGAGTTCCCATCACACAACGACATCACATTTTTGCTCCATGATGGTTGATATGCGATGGGATAGTGTTATCTAAACTTACTTTGGATAGAAATCAGAAAAAAATGATTTTGAATATGTGACTTTCAGTGCCCTAATATTGCTTAGGTGCCTTTAAGCCAAGCCCGTAAAACCACCCCCATCTCCATGTGCGGGCGGCATCACTCCCAGCACCGTAGAGATACCGGGAACTCCTGATAGGAATTGGTTAACAGACTACTACGAATGTAGAAGAGTGTTGCAAAATGTGAGCACTTTTATTGGCATTCGCCTTGCATTCTCGTGAGTTAGATCCCCTAACACAAATTGATACCAAAGACTTAAAATAAAAGTTTAAGAATGCAAATTTAGAATACTCTATCTTAGTAGGGAGAATGCTAAATGACATGACAAAGCATGCTATAAAAATCTATACATCACAAATGCCTGAACGTGGGAGAATTGATGAAAAACAGCTCAATCTTTGTCCCACACATTCAAGTATTTTTAGAATGTTGTACTTTTCCACTACAAACACTACTTCACCTAAATCCTCTGGGTAAGATATATCCAGGATATTTAAACACTTGTCTATGCACAAAAACCTGTCTAAGCCCAAAAAAAACATATAGAAATGATGTGCTATGCCTTGAGGCAGTTTGCTATTCATTTGATATAGAAACATAATATCATAGTGCTACAGAAGATAACGGGGGGTGCCCAACCTTCGGACGTTTTTTTACGCGCTGGAACTCACGGCGCTCCATTGCTGGTTGCCAGAGAATGGTCATGTTTTAATGAATGAATTTTGAACACATTCATCTTAAGACCATACCTTTACAAGAAATGTATTCATAATGTTCATGGGCCCTTCATGCTCCGCGTTACATACGGAAGACGCTGTGAGACGTTTTCACGAATGTACCTTCTGATTTAGTGCTACGCCAGATAGTGTGCCTAACTTCGTACGCTTTGGTAATTTTGCTCTCTTCGGAAGTTGGTGATAAAGTTAGGGAAATGTAAATAAGGCTTGAAGTCTGCTATATTCTAGCTTTCTTTTGACCGGAAAATTTTGACTGTGTGCACTTCTAACGTCATGTGAGAAGGGCTATATCTAGCGCATCCCAGCTCATGTTTCCACGGGAAATAGGCTACTACGCGGCCCGACGTACGTATTGAATGAGGCCCGACTTACGAAATCATTACGAAAAAACGACACCGCTGACATCAACAATACTCCGTCTACTTATTGGGAAATATCTTTGCCATCTCTGTATTCAGTTTCCTTTTCATAGACGGTACCAATCACATGTTAGAGCGTAACAAAACTGTGCGTTGAATCGTTTCGCCAACATCGCGGCCCCAAAAAATGGCGGGAAAACAACGTCGTCAGACGACAGCAATGTTTACGTTGTTTTTCTTTGGTCGGTTTTCTTCTCAACAAACACTTAAAGACCCAAATTTTTAGTGTTTTATGAAGTTATTTTTCTTATGTGTATATAGCTGTGTGACTTATGTATCTGCTTGGCACAGGTCGTATATTTAGGTGCCGGGCCGTCTAGCTACGCAGTGACCCTCTACTCAGCGCTACCATCATTATTGTCAAAATACTACTTTTCGACAAAACAAGAAATGAATATGTACACATATGTTTTGAATGTAAATGACAATTATGTGCATGAACTTGGGTTATTTACCTTCCTTATCAGCTTAGTCATTGGACACAAACACGGCGTACTTATGCAAAATAAGATCAGTAAAAAATCCATGCGATGTTAGGGCGCGTCCGAAGTTCGGGCAACCCCCGTTATGTGGTAACGTTGGGTAACCTAAATTCGTGGGGTACTTAAAGTCGGGATTTTTCGAAAACGGGGTATTTAGGGATATGTGCTAGATGCAAAATCAGTTATAACGCCAGCAATGCAAAGCAGATAGACTAACGTATTCAGAACACTGGCTGAAAAGCTTCGATACCATGCATTAGAAGTTGGCGACGTCAAAAACTCTCCGTCCCTTATTGACAGAGCCTGGGGGCTTCGTGGGAGAATCACCCAGCACGGTTGTTCGCTGGTTTATAAGACAAATGTCACATCTCCTGCCTGCTAAACACAATTATTTACAAGACAACTTATTACAATCTCTTTTGCTAACCTGCAACTGGATTCTAAGTGTGATCAATCATCAAAACTCCTCTCTGTTGCTACAACCTACGGCACGTGTATTTTTCCGCCGCCATATTGTTAACCAGAATCCTGTTGTCAAGCAGACGACAAAGGTTTGTGAGGAACACTTTTTTGTCTAAATGCTGCGTGTGATAGTGGACTGAGGAAGATATTTTCCTCAAAGTTTGCTCCTAACACAACAAGGAACACATGGACATAGTGGTATTACCATTGCTACGGCATCCAGCTAACTAAGTCCCATGAATAATGTAACGTTACACGTTGCCCGATGATGACGATGGGCCGACTTTGAGTGTTGTTCTACCGACTTAACATACGGGTTGTTCCCGAACTGGCCTGATGTGTGCGGTACGGCCGTTTTTTCGTGTATTTTTTTTACTTGGACACGTCTATATCCATACCACCCCCCCTTAAGCCAAGGATAGAACGAATAGCTGCTGTATAAAATGTGATTAGCGGTAAGATATTCAAGACGAATCTTCTCTCCCGAATTAATGTGCCCCCCTGTCCGACAGCACCGTAATTGTGCGTGCGGCGGACGGTAGTTTGAAGTTGAAATATTATGGTGTCAGCACGACTAGAGACAAAATCTACCATATATATGATTAGTGCAAAGATAGAACATGATACTGACAGAATAATAGAAAAAAAGGATGGTTTATTGTTCTGCTAGATTGATTTCAGTCAACCATTATCGGAAAAATCCCGAATTTAGGTTACCCAACGTTATATGGCAACATTGCAAGATTATATATAAAAAACTTGTCATCAAAAAGTTACAAGTAGGATTAATCCGAACAACATCACAGGTAAGACAGTCCCATTCCATGCTTTAAAAATCAAACCTCGGAAGCTAAATGCGTGTTTTATTCCCTTAGTCCACATTGTGATCACTACGCCGTAATAAATTGTTCGGGTCGCATACACACTGCTCAAAGAGCGCCGCAATTTCTCCGATCCATCGTTTTTCCCGCGGGGACGAACAAGAAAGAACGTCTCTTATCACCAGGGAACATCCGCGGATTCGGACGGACCCAATTCTTCAACCGTTTGACGCAATTCCCAGATAATGCCACGATATTATACATCACTTGTAATGGAACCGGAGTAGTTACCGTAACTCTTAGGCTTTTACCAGGGACAATGACTCAGCAGTCTTGAGCATCGAATAAATCTCAAAAGGTTGCAGTCAGTGTCAGGCTTGTAACTTTTCTAGGGGATGTCAGGTTATTCAGTAGCCTGGTATCCCTTCTAGACTAGCTCCAGGCTGCTTTTCTGATTGTTTCCCTGCCAATCTTTTTATATGAATGAATTTTATTGCTCGGCAATTGTACATGGCACAATGTATGGCAACAATAACAAGGCAATCGATACAATACTAAGCTAGTCTATTCTATACTGAGAGCTATAATTACAAGAATATGGACATAAATGGCGCACTGATATATCAAATGTTTCTATCTGTTACAATACATTCTCTCTTTTGTAAAGCGCTACATATGTATTGGCCTAAATACTTAGATATGGTGTCAGGTCATGACATGAGTAGATAAAAAATGTCTGTGTTTGCCTTTGGCAAGGGTTTGCTGGATTTACATGTGATCGTATCCATCAACTTTTGTCTATCTACAGTTATATGCTGTGCATGTCATTAGGAAATGATATTCGTCTTCAACGCTATTTTGACATGAAGGACATCGTCTCTGGTTGGCTGGTATATTATGATATCAGCCTTTTTCTATTTCTTAGCAGTGAGAACTGATTCTTAATTTGGTTATGTTAATTACAAAGGATTTATTATGAATTGATGAAAGGTATTTTTCCAATGTAAAGTCAGTTTTGACTTGAGAATAAGCAGTTGGAGGATCAACTGACATTTGAATATTTGGCTGGAATAAGTTGAGGAAGGCTAGACAACCAGGTAGGGCATCACATAATACAAAAAAAATAGAGTAACATTTGCAAGCAAATGCATCATAGTATTTGCCTTCACATGGTCTAGCCTAAGAAACAATTCTTTTTATTCTTACCCAGGCACATTCATATATACGAAAACCTACAGCTCTGTCCTGCCACTTGCTACATTATGTAATCAAACACCACAGGGTGTCTGCTACTTTAACAATAACCATGGCAACAGCCATTGACCTTATTTGTTGAGAAACAAAGCAAAAGCTGCTAAAGCAATATGTTTCCCATCCCTGAAGGTAAACATAGTCAAACAACTGGATATATTCAGAGTCAGACATTTGAGATAGCATCCACTATCTTTCATCAATGACTAAGAATGAGTGTGAAAATGAGCGTAACCCGGAACCATTTGTAAGCATATCAGTAAGAGTTTAGCCTGAGTGCCAGCCTTTTTAGCTTCCGTACGCTACCCAAGCTCCGCTGCGCTACCCAAGCTCCGCTGCCGGCAAGGAGCGGAGCTTGGGTAGCGTACGGAAGCTCAAAAGGCTGGCACTCAGGCTAGTAAGAGTTCTGATTGGCTCCAAGTTGCACGGCATGCTAATGGAGATCGCACTAAGGCTTTTGAAAGTTTGATTCCCGTTACACTGCTTCTGAGAAATATTCAATATCTGAAATAATTGTTGATGTATGGGCCAAATGTTTGGATAGAGATGGGTGCCAGGCTATGAATCAAAGACACACTTAAAGGAGTAAGTCAGAGCTTAGGAAAGGTAATATGTATTGTATTCGTCTTCAGACATGGAGTTCTTTAGATTTTGCAACAACTTTCTAGAGAAGATAAGGATAGCAAATATTCTTCTTAGTACATATATCTGTATGCCTAAAGGCACAATAACAAACGACTGCCAAATCCTTAACAAAATCGTGTTATACAGAATTAACCTTCTTCCGGCTAAGCTAACCCTTTTGCATTGAGTTTGTATTGGTTATAAGGCCAGGGAGCGGGTTTGAGGTTAATAGGACAGCAGGAAACACATTTTGGTAGCAGCTTCATTACAAGGTGACTTAACTTCCTGAAAAGCCAGCTCTATTTTCTATCATCTACGCAGAATTGCCTGCCTTATCATGACGACGCATCTGTGTGGCAGCAGATTCTAATATCGACGCCTCCTGGCAGAGGTCCAGCACAATGCAGCGTGTGTATTCATCACATATTATTTGATACATCCAACTCATTTATAACAGCATCAAATAGCGCAGAGTTGTGAAAAGTTACTATAGAGACCAGGGCTAAACATGATATACTACCAGCACTATAGTGCTGTTACGATATTATAACTCCTACCAGTAGGTTTATGAAGCACAGAAGATTTTTACAAGAAAGTTTACACTGAATAACAAAAGAAAACGGAAGATACTACACTACCAAAAATCTTTTTTCTTATTCTTTCTTATTTTTGTTGTTTTCTTATGTTGAGAAAGATTTTCTTATACAAAGGAAAAACAAGATAATTCAAGAAACCTTCTGGGAAGTCTGGTCTATGTCAATTCTTACACGAAGAATTTTTGTCTAAAGTTAACTTATATCAAGAAAGTTCAAGAAAGTATTTCTAGCATGCTGTTTTCCGAAAGGATTTTCTAGAAAAATTAGAAAAAATTGCTTTCTCTGGCTTAATATAAGATTTGTTTTTTGTTTCCTCATATTTTTATTCTTAAAGATTCTTCCCATAACTTATTTTTTCTAGAAAATTTGATTCTGCTAGAATCATTTTCTTGAACTTTCTCGGTTTAAGTTAGCTTAAGAAAAAAAATCTTAGATGGGATTCTTGTTTCTGCTTAATACAGGGATTCTTGTATACAGAATAACATTCTGGCTGACACTTACAGACAGAATAATTTTATTTGTAGAAGGAAAAACAAGAAAGATAAGAAAAATGATTTTTGGTAGTGTATAAAGAACCATTTGTAATTTTTGTGAATTTCTTACTTTATCCATTATTGTAAATTTCTCACTGATTTTATCTATTAATGCATTTTTTCCTCTCATAAGACAACAGCTATGCATATAGCAGGTATTTTATATAATTGAAGACAAGAAAATGAGAAGAACTATTTTGGAACCTTCCTAGAACCTTTGACCTAACTTCCTGTTGGTGTCCTCTGACATGCCTATCATGTGGAAACCTGCTACTCCCCTGTATTCAAATAACAATGGACACACAAGCAAACAAACAAAAAAGCAAGCAAAAAAGCAAACAAACAGACAGACAGACAGACAAACAAACAGACAAATCAAAAACAAAACCTCCATACACTGAGGTAAAAACAGTGTAGAGACCTTACTCTTTTCCTTTGAAACAAATGTTACTGAGAAGAAGGCAGGTTTACTCTTTGTGCTGGCAGTCTTAAGGGACTACCTTCATTTCCTAGCGTGCATGAAACAGAATTCACAATTGGTTGTAGGCAATTCCCACATATCCATTACAAATGTATCAAAGCGCACAAGTCTTGTAGCCTGTAACTATTCTGGAAAGTAATGCACTCTGCACAAACTACTTTTACGGTCTTGGACAAGGGCCAAGCAGCAGAAATTAGGTCTCTACAACTGCATCCCCTTCAAATATTGTGCGGACTTAATGCATGCTTAATGTGGCTGAGTTTGGCTACAGTGATAGAAACATGAGCTTCCAAATTGTGTCTACATGTTCAAGGCATCCTTAGGAAGTTAGGTTGGCATTCAGGCGGACAAATTGGCAAGGAGAACATGGAAGTAACCTTGTTATTTTTCAATATACGGGTTGGATCAAAGAATTACACATGCGTGCGGCATAGGCAAGGTTTGAGGCTGAATGACATTCACACTTGCATTGCTGTCCCTGGTGCTGAATGACATTCACACTGATATTGCTGTCCCTGGTAATGATTAACCTTCATACTGACATTGCTGTCCCTGATGCTGACCACCATTCAAACTGACATTGCTGTCCCTGGTGCAGCTAAAAGAACATTCACACAGACACTGCTGTGCTCGGTACTACATAATGTTCACGCTAACACTGCTGTCTTTGGTTCTGAAAAATTCATATTGAAACTGCTGTTCCTTGTTCTGCCCTTGGTACTGAGTGACATTTCCGCTGTAACTGCCATCTCTGATACAACATTACATTCACACTAACATTTCTATCCTTGGGGCTGAATAACATTCACACTGACACTGATGGCCCCCATATGAATGACATTCACACTGACACCGCCATCATTGGTAATGAATAGCATTAGACCACTGTATCTTGTGCTGAATGGTATTCACACTAACATCACAACTGCTTCTACCCCTATGGACATTAGCAACTACACTTTTACAAACATTAAGCCAGGGGACCTTGGATCCGGAATATGGTATCATTAAACCTTATTAAAAGCAAATTTTTATCATTATCCATTTTTCACAATATATTCCCAGTGGAATATATCATGCTGGTAGCCATATATTATCCCTAAATGTTGCATATTCCTCCCGCTTTCGCACATGCATTTGTGACCTTCGAATGTCCTCTACATGCTTGGCCAGTTTGACCTTGTTAACTAGTATGTTCCACCCTCGCCCCATATTACCTAAGTCACAATCTCTTGCCCGCTTTACGGCTTGACTATGAGATATTACGGGTCGCGCTCGTCGCATGCAGACGATTGTACGCCAAAGTTGGGTTGTAACACATGACCCGACCGTATTTCAAGCTCGAGCGGGGAAAGCACTATCATCATAGGCCGCGGTCTTTCTCTTGCTTCATTTCTCACGATAATGGCGCCACTATTTGCTGTAATGGCTGCATTACTCCGGATTGCCTAGATTGGTCTTTAAATCACATTTAGCCGCTTCGTTGGGCGCGGGGACGAAAAAAGCATCGGAACAGATGGAAGCTACCAATCAACATCGTTGGAGGGATCGGGAACAGACCATCCAGGGTATACCGGTCGGAAAGTACGACAAAGACATAATCTTCAAGTTCCAGACTTATCAATCTAGGATTGATGTGTTCAAAAATGTGTATTTTCCTAGAAGTATCATAAAGTGGAACTCACTACCATCAAGTACTGTAGGGGCGTCCTCATTAAATAGCTTTAAACAATGCATGCAGCCAGATATGCAAAGGTGAGATGTGACAGGTTGTTCGATGTAATATAACCAGCTGCTGCCATGCCGCGTGCCTGCAAAGCTGGTGTGTTACGCCGAAGGGTAGTTGCACCAGCTATATAGATGCAGATACAGAATACAGATCTTCAAAGCAAGCTAGACTCATTTTTTCAAAGGAGTTCTACCTTCTTTCACTTTTTTCAACTTCTTTTGGTAGTTTGCAACACGTATTTCAAGACCAAGACGCATTTCAAGACCAAAGTCAAGAAAACATGTCAAACACAGTCTCTTAGACATCTTCTTTTGGTAGTTTACAAGTCGTATTCTGAGGCCAAGGCTAGTTTCAAGACCAAAGTCAAGAAAACATGCCAAATACAGTCTCCTAGACAACTTCTTTTGTTAATTTGCAAGACGAATCTTAAGGCCAAGACGAGTTTCAAGACCAAAGTCAAGAAAACACGCCAAACGCAGTCTCCTAGACAACTTCTTTCGTTAATTGGCAAGACGTATCTTAAGGCCAAGACGAATTTCAAGACCAAAGTAAAGACAACACGGCAAACGCAGTCTCCTAGATTCTATTGGGAACACAAATCAATAATCTAAATGTGTTCCAACTCTAATGGTTATCTTTCCGGCAGTGTATTGGGAAAAGAGAGTGTGCCGTTTCTTGTACTCTGTTACAAGATGTAAGGAATGTTTGATGTTTCGTAATGAGTTCTAGAGGACTTGTTATAGCATACAGAAAGTGGTTTATCACTTTGGGAGTGGGCTAAGATAGGCATGCACTTTCCCTTACCTACTATCTGGCTGGGAGCCAGTGTTGAACATTTTGAATGTGAGCCAAAACTGTCTAGTATACAGAATCCACTTTAACGTTATATACTGTAGCCGAAATATCAAGTGCTTTATTCAATCACAGCAACTGTTATGTATACTGTAACTGGAGGGCTTGAAATACATTTTTGGGTCAACTTTCACTGGTACAGATGAAAGGAAAATTACTTGCAACAAAAAGAAATAACTTGCACAAGAGCAACTTTTGGCATATTTGGGAAAGCGAGATGCTCCTATTCCCCAAGATGGTGGCTTTTAAATTGCTTGGTTCAACATCGCTAAATGTGTGTCAAAATGGATTGAATACATTAGTTCAACTTCAAAAGGACACTTTTTGTGAAATTTGCTTATTAATAAGCACAGATTATTCATCTAGAGTGGAAATTTATGTGAATAAAAGGGCATAAATTTCTACTGGTGGTAACTTGCACCAGTGAAATTACATGCACAGTTGAAATTTTATGTGCTCAAGACAGTGGTATTTTGAGCCATGAACTGCAATGTAATTCTAGTTGTTTAGGAAGCAAATAAAACAAGAAAGGCGTTGTTAAAAGAGATCCTCTAAACATTTTTACCTCTATCAATTTATCATTCTTACATAATATCAAAAAATTAAATCACTGCCTATTCCAAACAGCCAACATTTCCGTATAAATATTGGGAGGAAAGATCAGTCATTAATGAGAAAAACATTCACCACTTTCTATAGCACTAGCGGACATGCTTAGGGACATTCCTCCCCTGATCCTTCCTCCATTTATTTTAGTTTAACCTTCACCACAAGGTCATGACATATCCAGGTGGAGACTAATTTCCGTGGGATGGGAAGAGAATAGCCCGGAGGGAAGCCATTCATCTAAGGGCTGATTTTTATAACATTCTGACCTCGTGGCAACAGTTTTAAACACCGGAAATTTTGCTGTTTGTCCTCTTTTTTTTTGCTGTTTTTTTTCCAGTAGGAAAGCCATTTATCTAAGGGCTGCTTTTTGTCATAGCTGTACACCCTGGCCTCATGGCCACAGTTTGAACCACTGCAAATTTTGCTACTCTTCTTCTTTTTTTGCTGTTTTTTCCGGTAGGACGGCCATTCATCTAAGGCCACACCAATCTAATTTTTTGGTTAATGGATTTTTTCTCTCTAAATTTTAGCATGAGGTCATCATTAAAACAGAGGGCTGGGGTGAAAACTTGCACCTGACCCTGTTCACTCCCTGAAACAAAGTACAAACTTTCCTCTGAGATTCTGTTTTCATGTTGATTTTCCAATCAAGTATTTTTTTTAAAATTCTGTTAACCAAGAATTTAAAACAAAATTGGTGTGGCCTAAGGTCTGCCTCATGGCCACAGTTTTAAACTCAAACAGGAAATTTGCTGTTTTTGCTGCTTTTGTGCTGTTTTTTCCAGAAGGCAGCCATTCATTTTCACCACAGTTGTACGTCCTGATGTTATGACAACAGTTTGAAACACTGAGAATTTGCTGTTTTTCCTATTTTATTGCCGTTTTTCCCGAGGGCAGTCATTAATAATCTGAGGGCTCCTTTTATGACAGTTGTACATCTTGGCCTCATGGAAGGCTATCAAATACCTTAGCTATCCCGCAAACACCATAATTACTTCATGGAGGATTGTGTCCTATGGAATCTTGTTAAATTTACTGTTTTTTTAGAGATGTGGCGTCTCTTATGGCCAAATTATGAGAGTTTATGTTAGAGCAATCGTGACAAACATCCAAATGATTTACTTTAAGTAATATGACTTGATTTCAAAGGAACAGACTTTACACAGTTTATCATCCCTCAACTTTAAAAGTAGGCCTTAAAAATTAGGAGTTGCTCTCAAAATTTGCTGCTGAACCTCTGGCTACAAATTGTGCCTTATCTGTGCTTGACACAAAAAGTTGGAATTTACTTTCAAAGTTCATAACCGAATCTCAGGATACAAACTGCGCCTTATCTCTACTTGACACCTTGAAAGTTTGCATCTACTTTTCAAGTTTGCCACTGAACCTCATGCTACAAATTGTGCCCTATCTCTGTTTGACACCTGAAAAGTTGGAATTTACTTTCAAAGTTCATAACCGAATCTCAGGATACAAACTGTGCCTTATCTCTACTTGATAGCTTAAAAGTCTGCATCTACTTTTGAATTTGCCACTGAATCTGATGCTACAAATTGTGCCCTATCTCTGTTTGACACCTGAAAAGTTGGAATTTACTTTCAAAGTTCATAACCGAATCTCAGGATACCAACTGCGCCTTATCTTTACTTGACACCTTTAAAGTTTACATCTACTTTTAAAGTTTGACACTGAATCTGATGCTACAAATGGTGCCCTATCTCTGTTTGACACCTGAAAAGTTGAAATATACTTTCAAAGTTCATAACTGAATCTCAGGATACAAACTGCGTCTTATCTCTACTTGATAGCTTCAAAGTCTGCATCTACTTTTGAATTTGCCACTGAATCTGATGCTACAAATTGTGCCCTATCTCTGTTTGACACCTGAAAAGTTGAAATTTACTTTCAAAGTTCGTAACCGAATCTCAGGATACAAATTGCACCTTATCTCCTCTTGACACCAAGAAAGTTGGAAACTACTTTCAAACTTTGCTACTGAATCTCAGGCTACAAATAGCATCTTATCTCTACTTGACACCACCACAGACTATCACTTTTCCACAGCAAGTCATGATTAATGCCTGATCTTTTTTATTGATTCAAACTATACAGCCTTCAGGGAAAAATATCTCTACGATCAGAAGGACTGCCGGTAAAATGCCACTCTTTGGCATATAAATGAACTATTTTACTGCACCGTACATGCATCTTTCACAATCTTAAACCTTATATATTCTCCCCATTGGGCCACGGTATAACATGACTTATAGCCTTATGATAAAGGATTGTCACCTTCTTGTAAGGAATATTGTATTATTACTCATTTTAAGAATATCATTCTCATCTTTTACACTTTTTAAGAATATCATTCTCATCCTTTTACAGTTAATCGATAAGGAAAATTTGGGTATAACATTATAGCTTGCAGACAAAGAGTTTAACAGGTAGGATTAGATGGCTGGTTGCGTGTGGGTTAATAAATTTGATAAGGATTCAAGGCATATATCAAATTCCGTAATGTGTATAATTATTGAGAACTGTAAGCTATTCATACAACGTGATCTCGGAGATAATTTATCTAGTTGTTTTCCAATTGACAGCATGAAATCAATACTTAAACTGACCTAAGTCTTAAATCTGTTTCTTCGTTCTCCGATTTCGCTGATTTTTTTCTTTTCTGATTTGAAAAAATAGAATTAAACACCGAAAGTGCTCATATTTTGGCACCAACAGTTTTCCCATTATTCAATGCATTAAAAGTTGAAAATTCATTACTTAACCTTCTCCCTGCTGCCTAACACTGTAAACAATACAAGTTTGGTGCCAAAAAGCTACTTTAGCCATCAAAAGGTTAAAACATTAACCAGTTCAGTATGTTGACTTTGTAGCTCCAGTGATAACAATTCGGTCTATCACGAGATGGCTAATTCTTTTTTATTACCTTTGCCAAGAAGGTTATGTTTTTGGGTAGTGTTTGGATGTATGTATGTTCGTGGTTTAGCAGCATAATTCAAGAAGCTATGGATGGATTATCATAAAACTTAGTAATATATGATAACATAATTCCACCAGGGTACATAATTCTACACTGAAAAGATACGTCCAAACAGATCTCCAACCAAACATCTCCCAGTATAATGCACTCCTGTATATCTAAACTGTGCATACCTGGGGGTGCTGCACTAGAAATCTCTCAAACCCACTTTCAAAGTGGCGGATTTATGTAACCCGGTGGATTAATGTTAATGGTGTTATGCGGTTAGATCATGTCCCGTCAAAGAAATTATTAGATTTTGAGCCCCCTGGTAGCTTTTCTTGGTACTACAGCAGAACTTCCAGTTTTGATATATCTTTTTTATTTTGCCTGCCTGAACAGATGAATTCAATTGGTATGGCCTAATCCTAGAATCCATGAATGGGACAGTAATTGAGAATAATGACATCATCATATCTGAAACAGTGCAGAAAACACATTGAACTTGAAGCATCATAAAAAGCGATTGAATAACATCTTCTGAGGGCATTGTGTACTATTATTAGACACGACTTCTCTGGACTTAAGCGCGTCTCAATTGATTTTCTGACATTCATAAGACAGCCTAATGTCTGTGTAGGTGTAACAACACCATGAGTACATATCATTCATGGAAAATATTACTATTGGGACTTTACTTCAATCGCCTAATGCCAAAATCTATTACTCCTTGGCGAACATGATATGCTGGTTGAGTGACTTGAGTCGAAGAAAGCCTCAACTCGAAAACGCACTCAGAAATTCGTAACCTCTGCCAAGTCGGGATCATTTACGTTATAAGATTGACAAGCTTCTGTGGTTTCCTTTCAAATTGTGGTTTTAACACTCTTCCTACTAAAGTAGCTGTTTGGTATCAACTTTGTATTGGCTATGGGGTCAGGTAGTAGGGAGAAAGTTAAAGAAAGCTGATAAGGGCAACAAGAAGTATAAGCTGCAAAATTACATTAATGTCTTACCTAACCCGTCCATTGAACATCATCTGTACATAGGCAAACATACCTTTCCTTGGTACTGAACACTATCCACACACCTGTACTTGGTATTGAACAGTATCTTAAACAGGTAAATACATCTGTTTTTGGTGTTGAACACCATAAACACACACTGTCAGGTGAACATGCCTGTCCTTGGTGCTGAACACCATCCATACACAGCTGAACATGCCTGTCCTTTGTGCTGAACACCATCCATACACAGGTGAACATGCCTGTCCTTGGTGCTGAACACCATAAACACACAGGTGAACATGCCTGTCCTTGGTGCTGAACACCATCCATACACATGTGAACACTCCTGTCCTTGGTGCTGAACACCATCCATACACATGTGAACATGCCTGTCCTTGGTGCTGAACACTATCCACACACATGTGAACACTCCTGTCCTTGGTGCTGAACACCATCCACACATGATTAAACACATCTGTCCTTGGTGTTGAACACCATCAACACACAGGTGAACATGCCTGTCCTTGGTGCTGAACACCGACCATACTAATTCTAAGCTGTTTAAAGCCATGTGATGAGAATACCCCTACTGTACTTATAATAAATAAATTTCACTCTATGACAGCTCTTTGGAAAGAAGAAATCATTTTTAATTTCTAAAGCATATTTGAACATTTCATCATACTAAACATCACAGATATTCAGCATGACATTTTGACTTATTCTGAAATATCAACAAATTATTACCTTCACGAGTGACCTACATATAAACAATAGAGCTCAACCTATTGAAAAGCAAAATAGGCACTGTCACTTTTATAATTGAATGTTTCATCTAATTAAGCTCTGCATAAATCTAACGAAACCCACTTAACTTCTATTGTTCATTTTGTCCTTGAAAGAACCAAAAAGGGTTTTCCAAATCCTCCCCATACAGAGCCTTCTTTATTCTACAGTCTGGAAACGCAGATAAACATTTCATAAAAGTATTCCACAAGGCAATAAAGTTATCATTATGATGATGAATACACAATACATATGTGCAGTCAGGTAAACCGTTCATTTCAAATGCCCCATATTTGACCCCTTTCAGACCCCATATACACTAACTCCCTACGCTATATGCTTAATAGAAACCGATGCATGGTTTTATTCCCTTATGTATCGATTACCAATAGATATGCTGCGACAATGAAAAACCTATATCCGTAAATCCGCTAGATTTTAAATCCTTCCAGAGTAAATCGCAGGAGAAAGCTTCGGATGATTTTCGGTCAATTCATACCGTGAAAATTACATGGAGGGAGTAGGGAATGTATTTTCTTTGGGGATTACTTTAACAGTTGGAGCATTCAAAATGTAACTGGTACGTTTTGGAATTTATCGTGAACATGATTGCTTCTATTGATTGCGAGGTCTACAGATGATACATAAAAACATTTATCTGTGCAGACGTGTGGGGAATAGAAGGGATCGAAAGATGCCGGAATGTGTCTTTAAGAATAGTACTGTTACCTCCGTGAAAAATGGAGGCATTGTTTTTGGTGTGTCTGTGTGTTTGCATGTTTGTTTGAGTTTCCGGATATTTGTGGTCAGCTTAAGAGAACGGATGGATAGATTGTGATGATATCTGGTATGTGGGTGGGTCTTGGGAAGACGATGGTCAAGGTCAAGTTTGGGCCCCATGGTGACCTTGGTATTGAAGAAGAAATTTAGGATTTTTATATCTTTTGACCTGGATGTGCTATGGTCTTGATTTTTTTGTGGAAGATAGCTTTTGATGTACGGAAGACGTGGTTTAGGATTGGGCTTCCTAGCAGCTTGTCATGAAACTGCAAGGGCGTTTGTACTGGGACAGATTACTGCAGTAACTTTTTGACGTGTGACTCATAGTACTGTATGAGAGTATGTAAAATAGGACTTCTTCTTAATTCCTGACTTCTGCAATCATACAAACATCATAAGATGATCTAAAAGCAGCGACAGGGTTACATGCACTGGTACATTGTAATCAAAATTCCGTGCTTCAAAGTTTTCTCCATTCTAAATGATTCCGACAAGCTTGTTCGGACTTGTTACTATTGAGCAATCATGCTTCCCCTGCCAGTATCTAAAAGTCCATGTTCGAGATAATTCCGACAGTCCGCAGAGGCCTTAACTACGGGCATAAAGAATAAATAACACACTCCCTACGTCCCTAGGAAGCTTGTTACTACATACTATTAACCCTAGAGGTTGTGTATCTACTGCAGTATCAAAAGAAAGGCCTTCACTTCGGCGGTTGATGAATTTGTCCTGAGTGCGACGCAACGTACCGCATGCTTTTGTGACGTCCGAACCGAGCCCGTGAGTTACGGCGGCTGTCACGCGGTCCGTAGAAAGGTATGAATCTTCTCCTTCCCGAGGCTTGGTTGTTATACAAAGGGTTTAGGGCCATATTGGGAAGGGGTAGAATTTAGTACCTAATAAAAATGTCGAATGGACACAGAGCAAGGTGCTGATCCCAACAATGCTCTGGGCACAGGGAATGCATGTCATTATTTCCGTGGGTGAATATTATATCATTTGAGCGTAGGGGAAAATCATATTTTTTGGGTGTATTAGTCTTTTAGTATTCTCCAAGCAGAGGTTAGGCTCCGGGCTTCTGGTGAGTATTATATAGTATCAGCGTAGGGGAAAATCATATTTTTCGGGTGAATTAGTCTTTTAGTATTTTCCAAGCAGAGGTTAGGGTCTGGGCTTGTGGTGAATATCATATAATATCAGCGTAGGGGAAAATGATATTTTTCGGGTGTACTAGTCTTTCAGTACTCTCCAAGCAGATGTTAGGCTCCAGGCTTGTTTTGAACGTCTTTTTAGGCTTTTTTTATCAGGCTTTCTATTTTGTCAGGTTTTGTTTTTGTTTGCTAGCTAACTCCTCTGGTATATATCTATCTATATGGCCAATTTCTACTATTTTTCTAGCGACCTATGGAGCCTGGTAGAGGCTATTTCAACAGAAGTGTTAACCATATGGAAGCACAGAGACTCCACAGGTGTTCTTTAATTCAATTAAAGGATCACTATCCGCTAGAATTGTGTTACCATGGAGACGTCAACTGCGGGAAGAAGGCATCCTAGTGGTCTGTTGCGGCGTGTTTTAATCTGTCATCCCTCAGTGAATACGTCACAGTATGATGCAGGAAGTACATTTGGGGGTTTGAGCAACCGTGATTTCTTTTGTACAAACAAGATAAAAGGAATCCGCAAATTAATAGACTGTCGAACGCCCGACAATTCTTCTGGCCTTAATGAAAGGAGTAAAGGATGGTGATAGATTGAAGGATGACATATCAGTTGTGAAATCTATCAGAAAAACTTTTGGTCCAGAAAACTTTTGTAGAAGGAAATGATGATTAACCTTTAACATGCTGAGTCAATTCTTGACCCACTCTTAACAGCTTTGAAAAGAATCATTATGATGACATTGGAAGATTTCTATTCTTACAAATGAATGTAAAAGTGTAACTTGAGCGTAACAAGTCGTTGTTTTTATGTGGTCCATACTGTGCAATCCTCATTACATGAGAACATAGAAAACATTGAATAAAAACTTTGTAAATAAAGAACTTTGTGAAATCTTTGTCAGATTTAGAAAATAGAAAAATCTGTCTATATTGACTGATCAAGGGACTTGAATGAGAATGGTCAAATTATACAGGTGATTGCTATATAGATAGATTATTTTCCCATTAGTCCAAGCATTAAGGGACCAACAAAAACCAGCCATAATGACCCGGGGGTCCTTATGCAGAGGCACATGTTTTTGTTCGCCTTGTAGTGCCTAGTGGCACATAAGTCAGCCAGTTTCAGAGAGGTTATTAGCCCTTCCCCTTTAACATGCTCAAGGTGCCTCCTTGAACATGGGACCCCTATTTTACATTCCCTTCTGAAAGACAAATGCAGCCCCAACTGAAATGCCCTTCCCAAGATTGAGCCGGGGTCCCCCCGTGAGAAACAAATTGGAACCAGGAGCTCAACTGTGAAACTGCTAACTGTGAGGCTGCTACCTTATTCTGGTAATATTACGTAGACTATATGAACTACATGCAATTGTGCAAAAAGACACCAAGTTTTCTCCAAAGATCAGAGTGTTTTCACGCAAAATTTAAATCCGAAAAGATACCAACTTTTCCCAAAATATCAGAGTGTTTTCACATAAAAGTTAAAGCTACAAAAAGACACCAACTTTTCCCCAAATATCAGAGTGTTTTCACATAAAAGTTAAAGCTCCAAAAATACACCAACTTTTCCCCAAAGTTCAGAGTGTTTTCATGTAAAAGTTAGCTCCAAAAAGACACCAACTTTTCCCCAAAGATCGGAGTATTTCCATGTAGAAGTTAGCGCCAAGCTATTCCAAAATCACAGCCCCTCAGTCTTACAACATGTACATACATGTTATATTATGAATTCAGCCTCAACAGGACAGCTGCCTTCTAGCCAATTGTAATTGTGGAGTATTTCAATCCATGCGCTGCCTGGGGGCATATCTACTCATTACACGACAGCTGAACCTACCATTATTCGCTTACTCGCCATTCTCCGCAGACGTATTTCAGCAGAAAATTGGTTTGTTGATTGCGGAACAAGCTGGAAGTCTCTCACAGTATGCAGAAGTGCCTACAGATTCTCTATTGGCTTCATGGATATACAGTAATTCACTTTATCTTCACGGTAGCAAAATTTCATGGTGTAAGGAGAATGGACATTTTCACTGAACTTTTACGGATGCGTAAAGGAATCATAAATGATAACAACACTAGGTTTTTTCATGGTGATGATAAGTGTTATGTGCAGTGACCGTGAAAACCGTGAACATAAAGTTACAGTGAAAGAAACAAGAATTACAGTACATACTGTATTTTGTTATGGACAGGTGCAAGGCATTTGTTAAGTGCTTACAGGGCAGACACCAAAGTTATATCTAATTAGGGCTGCCCATAGGAAAGCATGTTAAAATACACTGAAACAAGGCTTCATAAAAGTACTGACACGAACTTCAGTCTTAAAATTTTTTTCTTCACTTAAAAGTGACAAGGATCTTCTTGACAACCATGCAAAGAAAACAGAGGGACTTGCAAGGCATTTGTTATTATAAATAAGTGCTTTCAGGGCAGACGCCAAAGTCTAAGGGCTGAACATATATATAGGAAAGCATGCTAAAATACACTGAAACAAGGCTTCATAAAAGTACTGACCCGAAGTTCAATCTTAGAAATTCTTCTCCACTTGAAAGTGATAAGGGTGTTCTTGACAACCATGCAAAGAAAAAAGAGGGTTGTTCAGCTCAAACTACCTTTGACCCCAGATTTCTGATGTATCCATCCATCCGCATGACCCAACAAGTCACATACGTCCTTACGCCACCAAACTGGTTAACTGATATAATCTAATATCAATATAATGATTTATACTTTTTTTCTATTGTCGAAATTAGAGCTTTAGGAGTTGAGCTGCTGGACTAAAATTGGGCTTATATTAGATTTTATCAAATCGTTTTAAAGATACAATCTAATCTGTCCAAATGACCACTTCCACATGTATATAAGGACCACCTGGCCAATGTGACCCGACTTTTTGCTTGTCCCTTATAGATACTTTTTCCTATTGACACAAGCATTAAGAGTCCTGGCTATAGTATAGTGACCACCTGTCCACATACTAGACCAGATTTTATCAGTTGCCGATCGGTCTTCTTGGGCAGGTTTGACTCTAACTTAAAGCCAAATTTTAGATTCTGCTATTGTCTTCAGTTATCAATTCTAAATGATATGCTTTAAAAAAAATGTGCTATATTGATGTGTAATATATCAAGCTTAACCGGTAGTTGATAATTTCAACCTTTGTAAATTGATGGTTAATAAGTAAAATCGAAATGTAATTTAGTGTCTAACTACAATATTTCAATAAGTGCATCTTGAATCTTGAATGAATCTTAACTCTAATGGAAAAATCCTCATCATGTATTCTCTTAAACCCCTTCAGACCCTCTGGAGTCCCCCTCCCCTACCAGACAGCTGATTTATAGGAGGCATTGTTTCGCCCCTTGAATAGACCGCCGCGTTCTTTGATCTGGTGTCCCACAGGGCGAGCTACGCTATCCGTCATGCCCGTATCGTCGTACTTAACTATTCAGTACCACACCGCCCGCCCTCCCCATTGTTTACTGCACATATGGTGCACAGGGTCAGGCTAGAGAGACAATTCTGAGTTCTAGAAACCCGTTTTTTCAGTTTCATGCAAAATTGCATGTTGTCAAACATTTTACATCCAATTTGAAACATCTAGATTCAAAATTCTATGATTAGTCAGGCTATGGAGACAATTTTCAGTGCTAGAAATACTTTCTTCAGGTATGATGCAAAATGGCATGTTCGCAAACATTTTACATGCAATTTGAAACATCTACATGTAGATTCAAAATTGAATATAATAAATGTTATTAGTCAGGCTAGAGAGACAATTTTGAGGTCTAGAAACCTTTTTTTCAGGTCATGCAAAATCGCATGTTCGCAAACATTTTACATGCAATTTGAAACATCTAGATTCAAAATTATATGTTCTGTTAGTAGTAAACACAAAAGCTTTCAAACCGTATAGCTTAAACAACTTACAAGTGGTAACGTTGGGTAACATAAATTTGGGATTTTTCCGATAATGGTTGACCGAAATCAATCTAGCAGAACAATAAACCATCCTTTTTTTCTATAATTCTGTCAGTATCATGTACTATCTTTGCACTAATCATATATATGGTAGATTTTGTCTCTAGTCGTGCTGACACCATAATATTTCAACTTGAAACTACCGTCCGCCGCACGTACAATGACGGTGCTGTCGGACAGGGGGGCACATTAATTCGGGAGAGAAGATTCGTCTTGAATATCTTACCGCTAATCACATTTTATACAGCAGCTATTCGTTCCATCCTTGGCTTGAGGAGAGTGCTATGGATATAGACGTGTCCAAGTAAAAAAATACACGAAAAAACGGCCGTACCGCACACATCAGGCAAGTTCGGGAACAACCCGTGTGTAATGAGTCGGTAGAACTTCACTCAAAGTCGGCCCATCGTCATCATCGGGCAACGTGTAACGTTACATTATTCATGGAAAGTTAGCTTGATGCCGTAGCAATGGTAATACTACTATGTCCATGTGTTCCTTGTTGTGTTAGGAGCAAACTTTGAGGAAAACATCTTCCTCAGTCCACAATCACACACAGCATTTAGACAAAAAAGTGTTCCTCACAAACCTTTGTCGTCTGCTTGACAACAGAATTCTGGTTAACAATATGGCGGCGGGAAAATACACGTGCCGTAGGTTGTAGCAACAGAGAGGAGTTTTGATGATTGATCACACTTAGAATCCAGTTGCAGGTTAGCAAAAGAGATTGTTATAAGTTGTCTTGTAAATAATTGTGTTTAGCAGGAAGCGGATGTGACATTTTTCTTATAAACCAGCCGACAAACATGTTGTGTAATTCTCCCACGAAGCCCTCAGACTGTTCCAATAAGGGACGGAGAGTTTTTGACCTCGTCGCCTTATAATCCATGCTTATAGAAGCTTTTCAGACAGTGTTCTGAATACGTAAGTCTGTCAGGTTTGCATTTCTAGCGGTATTACTTATGTTGCATCTAGCACATATCCCTAAATACCCCGTTTTCGAAAAATCCCGAATTTAAGTACCCCGCGAATTTATGTTACCCAACGTTATATTACACACTCTCATTTGGTCAATTCTTCTACTAAGTAAATGTTACATGTTAAACATGTAACATTAATTCTAAGGTCCAAAGGTCAAATTTACGGGGAATTGTGTGTTCCTAAATACTGTATAGCTAACGAGGAAGGAATCGATTTATTACAGTCAAGGAATTTTGAAGCGATAAGAAATAAATATTTTTACATGCGAGTCTTGAAAAATAGGTTGCAAATTGCTTGATGTAAACACTGTATTTCAAGCCCTGATCATGACATTATGTATGAGCAAAATACCATCATGAAGATATTGATTATTTCTCTACAATATCTAAAAAGGGAGAAAAGACTACACATTTTTACATCTCATTATGATTTCAAAAAGGGAAAAATCAGCCACCGAGAGAATTCATGATATTGTGCTGATATAATAGAAAATTATCAAATAAAATTAGGACCTACATTTTACATTCAGAATTAGTTTCAACCAGCCCTACCCACATCACATGTTGAAACATTACACGCATACATGTAATGTTGCCCTTGCATAACCATAACTTTAATATCATATAAAATTATGAAATACTGTGTAATGGTCAATTCACACAAACAATATTTCAAGAGTTAAATTTTCCCAAAATTCTTTAACAACCAGACAAATTTTGTGATATTTCAACAACACAAAATGATATACAATGTACACAATTTATGTATACATATTTCCAGACATTCTGACATTCCAACTAAACAATGACATTATACTGTATAAAATGTAACTAAATCACTATAAATCGTAAAAATATGACAGAAAAAATCAGCACAGTCACGTGTGTCGGGTACTATTGCATGCAGAGGTTTGATGCCCTGAGGCTCCGGATCTCTCATATCTGCCGGCTTTATGTCCCCCTCTGATAGGACGATGCGACTATTTTCCAGTCATGTCCTGGGCGTGAACTCAGACTGTTGGTTCCATGAAATTTGAACCAGATGAGGTGAGTTAGTTTTTTTTAGAATCTTTTTCTCACGTCAGGATTCTGGGTCAGGGTCTAACTGACAAACAAAAAGGGACAGTCGGCAACTCCGGACCAGACTAATTATCGAAGCAAGCAATGTTTATATTCAAACAGGTCTGTTGAAATTATGCATGAGTTGAAGATATATAAAACTGACAGCAATAATCCAAGGACATTCAGTCATCACGATGCTACAGAGCAAGACAGTGGTCTTCTTCCTTCTACTTTTTAACCGACAACTTTTCGCGGTCGCTGCGAGTCCGAGGTGCCCAGAAGGCTGTCGTACTGAGGTGTTCGGACTTTCGCTGTGGCCAAGCATTCGCTGCTTCTGTCCGGATGAAAAAGGAAAGGGGTCACCGTGTAGATGGCTGGGATACGGAGGAACGTACAGCTTTCCCGCGTGCCTCGACGCCATACCGACGAAATTCGACAAAGCGACCAAATTAGTCAAAATCAAGTACCTCCGTTCTTCTAAGCTTTTGGAGCGGTCTTTTCCGAATATGTCAAGTGTCAACAAGCTCACAATCCAAACGTCGAACGTTTCTACAATACAGCCAGGGGCCTTTAAGGGTTTACCATTAGTTGAATCCCTCTCGATGGAAGACAACCTCATCTACTCTCTAGGTACGTTGTAAGAAATCTTCCGACACTTTCAGAAAATTTTGTATTTTTTGTATTCCTCACTGCAAGCATAATCCAAATCTTAAAGGAGCCCAATGCAATTTCAGAGTGTTGTGAGTCAGATTTCAAATTCAATTTTCTAGCCCTTTCTATATGTAACGTTAGTAAGTTTAACACTATCCCAATTTGCATAATCAACCTTCATGGAGACAGTGAAGATGCGATATCGTTGTGCGGTGAGAACTCTGGGCGCTGATCTTTTTGGTGGTTCCAAATATATACATGTAAAGGACTCCTCGTTCGGCTTGTTTCTCTGCTCTTTTTAAACGTCCGAAGTGTGAAATCACGATAAAAATGTGCCGATGTTAGTATCATACAGATTGCCATTTCCAAAATATTTCCAGTTTTAACGTTCTGAAATTGCTTTGAGCTCCTATAAAAGTACTGTAGTTACAGTATCCAGTTACTGTCAGTAACTGTTGCAGATTTTTGTTGACATGTAACTGACATTTTTCATAGTTCTCTGTTTCTATGTTCTTTATCAGATGAATGCCGTTTTCAATGATTTCAGTATAACCGGTATACCTGTCACAACATTATTAAATATATGGTGTTATGAATATGATATAAAGATGGTCAAAGAAACATTTTCTAGCTCACCCCCCAAAAACAGTTTGTAAAAAAGAATTTACACCACTATAAGTGTACAGGAAACCGCTGACCTAGATTCTACAATCCTATAATGCATTTGCTTCCTGCCTGTAAAAATTGTGCTTTTAATTGTCTGTAAATTCAATCATTTTGGTATGAGTATTCAGGCGTATTTGTTTGTTTGTTCCATACATGTATAACTGATACACAGTCTTTGGGCAGAACAGTCTCCAGTTTTGTACAGTAGGTATAAGCTGCATAAGACAAGAATGATCAGGGCTTGAAATTAACATTGTCCCGATGTCCCGAGGACAGTAGAATTTGGGTTTGGGACAATTCAACTTAAGGTTCGGGACAATTTCGGGACAATCAGAAAATTCTGAGTCAGTCCCCGTCATCCTGCCATCATACTTTATTATTTCTTTGGGCGAAATTAAGTACTTCTTTTTTATTTTTGCCATATTAGAAATTTTACTCAATTAGAAAAAGATCTTGATTTTTTAAAAAACTTGTATAATGTATTGTATGCTGTAATTCATCAGTTTGAAAACGTTAATTTGTGTTTACTACTGACTGTATATAATTTTGCATGTATTTTATTTTTAAAATTTCATGCAAAATGTTTGCCAACATGCAATTTTGTATGTAACTGAAAAAAAATATTTCTAAGACACATATGCCATGGCTTGGGTTCAGGTCCAGACTTGAGTATAGGTTCTAAGCTGAACATGAACCTCTGAAACTTAATCCTGACCTCCCACTAAGTTCACATCTTTGGCCCTGGTTGGGACACTTCGGGACACTTTCGGGACAGTTGAAATCCACTTTCGGGACAGTAGGCGAAAAAGTTTCGAGGCCTGCTGATAAGTAAATTGATATTCACACTGGGTTGGACCCCTTTGCTTATAAGAGAAGTGAATTCTTTAACGTTCTTGTGTAACTTTCCTCAAACAAGCTAAGGGACCTCTGGCATAATATCCCATCAAGAGAACATCGCTACAGAAACTAGGTACTCATTTTCACTGGACTACTGTGAGGAAATATGTGTTAAGTGTCTTTCCCAAGGACGCAACACTGAGACCCGCTTAGGATTCAAACCCAGGACCTTTAGATTCTAAGTCAACAACCCAAAGACCAACTTTAAATTTCCTTTCATCTGTCTGCAGCTGCCGATGCTTTTCTTGGGCTTGAGCAACTGAAACACCTGTACCTCCAAAAGAACGGCATGTCGGTCATATCCAAGCATGCATTTCGAGGCTTGCCTCTCCTAAAAGATGTCTGGTTGTTCGACAACCATCTGCGCTCTGTCCCTGTTGATGCCCTTCTTCAACCGAAAGCATTGAAGGTCGCAAGTCTAACCAACAACCGCATCACCATGATTGATGACCAAGTCATGCGACTGAATGAAAACCGGCACTTTTCGCTAATGTTAGGACATAACAAACTGAGCTGTGACAGGAATCTCACATGGTTAATCTGTAATCTATGGCGACTGGACGTGATTCCGCAGCGTAACTCGCTCACGTGTGCATCGCCGCCCAACCTCCGAGGACGTCTCATCAGGTTGCTGAAGAAGGAAGATTTGCAGCCCGACGTAAAAAAGCCGTCGCCAGTAGAATGGTACAAACCCTGGGACGAGATCTTCATAAGAGCCGACACGGCAAGCACGAGCTCAGAGCATCCTCAAAACGTCAGCACGCTTCTGTATGACCAAACTGCTTCCAATCACACAGACATGACGCTGTATGCAAATAACACAACGTACAACGAGACCGCTCCCGCAGAGAAGTACACACACACACCATACACTGGCAGCATGTTTGCCTCAAGGCACACCACAGAGATGGTCTACATTCATCTTTTTGGAAGGGATGCCATCATCAACTTGGATGACAACAAGAGCAATCTTGTTGCTATGATCCTTGCCGTTCTCCTGCCTCTTGTCCTAGTGTTGGCATTGGCTATCGTCCTCTGTCTTCATACCGGTTTGGCCGTCTGCAACATACCCACCGACGCTGAGAATGAAGAACCAGCAGACTTTGAAACAGTAGAGCCATATGCCGTGGTCTACATGGACTCTATTGATCTGCAAGCCTCTGACAAAGATTCGGCCAATGGAAGCCAACTAATCACTGATTCTGACCAATCAGAGGGCAACTCTACCATTCAGCCACAAACTGAAGAAGGGAAGGAAGTAATCAACCAATCACAAGTGATTGCCGTAATCCACCATGAAGATCCAGGGACAGAGCCTCAGTCAGGTGCAGTGACCCACAAGGAAGACCAAAGGCAAGAGCGTCACCCACAAGAAATAACCCACAATGACAACCCAGGGCCAGAATTCCACCCACACAAAACAACCCACGATAATGACCCAGGGGCAGAGCTTCACCTACATAAAACAACCCACGATGACAACCCAGCTGGGCCAGAGCTTCACCCACACGAAACAACCCACAAGGACAACCAATGGCCAGAGCTTCACCCACAAGAGACAACCCACGATGACAACCCAGGGCCACAGCTTCACCCACACAAAACAACCCACAAGAACAACCAATGGCCAGAGCTTCACCCACATAAGACAACCCAAGATGACAACCCAGTTGGGCCAGAGCTTCACCCACACAAAACAACCCACGATGATGACCAAGAGCCACATGAAACGACCCACAATGACGACCCGGGGCCAGAGCTTCACCCACCTGAAACAACCCACGGTGACGACCCAGGGCCACAGCTTCACCCATATGCAGTGACCTACGACTCAGGGCAAGATGACAACTCCATCATCCAGCCATACGCCATAGCCTACCTCAACTCTCCACAAACTACCGAACCCCAAACAGTGGCAGCACCGGAAACAACCCCTTACCAAGACAAAACTCTTGTCAAACAGCCACTGGCCCAATCAATGTCCAACACTGAGCCCCACTATGTTAACAAAGAAGTGATCATTGAAGACAATCCACAAGCAAGAGATGACGACATCACCTACGAAAATACCACTGACCAAGGCGAAACTCTTGTCAAACAACCTCTGGACCAATCACGGTCAACAGCGTCCAACATAGAGCCACACTATGTCAACAAAGAGGTGTTTAAAGACAATCCACAAGGAAGAGATGGCAATGTTGCCTACGAAAATGCCACTGACCAAGATGAAACTTTTGTCAAACAACCACTGGCCAAATCACTGTCAGCAATGTCCAGCATAGAGCCACACTACATCAACAAAGAAGTGTTTAAAGGCAATCCGCAAGCAAGAGATTACAACGTTGCTTACGAAAATGCCACTGACAAAGATGAAACTTTTGTCAAACAACCACTGGCCCGATCATTTCCAACAAGAGCTGACACAAAGCCAAACTATTGGAAGAAAGAAGTGGATAAAGTCAATACTCGAGCAAAAGATAACAACAGGCCTTGCAAAAATGCCACTGAACAAGACAAAACTTTTGTCAAACAACCATTCACCCAATCAGAAGACCAGTTACAGACAACCAATGCGGAATTCAAACGAAAATATGAGAAAGGTGACGAAACTGTACCAGGAAACATGCACGAGTATCCTTATGGAATGGGCGAGAAAAAGGAGATTCGAAGAGAAATGCTGTACGGTGGTGGCTCACAGGATGTTGGTTCAGGTATGTGCAGTGACTCACGAGTCCTGTACAACTCCTGTACGCAGCCTAGCGGATGTTCCGTGTTGTACGAAGAACCGTCGGTAAACAACGGACCTTCTCACGAACATGTGGAGACAGGTAGGAGTTATTTTCAATTTGATGCTGTTTAGATTTTATGTTGGAAAGTTTAGGTTGCAAAGTCTTCTTTAAAAAAAAGGTGGTACAAAAGCACTATTGAGGCCATAGGGGCAGTGGGTTGTTATCCACTGTGTCTAGGGCACGGTAATGGAAGGCAGAGCCCAACTCTCTCCTTCCACCGACTTTTACCTCCCCAACCAAAGTCAGGTACCCATTTTTACATCTGGGTGGAGTGAGGAAAGTTGTGTGTAGTGCCTTTCCCAAGGGCACAACATCGGTGGCATGTCAGGGGATTCTAACCCAGGACATCCTAACCTTTATGCCAACACAATGCCTACATTCTTATCTTATTCTCTTACTATTCTTTCTTTCTTTCTGTACTTTCTCATACAAAATGTCATAACTTTGTTAATATTTTTTTTCCACAGCCAAAGTGAACGAAGAAGAGACGACAATCAAACAACCACTGGCCTAATAAGAAAGTTGGTTGTTCATTTTATTTCACGGTAGAATGAAGAAACTAAAGATTGTTTTTAGATTGATAGGAAATAAAATCTTAATTTTTTGGAAGACATCAGTGTTCAAAATACTGGGCGCATTATGCACTTTGAAATTTGTACATCCAAAATTGGAGCTGTGTACCTAGTTTTTGACTGTGGATGCACTGGTGTACTTAGACACTAATTGTACGTCTCTCTCTCTCTCTCTATCCAATTTAACGTCTTTTGTTCCCCATCATATGGGGGTTGGACGTGCTTGCACATGGATGGGGGAGCCCCAGAACTCCTCATCAAGTACAAGTCTTTTTTGTAGCAAGAGTTTTTACGGCTGGATGCCCTTCCTAACGCCAAACCAAACCCTACTGCTGGGCTTAGGACATGGGAAATGTGCGTTAAGTGCCTTTCCCAAGGGCACAACGTCTGGGTACATGTCCGGACATGTCTCAGGGTACTCCACTGGGGATTGAACCTGGGTCTTAATGGTTCATAGCCGGATGCTCTGCCACTGAGCCACACAGACTAATTGTACGTCTAGTGATATGTATACAGTATATTCTTGACATCTAAGTGTCAGGAAAATTGAGGAATATTTGTTGTATCACTTCTTTAGAATTGTGTGTTGGATCTCGGAATCCCCTCTATTATTACCCCCCTCCCCCAAAAAATCAATTCACCACACCAAGCCATTCAACAATTTTCCAGTATAGCAAAATGCCCTAAATGCCTTTATTCAATTTTTGTTTGCCTATGTATTCATATTCAATATCTATGCTTTTTTTTTATGAATGACAGAAGTACATATTAATAAAAACTGTATTTTTAATGATTTTCAACAAACAGGTGCATCTCTGTACAATGGGAGTACCGAGTTGAGTTGGATGGCTGGGTTTTGCTTTTTTCAAGCTGAAATTGGAATTATCATTATTGTTCTTTATGTTTTTGCCAATTTTCTTTGTGCACCACAATATTTAGGCAAGCGCACCTACTTCCAAAAATGAATTTCGAGAAGAAAATTGTCACAAACTGATGAATTAATTATTTCATTACTTTTGCAATTGAATTATCATTATCATTCTTTATGTTTTTGCCAATTTTCTTAGTGCACCATAATTTCTAGGTCAGTGCACCAACTTCAAAAAATTAATTTTGAGAAGAAGATTGTCACAAACCGATGAATTTCATTACTTTTGCAATTGAATCTTTATGTTTTTGCCAATTTTCTTTTTGCACCACAATATTTAGGCCAGCGCACCTACTTCCAAAAATGAATTTCGAGAAGAAAATGTCACAAACCGATGAATTTCATTACTTTTGCAATTGAATTATCATTATTATTCTTTATGTTATTGCCAATTTTCTTCGTGCACCACAGTTTTTAGGCCAGCGCACCTATTTCCAAAAATGAATTTCGAGAAGAAAATGTCACAAACCGATGAATTTCGTTACTTTTGCCTCCTAATCCATGATATTAACTATGTTTTCCTGACCTCTGGTTCACCTGGATACAGACTTAACTGGATAAACAACTTCAATTTGTTAAGATTAGCCCCGGATCTGATAAACACCCCCCTCAGGGGTTGCGCAAGCTGGCTGCAACATATACATAAGCTTAGGATTGGCATGGTCCATTATCTGCATGGGGGACAGCCATCTATAATGTTGCTTTTCAAAAATGACATTTGTCATACACTTTGATATACTATTGCTTTGGTGTTTTAGATGTAGTTATGTGTCATGCAAGATACTGTAAACTTATTTAAGTTTGTGGTGATTTAATTTCGCGGTAGGGAGAAAATGGAGTGTTCGCAGTGGTTTTTAATTCGCAGTTGAAACATGGGCAGAAGACAGAAGAAGAATTTTTAACTTTGCAAAAATCTACAAAGTAGTTACTGCAAAAACAGCAAACATTAAACCACCGCAAACTTAAATGCATTTACTGTAAATGTTAGTGAATGTATGGTCACATATGTTCTCAGCATAAAGAATATGTACTGAAAACTCACTGCAAAAACTGCAACTTGAAAATATTCAGAAAATTTCAAAATTTTCTATATTGCATGAGAAGCATGGTTACATTCAATATGCCTGGAAGGCACTGTTAAAGTTTTCCCCACCAAGTCTTATGTGTTTATAAAGTTGTCTAAGCCAGTAAGATACTTAACAGATGACCTTCAAACGTAAAGCTTTACAAATGGAGTCTAAGTCTTTGTGCACATGGGGCCTTACTTAAAGTCTTATGTACACAGCATAGAAAGTGGTAAAGCCACAAATCTCACACAAGCTGAGGGGAAATCTACTGTGCCTACATGTAAACCATGTATTACTAGCTATGGGATGGTTGCTCTTTTCAGCTAATGTTCTTAACCCACCAGGCTATTAGCTAGCAAGGCGTCAGGGCGTCTTCTGGACACCCTGCACTATGAAAACAAAGATCAGACACTCTTTTTGCAGAGGATGCCCTGTTTTTGTACATCAGCTCATGTTCTTAACCCACCAGGCTATTAGCTAGCAGGGCGTCATGCCGTCTTCTGGATGCCCTACACTACAAAAACAGCAATTAGACACACTCTTTTTGCAGGGGATGCCCTGTTTCTGTACATCATGTGTTTCAAGGATTTGAGTGGAAAATTTAGTGACTCATGTTATATATATGTTAGCATTATTTAATTAGATGAAACTAGAAGATTTCTAATGTTTCTAAAAAGTTGTTTCAGCTAAAAATTTAGATGTGCAAGTAAACTGGAAGAGACCTACAGACGCCTATTTCTTTTGCCTATTATAGAACATTGATATAATCTGTCTCTTGCAACATACTGTCATGAGTCACTTGAATTCTATGTCTAGATTTAATTTGCATAATCTCAACACTGATTACAAATCAATCAATCAATCAATCACTCAGTTAATGAGTCAACCAGATACAGTATTATGAGCTCATAATCTAAACTGTTAAATGTTATTAATGCCTTATTAATGCCGGTAAGCGGTAAGTAATGCCTTATAAGCCCAAAATAATTGAAAAAGAAAAAAAATGCAAACATTATGATTGTGCTAATTATATTCTGACCATTCCTATACCCTTTTGCTCTTTATTAAAAAAAAAAAAACATCCCAAAATCGTTGATAAGACTTGAAACTAGGATGTGAAGATAATATTTCTCACCGAAATGAATTAGTATGCCCAAGACAGCCTTAGAACAAGTCATATACCTTTGTTATAGCAAGATAAAATGCATTTCAAGCAATGAAAAGGAGTAATTTCATTTCGATGAATTTGCCATTCACCTCACAGCTGCCTTCCCCATTTCTCACTTGCAGCAAATAAGATCAACGGTAGATCTAATTTAATAACACGAAAACTCAAGAGACATGATAGTATTACCAGGGGATAGGATGCACAATACATCTATTTCTTCCTTGTTATTCAAGTCTAAAAAAATTGTTAATCTGACGGAGCTGACTTCATCCAATTATGGACAGCGTTTTACCTCGACTTTCGGCAAAATTGAGTTACGACCTTGTCTAGTTTGCGGAGCCAAACCTCTCGGTTTCTTTCATATGAATCACGGTGAATATGATGTAACGTTGCAGCAAAGGAACAGTGGTAACCAATTCATTGTGCAAGCTTTGAGCAATCTGTGTTGAAACTGGTACCTATGGATTTGAACCACATGTGGTATCATGATCAACTTGCATAACTGCTACAATATGTGGTAAAGTCCTATGCATTTGGAGCAACATGAGCAAATTTCTACGCATGTGGAAAATTGTTTGGTAAAATTCAGCAAAATTTCAAACATGTGGAACAATGTGAAGCAAAAACCTTAGAGTCAGCTGACATTCTGAAAGCAATGTATGGCACAAATCCTACACTGATAAAACAAAGGAAAGCACCATACAGTTAGAGCCGTGCAAGACAAATACATATGTCAGAACATACTACACAGCTGAAAGCTATGGCTTCTAACTGAAGGATCGTATTCACCAAACATGCCCATTTTGAAGGTGATAATATTGTTAAACATCTTTGATTTGTTATCTATTATTAAGGTCAAGGTAGGAGAAACAATGGTGTTATAAATGCCATCCGATAGAGACGATCCTTTATTTTGAAGGCGATATGATAGGTCACCATTCTCTTGGGAAATGGCCAGTACTTCATGGCTCGTTGTCTACAGATTATGTACAGCTACATGGATTGCATGTATGGACATCTAAAGGACTCATTTATCTGTGCTTTGGATTGAGATGGATGAGGAAGCTGCATTGGATGGTTTTTATGTTTCCCTGCCTATGCTCTGTATATAAGAAAGGAAAATATATTTTCGTTTTGCGAATTATTCTAGTTCTTCTTCTTCCTCCCTACCCTTGTAAAGTTAGCACAAAAACTTTTACCCCCTGTGAATATGAGAAAATGGAATAGTCCAAATTACAATGGAAGGGAAATATCTGGCACGTTTGCTTGCAAATATTGCCTTTCTACTGTTTACCTTTGTTTCTAACATATTCTTTCTCTCAATTCTTATCAAATCTCATTTTTAGATTGTGAAATTCAAATTGGCAAATTGCTGTAGTTGGAATAAAGAGTTTTTGACACAAAAAAATGAGTCAAAAATGCCATATTTTAAATATTCATCTGTGAATGCAGTATGTCTTTGATGATAAAAAGGCTGCTTTTAGGACAATTAGTCAAATTTCCGCCATTAGACTAGATTTCCTCCAAGGACACCAAAATCTAATTCCTTGGTGCCGGGTGCTGTCAGAAACAATAACACATGAAGTGATTTTCCATAAATGCATTGACATGTAAAAGATCAACCTGACACTGTTATCCAATAGCCAATCAAAAGACACTAAATACATAGAGCCTTTCTATGTGGACAAATACATTTGATTGTGACTATTAACCTTCTCCCTGCTGCCTAACTCTGTAACCAATAGGGAATTGGGTGCCAAACGGTTACTTCAGTGCGCTTAAGGTTAAAGCAGATTTTCTTCTTACCTTATTCCATATCAGCACTAAAGTTTCATATGAATTGGCATTCTTGTTGTTTTCCGTAGTTTAGCACATATTTTGAAGTAGCGGAAAGCTGCTCTAACCATATCCTTATTTTCAGCACCGAGGACAGGTCCATCTGTTCAGTGTACACATGACTAATCTATGGGGAAAAAAAAACTTTTTGATAACCGTTTTTCTGCAAAATCAATGAGAAAATCTTACACATTTCTAACTATAGGTCATCATTGTTGTGCATAAGACCTCTTTGAACCCTTTTCTGTATCAAGAAGGCACATTATATTTCTATATTAAAATCTATAAAGAAGTCCTATGTGGACATTTGGAAACAATATATCAGAGCGAGTGTTGTACAGGAATAAGCTATATTATTTTGTACAATTCTATTGGTCTATCCAGGCTACTGATATCTTCATTTATTTGCTGATATACACTCTTAAAATATCTCGAGAAACTACACCGTTTAAGCAAAAGAAGGTACGTGATCAATAAAGACATCTCTACTGTGGGATCGTCTGCGACTGTGAAATTCCGTCACGTAATCTGACCCCGCGTAATGGGAAGGTGACGGGCTGGCGAGAAATTCTCGTGTTCAACATCGTGGACCTGACAGATGGTCGGCCAATGGGGACGCAGCTGTGCGGAGGTAACAGATGCCGCTGTGACAGGACATTTCCTATCATCTTTCCCTCAGCGATGGATCATTATTATCATGTACATGTGTATCATTACTTACTGTTACCTTAGACTGCAAGATACACTAAGTGATAGTATGCATGCCATGTATTCTACATCTAGGCATTTTTTCATGGCATGTCGTGTTATAACTCATGGTATTGTTCTTCCATAATAGAATTTGAACCACACAAACTGGTTTCATCATTATAGTAGTCCAGTGGCATAGCTGAAAAATTGACAATGTGCAAATTTGTCTAAAAGTAGCACATTTGGCACACATGTAGTTGAATGTATTCTTAACAAAAATATATATGGAGGCATCTCAATTTCCGCCCAGAATTAATTTTACAGGATTTTTTTGCCATTTTCAGGCCAAAAATTTATATTTTGAGCTCCTGAGCCCTGGTACTTAAACCAAATGACCTCGAATTTGGTATCGGGATGCTTATGATATTTATTTATTTATTTATTTATTTATTTATTTTGATTTACCACATTTTTGTGGAAGGATTGACATAACAGGTGAACTATCACCTTTTCAAGATGTCATCCCAGACCGGACTGTAAGATTTGGACCATCGCACACCGGGGCATGCCCCTACTCTTTTTTGAAAGGTGTGGTGGGTTCTTTAACGTGCGCGGGGTGTTGCTCTCCCCAAACACGGGACCTCCATTTAACGTCCTATCCGAGGGACGTCCCTAACCCTAGATGAGCTAGGTACTCATTTACACCTGAGTGAAGTGAGGAAAGTCGTGTTAAGTGCCTTTCCCAAGGGCGCAAGTTCGGACATGTCTCTGGGCGCACCTGGGATTAGATCCCGGGACCCATTGTTTGACAGCCGCGTGCTCTACAGTTGCGCCACACGACGCCACATGATATATGTCCACATGACCAGGTATTGAATTCACAACCTACCAAATGCAAGGCAAACAATCTCCTCACTTGGACATTGCAGCGATCGAAAAGATATGTGCTAAAATTTGGGGCCATTCCCCTTGCAGCACCCATTCAAACTGCAGATAGTTAAGACTTTTGCCCATTTAGCTTTCACATTTTCTGTACTAGAAATCATATTTGGTTTGTACCCGACATCCAATCTCTATACCTCTGCTTGGAGAGTACAATTTACCATCAATAACATATTGCACTGGTAACTACATGTATGACAAATCTACTGACAGTAAGTGACTATCATATGACATGTCCCTTGGACATATGCCACATCTAGTAGTGATGTTTTCATCTCAAAGTCAAATACTACGTTCCTGTCAATGCTATAAGCATAACAACAATTTAACATCAATAACATATAGCACTGGTAACTACAACTACATGTATGACAAATCTACTGACAGTTAGTGACTATCATATGACATGTCCCTTGGACATATGCCACATCTAGTAGTGATGTTTTCATCTCAAAGTCAAACGCTACACTCCTGTTATAACGGATCCTACATTTTTGGCACCGAGTATATCTTTGCCATTTTCAATGTCAAAACAATGATAGATTATGGTATATTTTTTTATGCCAGGAACATTTTTCTTGCCGGATATTGTGTCACTGATGGAAAATGATAGGTACGTGGGCCGCATGTTCGTGTCAGGACGCGTATTTCGCGAACGGCAGTCGGGATCTAAAAATGATGAATAATGATGGATTCTGTCGTGCGCTGTCACAGGCGGGGTGAAATATCGTCGCTGTTAGAGCGCGGGGACACGAGTTAAACATCACTGACAGACGCAAGCCTTTCGTGGCCAGCTGGTTTTCAAACTGATGGGAAAAGATGCCATTGTGCACTGTATTGTGTCAAGTAACGTTATATCAGTACTGTAGCATAGCAGGTAAGGTAAAAAGGTAAAGCGGTTGAACCTCAGACTGAGGACAAAGCATGACGTTTTTTGTTCGCTAGTAGTGCAATGTGGCTTCGCTACGGCTCACGTTTTTGGCCAAGCACACCGGGTCACCCCTACTCTTCTTGATAAGTGTGTTGGGTTATTTTACGTGCAGAGGTTTGACGCTCTAAAGCTCCCTCATACGAGGGGCCACCGGCTTTACGTCCCCCTCGGTAGGACAATGCGACTCTTTTCAACTGTTACATATTTTGTTACTGATAGAAACTATGGTGGTTGTTCTTTGATTTCTATTTCAGAAAATGTGAAAGCTAAGTGGGTCAAAATGTACTTCACTGCTGTTTGAAAAAGTGCGGCATTTCAAAGGGGACCTACAAGGGGAGTTGTTCCAAAATCTTTTAGATCGCTGCACTGGCAAAGTGAGTAGAGTGTTTGCCTTGCATTTGATAGGTCTTGAGTTCAATCCCAGGCCAAGTCATAGCACTGAGTTTAAAAGAATGGTACATACTATTTTCTGTGCTTAGCCCTGCTTGGGAAAGAGTATGGTAGTTTAACACACACCACAGCTGCTGTAGTGACTGCACAAATGTGTGTGGCCAAAGGGCTGCCGAAACAGAGATGGGTGCCACCTCATACACTATGTATCTGGTGCTGGAAGGACTTTAAGGTGGGGTATAGGCATGCGGCAGCACTTCTGGGGTGTCTTGAAAATACGATATAGTGTTACGTATGGCTCTTGATTTTTTTTCTCCAGGTACCTCTGTGCAAGACAATAATTTATGCAAATTTCTATGACGTCATGATGACGTCTTCAACAATTACAGGGCCACGCCTCTTTTTACCAAAGTGGTTTTTCCTCGCTAACGATCCAATGTACAAAGCTAATATTTTAGGTACAGATGCATAATAATGCTGTTGGTCAATACACGGGCTCATTTTTTGGTATCTTTTTTAAATTAATTTTTGGTGAATTTTTTTCTATAATTTAATGAGAACCTCCTTCTGTGGGCCCTCACACATTATCAAAGTATCAAAATGCTTATGCCACCCGTGAGAGGCAAGTTCAGGTGGTAAACCTCAGAACAGCATTTCTTTTTCTGCCCTATCATATACAGTTTTGTCAAACTTTTGCCTTAAATATCATGCTGTAGGGGTAGTATTCATAAAATTGGCATTTAGTAATCAAAAAATTACCCAAAATCGCCATTATTTGCTTTTTACCCAATCACGCAAGCACTAACAGTGACATACAGGTCAATAACCTCTGCAAACACACTATCTGACAGTCAGAGCAGTGTTCAAAGCCAGGCCAGAGAATCCAGCTTTCCAGAGGGAGGGAGGGAATAGCCAAAATGGGGGCCTCTGATTGGCCAGGCTGTTCCAAAAGGTATCGGCACCCAGTCAGAACGTTGGAAACTGCAACTTTGCCCTTGAAGTTTGCGGTAAACTGATAACCTATGTAGGGAAATGATGTCAGATCATGAAAATAGACCTATACATCTAACAAATCAGATGGTTATTTTGTCTAAATATTTTTGTTGAAAATGTGCTGCCACATGCCTGTACCCCACCTTAAGTAACTAATTCTTAGGCCAAGGCCACTAAAGAAATCACAGATAAGTACATTTAGAACTTTTGAGTCGTCCCATTTTGCGAACCTACAAACCAACAATTAAGCCAATGTAAACAACCAACAGATGCGGTGAATAGATAACCACCTTGCAAAGTTACCTTGACAGAGGTGATCAAATATGTACTAGACATACCGCAGGCAGATTTTTTGTGGGATTATCTAGATTAAGAGACCTGACATAATGTGGCTTGGCTTAATCCTTTATTTTGCTTGTGGCTGTAGAATACACGGTATGTCTCAAATGGAAAGATTTACATGTAATTTAAGTATTGGAAGGCGGAGCCCATCCCTCTCCTTCCACCACCTTTTACCTCCCCAACCAAATTCAGGTACCCATTTGTACACCAGGGTGGAGTAAGGAAAGTCATCTAAGGATCCTTTCCTAAGGGCACAAAATCAGGGGCATGTCAGGGGATGCGAACCCAGGACCTCTGGGTTCTGGGCCAAACAGCCTTACCGTTACACCAACACGACGTCACCAAATAGACCACAATCAAAACTATTTCAACAACTCATGGTTTAATATCATGTTTAGTTGGGCTTAACACAGACGGAAATCCTTTATCTATAGGCAGGCACTTATTCTATATTATATATTGGCAACTAAAAGGACATACGACACTTAGACATTCAGTCTCTTCTGTTATGATTAATTGAGACAAATGCTTCCTTATTGTGTCGAGAGTCTTATTCTCCAAGGATGATAGATCATCGTTACTTAGACTATACTGATTAACAATTTACACCTTTTTGACAGGTAGAGTATATCTTAGTCATTTGATCTTCTCAAAAGTGATGGATAGAGACGCATGTGTGCTAGACTTGTCAAGAGAATCGTTAGTTTTGTGTATGATTGCTGTCATTGTTGCAATAGGGGAATGTTATTGTACATCAATTTTGAAGATTGTTTATTGTTTATTGTTTATTTGCATGACTGATTGTGTACAATATAAAACAAAGATAAATAGAGCAAAGAATACATGCAGGGGAGGCCAGAAGCCTATAAGGCTTTTCGGGGGCCTCCCCTAAACTACACAAATAGAATTTTTACAAAATTATATATAATCAAAACTAAGAAAAATTAACGAAAGAAGAAATTAGAATTGTAACATAAATCCTAATGAAACAAGTGAAAATAATAGGAATTACAAAGTGAATTTTGAGTTGTAAACATAATAAGTATTATAATGAATAACAATTTATGAAGAAATAGGTCAAAATTATACAAAAATAACAATCATATGAAACATTCTGTCATCAGATACCAAAGGAAAAGTGGAAAACAAGGAAAACAAACAAATCAGGAGAAAGTAATACTAGGATGTTCTATGATATCTATCTTTAAAAGTTTTTTGAAACTGGGCAAGGACGAACAGGACTGTAGAATTTGGCTGAGTTTATTCCATACGGCGGGGCCTCTAAACATTATTGTATGTTGTTTTTGACTAGTTTTTGTCATAATTGGTCTTAAAAGATTATGTTGTCTCGTATAGTGGTGAAGATACCGTACATTATGCATTTGTTTGCATCTGTTTGTATTGCTTAGGCCATACTGATTTGATTATATGGATGACATCTTCAATCTGGCAAAACAAGAAGTTGAATTCATTATGAAATCTTAGTGGTCAGGAAGGTTGAACAAATTACTGAACACACAGACTATGGTATACAAAACAATAGAGTCTTCATTTTTGTTCCTTCACATCTTCTTCTTTGGCTTTGAAATTGGCTTCCGCATTCTACAACTGTTACATTTAGTATCTGTTTCCCCGATAATTTTTTTGCAATTTTGGCATATAATTTTTTTCAATTTCCTCTGCTTTGTACAATTTACAGTATGGTCAAAAACTTCTTTATTCTTGGAAAATGGACAAAATTGATGAGCATATGGATGTCTTAACTAGCTAACCACCCTAATGTGTAATAAAACGTTGTTACAGATTTTGTATGTTAAGTACAAGCTGTGCCCTATTCAAGAGAACGTCCCTAACCAAAGCTAGCTACTCATTTTCACCAGGGTTGAGTGAGGAAATTGGTTTTAAGTGCTTTTAAATCGTGTCTCAATAACATTTATGAAATAAAATATACTCATACACCTACAATGTGTGGGAACAACTACAAAAGGATGCTGTACCACTAGATCCCAGTCATAATGTAACATTAAGTTAAACATGATTTCACCACCCTGAAAAGACATGTCCAAACAGATCTCCAACCCAACGTCCCCCAGTAAAATGCACCCCAGCTTGTACTCAGGTCAATTACGGCATGTGACACCCTGTAATTACCGGTATTTTACATATATGGTTATAATTATTGTTTGCATGGTCATAACGCCTAGAAATTTGACACACTGTTAGCGCTTCTTGGTCTGAATAAAATGACTGTACAAAAGTTTTCATGTGACAGATTTTTGGGGTAAGAAATCGATATTTTGGTTAAAAAATGACATGCTAACTTTATGTGCCCGAGCCCAGGTGGGGAAAGCAGTTTGAGTCTTGGTAATTTACAGGGTGTAAGGTAAACTCTTACAGATGAAATTTGTCCGCGGCCTTTTTGACCATTTTGAAGGTATCGCATGTATTTTGGGGCAAAAACGTAAAAAACTGGGATTTTTTTCATATTTTCTGTGAACTATTGAATCTGTTAACATTATCTTGATGATTACGAAAAAAAGCCTCGGATAGTTTGAAAGAGAAAGATGTGTCAAGTATTAACTTAGTCCTTGTTTTAACAGTACTGTTAATTTGAGCTGGGCTTGAGCCCGTAAAGTTGACTATGCGATCCGTCTAAAGCGCCGTATTAAACATGACGTAATGGGGGTACGGCCCACTCAGCATTGACCAATCAGAGAACGTTACCATTGGTTACAAAATGGCGGACGCCGGCAGAACTTTTGAAAATCGTCGCTTTTCATTTCTTTTAAAACCTCTTCCTGTGTTCCTACAGTCAGAAAATTAACAGAAACAACGTTTTCGGATAGCTTATGCTTGACACATATATGTTTTACTTGATAGTCGTACAAAACTGTAAATACAGAGTTTCAGAAGACATTCAGCGTCTCATTCAGAGCCTCTGTTGCCAAAGTTTGGGATGCTAACGTACATCGCAAGTGAAAGAAACGAGAGCTGAAAAGCAAAGGGGGAAAGGTATGCTCTGAGCAAATGTGCATAAGGCACAGAGGCGAATTATGGGCGAAAACAGACGTGACAAACTTCCTGTCTACGGAAGGTTACAAGAAACGACAGGAGCGGCACATGGGGCAGTATTTCGAATCGCGTGAAAAGGGACAGTTTGTTCAGAGATGTAGTGCATTAGAGAAGTGCAAGATAAAGTAGGGCTGAGGGAGCCTAAACAACATGCACCATATTGGATGCACCTTTTGTTTGATCGAGATGAAATGTTGGACCATGTGAAGTCATTGCCATGTGGTAGTAAGGTAATTCAATACCGATCCCTGCAGTATCTGTTCCTACGAAAGGGTAGCTGCAGGTTGCAGTGCACTAGCTATAGTGGGATGATTCATCTGTCATGTGTTACCCAGTTTAATACTGTTTACAATGCTCCTGTTTGAAGTGATTTACACTGTTGATGTTTGGTTACAACAGTAAAAGTTTATTTTGCAAAGCAGTTATTCTGCATGTGCTCATTCACAATGTTGTGATTAACAATGTAATATTGGATCATCAAGTGCAAAACAAACCTCCACAAAATCTAACAGAAGTGTATCATTATTCAACATGTTCCATGCACACAATATACACCTCATGTACATGTATTCAACATGATTGAATGAGCGAGTCCCTAATTGTTAGTGCAGACTGATTCAAGGAACAAAAAACACATTAAACAGGCTAAGTATAGGTTGTTGCCATGCAATTTCACAGAGTAGAATATCATAAATGAAGATTGGAAGATCTAAGAATATCAAACTGTACACAAGTAAATTGACATGGATATATTTCTTCACTTCTTTAGTTAAACACTGTAACATTAGGTAAAAAATCACATAATCTAATATGACTATATATAATGAATGCAATCTTTCAGGATAATGCTTTGAAATTCAGCTTTAAAGGTGAACTTTAAAATTGATGGCAAAAATGTAAACCAACATAACTTTTTATAACTTGTCAATATTTTGCTTTCCAACAAGCAATTTCAGCTCCATATATAGTACATGCCATTTATTCTGACCTCAGCAAAATTAAGGCATAACTGTATAACATAAATGTATTTCATGTCATTAAATAAATGTTTGTGAATCAGAACATTTAAGGTCACATGGTATCAGAAATAACATGATTAAAGCTGTCCATCAAAGTATGCTTGTATTTCCATTGGGAGTGGTGACATTCTGACTTATCACAGGTCCTTGGCTACAGCCTGAAGAGCTTTACTGTCCTTTCTGGAGAAGTACTTAGATAAGCAGAGTCCTCAGTGCTGTGTTGACATCCTTGAGCAAAGTCCTACATCAAAAGAAAATATTTTGAAGACCTGAGGTCATATGGCAAATATCAATTCATAGGATTCAATACTTGAGATTGCACAATAGCAATTACTGCATAAACAGGGTGGAAAGAAGATAGATACACATTTGTCGTTTAACTTTAACCAAATACATAAGCCTGTATTATACCACATCATATTTACTGTAAAGTAATTGTCATTGTGAATTTGTAGAATAAATGAAGTGTCTTCAACATGTGCTTCTTTCATTTCCTTCAAGCATGCAGATACTTTGATTAAAGGATAGATCATGGTGACTGACAGAATTGTCAAATGTCACATAAATGTTCCCACTGGCAGAATGAAGATTTGCTATTCAAGGAGTCATCCAGCTACAATGTATAAGATATACTTAAACCTGGTGGCACAGTGTACTTGTGTTTAGGGTTGTTGAAGCTAGAAGTGTTGTCTTGGAATCCCTGACAGAACCCCAGAATACACCCTTGTTAAAGGCACTTTACAAATATTTCCTCACTGGACTCAGGTGAAAAATGGAAACCTAACATTGGCTAGAGATGTTATTTGGGTAGGCTGATAAAAGGAAGTCTCATGCATGTTTGAGGAGAGACAAACCTTGACCCCTTTATTAAGAAGAATGGGGGACCAACCCAGTGAGAGTGGAATAAATCAGTCCAGAAATGTAGCTTGTGCTGCAGTTTACCAAGTATACAAACCTATGTCTAACCTTAATATGTAGTATACATGCACATACACACATATATACATATATACACACACACACACACACACACACAATGTTTTGTTTCTGTCATTAACTGAAATGTGTAAGTGCTACAATATAACCTGCAGTCTCCCTCCATGTAATGAACACCTAAGACAAAAAGGGAATGGAGTATGTCCTTTTTATTTACTTCCTAAGCTAAGATACAATCAGTCCTTATCTCATAGCTTGCACAGCTTACACCCTAACTGGCTTTCTGTTCAGACTGTCTACTATTTATGGAACTATTGGGCCATAGCATATCATTACAAAATACCTCATCACAGCAGGTACTTCAATTCCTAATAGGAATTCACAATGAATACAACTTCATCCCTTAAAGAATATAAAGCTAAACCCTCCATGATAAATGACAGGAGATAATGTATCATCATGTATTATACATATGAGAAATAAACAAATATGCCAAATGTATACTGCATGCATGGTTGTAATATACAGTACATACATATATGTACAACAGCAACAAGTTACAGAAATGTTCAATAAATATTTGCTCAAAATCCATCCCATTTCCTGTCAGCTAGCTTGTAATACTACTAACTTTATATGTGCAGTGAGATTAAACCTAACAACATGTAGCTTGCCTTTGACAAGCAAAATGGTGTGGTACATAAAGTGGTTGCTGGTTAAGTTAGACTGTTGTTTACCTGTGAGAGGGTCTTAACTATTTAAAAATGGAGGTTTTGACTGTACATACCTTAGGATACCTTAGGACGACTCGGTGTAGAAGGCTTCTTCTTGCCTATAAGACACCCATATATACATGTACATGTCATTAGAGTTCATGTCATTAAAATTAAACATGTTTTTTACTTATCTTTTTTTCCAAGGGCATATATACTTCAGTTCTAGGCTATAGACTATATTATACTAATTAGTCAGTCTGTGTGAGTCAGTCTACAAAACTATAGGCTATGGACTATAAAAAAAACTATAATAAGCATTCAAACATGGAAAAAGATGCATCTAACTTCTTTTGGAGTTTGTCAAAATCTGTCTAGGGAGAGTTGCAAGTGTACATTTCTTGTCAAAGACAATACATGCATGTAGTATCAATATCTAGGAACATGACTACTGTTCTACCTTAGGACAGTAAAACTCCTTGCAAGGCATATGCCTTTTTGCTTTATCCATTCCCATTTCGTAGATGAATACTTTTTCATTGATAAGGCACATTAGTTGAGACTTGAGAGTTATATGTACAGTGCACTTATGTGGACAGTTATGTGTACAGTACAGTACAGAAATAGACGTCAAACAAGGACAAAAACAACAGTGCTACAGAGCCCCAGCCTGTAGGCTCTGTAGTACTGTTGTTGTTGATGTCATTGTTTAACGTCTATAATCTCTATGCCTGTACTGTACTATACGCATAACTGTCCACATAACTGCACAGTGTACTGTACACATAACTCTCAGCCAATGCTATGCTTCAAACTAAATTGCAAGCCAGAGTTGTTACATGCAGAACCAATAAATAAGCATTTTGATTGCTACTCACAATTTCAAAGCCGCCCTATTGAGAGTATTGGAAAACATTGTTGACACTGTACTGGTGGTGGGTTCCTTGTCTGCATGCATTCCGTCAAGATGCCGTTCAAGAATCACCCGGGCCCGTGTCGGAGTCGTGCACGGGAACAAATATTTACCTTCAAGATTGCATTTCAGCTCAATATTACCCACATTACACTGCTCCCCTGGAGCCATATCCCACAGTTCACTTCTCCTAAGTACTGCACTGATAATGATTATGTCTGTACAGATGTCCCGAAATACAGTGCAATGAATATTAAAATGTTGATGGGAGAAAGTACTTAAGAAAATCATGTGCACTTTCAATAACATAATTTGGGGTATTGATGTTGTAATTTGCATGTGTGAGTCGGCCGCGCCCCAGACAAGCCCACACATAATTTATCAAATTAGAAAGTTATGACCAACTCACCTCAGTTACGTAGAAGCCTCTCTCTCTTTGCAATCTGTGACTTCATTGAAAATGTTTGACTTCATTGACCAAATAAAAATGATCCTCTCGATCCCCCCGGAAAACAACACTGTGGTAAGCTGCCATGCTGCACGTTACAGCTGTAACCTTTGCCCTCGCCGCGGCTGAACCACATTCGTGGATACGACGTCCTAGTTGTTATCATTATTACGTTCAGATTATAACAACGCCCATAGTAGACGTATAAAAAGGGATTAAATAGTTTTCAAGTGCCAAAGATGAAGTGAAGTTCTTTTTTACTGAAGTACATGATCGTAACAGTAATATTCGATGTACCCCCCGAAAACCGCATCGTAATGGAACCGTCCGAACTGTGTTCCAGCGTTTCGTTCGAGTGTCACAAGCCGTAATTGACCTGAGTATATCTATGCTGTGCATACCGGGGGTGCTGCACTAGAGATCTCTCAAACCCACTGTTTTTCAAAGTGGTGGATTTATGTAACCTGGCGGATTAATATCAATGGAAGTTACATAATACTAAGTAAAAGAACCCAACACACTTATCAAGAAATCAAGAAAATTAGGGGTTTCCTAGCCAAATGCTTGGCCAAATGGCTATCAATGCAAGCTATAGCTATGGCCCATTGCAGTATCAACTAAAAAAACATTTACACCTTGTCTGAAGCATAACAATTTGAGTTCAACCTTAACCTTAAAGTTAAAGAATAAAATCTTGTACGTAGACAGTAATAAAAAGTTTGTGCTTGTTCGAGTGCTAACTCATTAGAAGGCACTGATGCATTTTATCAAATTTATGCATGTAGGCTCCATACATGGATGTACTAGATTCTCATAAAAGTAGTCATATCTGTGCCAAGCAAAGCCCCTAGGACATTATAACAACCCCAGCTAGCTTCGGGCGGAATTACAAAAGATTTAAATCAGCATAAGACGAATATTTCATACACTATTAACGCGTGCAGCGATGTTTTTTTGTTTAATCTTCACATTTATCACATTTGGGAACTAGAATTAAATCACTGAGCTGTAAATACCGGTTTCAGCCAGGAAAATGCGGTTCTTATGGGAAATAACACAGGCAACGTTTAAGACGGAATAAAGCCTCCCTTGCGTATGTTGTTTAGCGTCTGCGGGATCAGATATTCCTTCCCGAGAGACAATAACGAAAGTGAGAAATTACGCTCCAAAGCAGATACTTTGCGGCGTTCCTCAGAGACATCCGTTTCGACTCGACACGCTCGCGCAAGCGGACGCCGAATAATAATTTGTAATATTAAATCAGTGCGAGGCAAGGCTCGCTGATCCACACGGACTGTTTCTTACGCTCACTGGATTCCGCAGCACGTACTTAGCTCACGTAACCGTGGCGCCAACAACAACAGAAGCAGGCGCCCTCAACAGAAGACACCTGCGGCATAAAAACGCTTAATTTCTCAGCTTCTTTAGTATTCGAAAGCTGTTTTCAATCTACCATTGTGTTGGTTTCACACAGAGAATAATAATAAAAGTGTGGTGCTCTGATTTGAGTTGTGATAATTGATTTTGAAGGTGCTGCCATCATAACCTGAAGGAGGCCACGCAAAAAAAACACGGACATAAAACCACCGCGAACATTTCTGCATTTACAGTATTTAAAAATAGGGGTGTAGCCAACCAAACCAAGTCCATATATACTTGACTTTTGAAGGATATATCTGTATTCTGTATCTGCATAGCTGGTATAACCGCCGTTTGGCATAAGCCGCATAACACACCAGCTTTGCAGGCACGTGGCGCGGCAGCAGCTGGTTTTATTACACTGTACAGCCTGTATTTACTATTAAGAACAGTATTATCAATTGCAGCTCTTCGTGAGTGTGGGGAAATGTCATGAGCATAAAAATCCGTAATTACAATTGACAAATCAGTTAGGGACATGTGGAAATGCAATTTTCTGCATGTTAACTTGTTGTACCTCAATGACTTATCTAATAACTGTTACAATAGAATGTAACGTTAAATGATTTAGTGTAATGAACAAAATCATTTCACATCAAAACATGTTTTTTTCTACATGCTTGCTTTCTACATTAAAAACATGGATTTTGAAAGCTATTTTTTGTACCATTCATTTCTGACACTAGATATATTCAAACTCTATTCCTTAAAACATATTTCATACATTCTATCTACTCATTATGTACAATCATCTGAATATGACGAATCTGATGTTAAATGAGTCGTAAAGGCCTTATCATTCAAATATGGTAATAGTGTTATGAAAATGATGGAATCATAAATCATATTTGGAAGGGTAGCGATGTAAACAATCTATATTCATTAAGTACAAGTTGTGTAAGGCTTAACTGAATGGTTTGATCCACTCACATTGGAGTAAACTTCTACTCGAAACGATAAGTGTGTTGGGTTCTTTAACGTGCTCAATGTATGCCACACTTCAAATACAGGACCTACGGCTTTGCACCATCCAAGAGGACCCGAACCAAAACAAGGTACTCATTTTCACCAGAGTCGAGTGAGGAATATGTTGTGAAGTGCCTTTCCCAAGGGCACAATAGCGGGGACTGCTACGGATTCAAACCCAGAACTTTTAGATTCCGAGTCACCTACCTAACCACATCGCCACACTATGCCACATTATAGTGATGAACACAGACAACATGCTGTGATAGAGATGATGAGAGACTATCAGGCTATTAGCTAGCAGGGCGTCATGGCGTCTTTTGGACGCCCTACACTAAGAAAACAAGGTAATTAGACACCCTGATTTTGCAGGGGACACCCAGAAGATGCCCTGTTTCCTTGGAAATTACACATGTTCACGACTCCAGGTAGGATAGAGGTTCTTTATGTGACACTAATGGAGATCTAAATATAACAAACAAACAAACAAACAAACAAACGTGTTTCCCTCACACACCATATGGCCACCCACTGTAGTTTTTTCCTCACACCAGACACTGAGGCAGCATGTAAATTGATTGACATGCAAGGCTACCAGGTACATGTAGTTGTCAATCCATAGAGCCCATTTGAGAACTCTGGTTCCGATTGGTTCATCCCCCTCCCAACAAATTTTTGGACGCCCTCTCTTTAAATCCGAGTCAAAAACCAAGACATTATTGTTTTTGCAAAACCAGTTACCAGAAACGGAATAACTCCGGCCTTAGGACAACACCATGTGAATACAGATGAAAATTTGCCAGACTTTACAACTACTTAATTGCTTTCCATAGGCAGTCTTCCAAGCTACCTACCAAACGTGGCCGGAATACTGGTGAAGATATCTCTTTGATGTGCAACAAGCAAAAATAATTCCTAGACATGTGGTATTGTTGTATGTTTTATTCATCTTGGATTATATATTTAAAGCAAAGTAATACAGACGCACTTGTGCGTATATCAAGTCTGTGTGAGTTCCATATTAATTTCGTTATGATAAGTTGCTCATGAGAATTTTTGTACAAGAATTGCATGATGTGAAATATTCTGACTCTTTAGTTACACCTCTAGTATCTGTGAGTGTATTTTAAATTCGCTGCATGACAAAAAATCATTATGATAATATGGAACTCATACGGGCTTAATATACAATATACACACAAGTATGACATCCCCCTATCTGAGTGTGTATTCATGATAGTGTACAGTCGACTAGAACTTATCTGTTGGGATGATACAAATCATATCATATTTTGGTAGACCATAATCTCTGTGATTATGTCAATAATATTGGTCACTGCAGGAGACACTATAATCTGGAATATCATATTGCAAAATTCTATCTTTTTTGCTGTCAATATATCAAAATGGGGGTTATTAAGATAGGCACTGATAGATGATAACTACTGTTAGATCGTATAGAAAATATGCACATCATAATGTAGATTATTTGATATAGGAGTTTTCTATGGAAATCAATGTAATTTTTTTTCAATATCTGGTACATTATGCCAAGAGGCATCCATCCATTAAAGGATACAGAATTATTTTTGTTAAAAATTTGGAGTTTCTGTCATTGAAGAATTAGGCCACACCAATTCAATTTCTTGGTTAACAGAATTTTTTGGTAAACTTTTAGCACGAGGACATCATTAAGACAGAAGGCTGGGGTGAAAACTTGCACCTGACCATGTTCACTCCCTGAAACTGTGTGCACCAAAGTACAAGTTAACTTTCCTCTGAGATTCTGTTTTCATGTTGATTTTCCAATCTAGCATTTTTTCAAAAATTCTGTTAACAAAGAAATCAAATAGGTATGGCCTTAGCACTTGGTGATAAAAAAAATTCAGAGGCCAGTATAACAGGTCAAACGTGCACCCAGACAGAACGTGCACAGGTACATTCTGATGAGGGGTACGTTCTGCCCTGCTACACTGGAAAATCTGTCTCACCCTTGAAAACTAATACTCTTGTTACTCTCCAAGCAGAGGTTTAGTTATGGCTGGTTTTTGACCAAACAAGTCAGTAGCCAAACCTCTGCTTGGAGAGTACGTACACTCTGGTCACACATTGCTTACTGTCCAACTTGTTTTGAGAAACTATTCAACACTCTAGTCTCTTCTAGGAAAATGCTGTGTTGATTCACGCTTTCAGTAATCCATGTCATTTCACAAGGCTGACGGGCTGTCCATTTTCCAGTTATCTACACTTGCCATATGTTGGAGGCAGTTAAAAGTTTAAGGACTGCCTCTGAGTTGCCATATGATGTCACTTGAGGACAGAAGAAAAATGTACAGCCTATGCATGATGTACAAAATGACTCATAAATGTCTGGTGGATGTATCAACTACTAAGCAGCTGATACCAGTACAGAAAAGAGCTGGAAACAGACTAAGGAAAGGAAATGAAAGTGATCTCGACCCAGTTTAGCTGAAATTAACTCAATGAACAGATGAGCTAATCTTCCGCTGGTCGTGACAGGAAGACATACACTATATACAGTATTTACAGGTTCATTGTGCCGGGGAAATTCCCCTAGCTCTTTTCGACAAGCACAATGAACAGTGGACCACGGATTAATGCCCCGTCCTAAGGACTGCGACCTTTTCTGGTAGCGTGCATGTCCGGTGAGCGACACAGCCGTGATCGACCCCGGGGCTTCTAGTTCCAGAGGCAAGATTGCTAACCACTGGACTACGCACGCTACTACAAGTACCAGAGTTATCAACTGTGTTTAAAAATTAAATTTTTTCAAGATCTACCTTGAAGTGGAATTTGTTGTCACCAAGTGTAGCAGGGTGATCTTTAATACTCACTCACTCACTCAGTATCTTTAATACTACAAAGCTTTAAACAATGTCTAGATCTAGATGTGCAAAGGTTAGGTGTGACAGGTCGTTTGCTATGATGTAGCTAAACAGCTGCCGCTACGCCTGCCCTATGTCCCACCATGGGTCGACACAACACACAGATATTGTCAGATAACAAGTTTTCCACCCATTTCTCTGTTTTTTCATGTTGTTCGAAAAACAAAGAAACAAAGTGCTGTGGCCTTACCAACGAAAAAGAGTCACCATTGCCATGGCTCCATTTGACAAAATGTGTCGTTTGACGCAGTAATGATTCAGAGTTACTATCAGTAGCTAAGAGTCTCTTGCACATTGTCTACTTACCGTACCCATTTCTAGATGTGCCTCCCATCCCAAAAGTGCTCTAGAGATGTTATCAATTGATGCACTGGTCATTTTCAACTGTCTTTTTCCAAGGTACTGAAATGCTATCTAATAGGTTAGGATTAGAGACGTGTTTGAAGAATTGAAAAATACCACAAGTTTGCATGCAAAATCATCCCAAAAATGCTATTTTAGAAAGCAAACCAGATAAAAAGCTTTCTTCCAGGTACTGAAATGCTATCTAATAGGTTATAAGTAGGATTAGAGATGTGTTTAAAGAATTAAAAAATAACACAAAATTTGAATGCAAAATCATTAAGAAAATGCTATTTCATAAAGCAAACCAGATATAAAGTTTTCTTTTCAAGGTCATGAAATGCTATCCAATACAATAGGTTGGAACTGAGGAAACGCATGGTGCTTTTTTGATGGAAGTACTATGCAGTCTTGCCACAGCTCGCATTTTCAGGCAAATACACTGGAACACTCCTATTATTATATTTTTGATAAGTGTGTTGGGTTTGTTCTTTTACATGTAGATACTACAAGGGGCCAACACAACACACAAATATCGTCAGATAGCAAGCAGCGTTCGAAATACCCGTCTGCAATCTGCAAATTGCATAAAGATTTTCAAGATTGCAGAAGAAAAATTAAACAATCTGCAATTTTGCAGAAGAAAACAAATCAGACTCGGGATCCAATGGCTCTCAATTCAGGAGACTTACTAGTACTAAGCAGACTAGCGGCGCTGTAAATAAACTGAAACCCACAGCGCCGCGCGAGATGGAGGCGTTTCGGTGCGTTCCGACTGCCTGGTGCTACTTGAGGTCAGTTTTTTCGGGGGGTTTCGACACTTTCCGTGATAATTTCGGGGACGAATCATGTGAGAAAACTTCAAATTCGTGCATTTCCGTCAACCCTCGCTAATCTCCGCGGTCACGATCTCGGGGTCGGCAAAAGTCGGGAATACAATTCCCGGATGTTTCTAGCGTGTCGCAAGCATGCGATTTCTTCAGAGCTCGAACTCGGGGCATGGGCGCGATGACAGAGGAAACGAAACGGTGGCCACTACATTAGCCCGTGGTCCTTGAAGCCCAGATGGCAGCGATGAAGTTGAGAACTACTCGGATAGATATTGAGCACCGCCTTGTGTGGAATTAAGGCGGAACATTTTCTCCTGTGCCGACACAGTGGGGAGGGGGGCACCCACGTGAAAAACTAACATCGCCGGGCCGTCTCTGGAGTCTCCCCGAAGTCGGAGTCCGGTGTTTGAAACCGATAGCAATGTTTCAGATTTATACAAAAAACTACACAGAGGCCAAGGTTTGCGTAAAGGCGTTTTATTTTGAATATTACATTTTTTCTCGGTTTTTGTCATGTTTTCTGTGGGCCGTGGCTGTGTCGCAGGTCGTGCGATCTTGTTTATTAATCATAATACGCATCAGAACACGTATATTTTCTCGCAAGGATATAATTCTCTTGTTCTCATTATCAGGCAGGCTGTTTAATTTGTTTTCAATTTTGATACACATACTGAAAAGATCAAACGAATATTTGATTTGATTGATATTGAATAAATATACTTTTGCTGTTGCGATTAATTTGAATATTTTTCACGCACATATGCATGTTATTCCTCTTAAAAACTTTGCTAGTGATAATCAAAGATAGAGTGAAAGAATAAAGAATTACAGCAATGTTGCAAAGCTCTAGATATGATGTAAGTAAGTAGGCATTATTAAGTTGAGAAGGTTGTTGTTGTGATATCAGTATTAATAACAGTTAGACAGCACCCCTACCATCTGTATAGAATAGTCCAAATATGAATATTAAGTAGGCAGTACTCAAAGACTGAACACTGAAGACATTCTACCTCTTTCCGCCTGGACCACCGGATTGAGCATACCTACTGTATGTACCACTACTAACCATTCTCATTACAAGAACTATAGACGCAACTATATGTCTGTGACTGAGTTACTTATGGAAGTGGAACAACAGAACAACAAGAAGTACAACATGGTGTCAGACTGATCGAACCCATCGTCTTCACGGAAAAAGGAGGAAAAAGGTGAAGTTGGCAGAGAAATCTCCGTGCCACGAGGAGCGGGCAGCGGGAAAAGAGGTACAGCTTTACATTCCTTCAACCCCAGGAGAGTCTCAGAGTCTGGAAAGGGTGTAAGAGATACCCTTAGCGTCCCAGAAACATAACCCAGCTTGTTAGCGAGCAACATGTGGTTTTGACAGACCATTTAGGAGTGAAAGGTCACAGTAAGGGGCAAAGGTCCCGGAAAGGTGCTAGCCAATCCATCAAGAGTGACAATTTGTCAACAATATGGCGGCGCCCATACAGAAACCTAGCTAGAAAGCTTAAGGTGAAGATTGCTGTGTACCGGGTGTACTAGTAGACTCAACAGACGAACTATGGAATCATATGGTGGCAAATGTCCAGAAATTGACTGGACAAACCCAGCCCTAGATGAGGCATGGAAGAGATTTAAGGAACATGTAGAACTGATGTTCTCCGGTCCGTTAAAAGACAAGGACGAAAAAGTCAAGATCTCGTACTTGAAGATCTGGATAGGCACGTCTGGTAGAGACATATTGAACACGTTTGAGTTTGGAGAAGGCGACGACCAGACAAAACTGAAAACGTTCTACGACAAATTTAACACATATGTCAAACCAAAATCAAACCGAGTGCTGGCAAGGTACAAGTTCCACAACCGAACCCAAGGCCCGAATGAGCCCGTGGAACAGTTTATCAGAGTATTGATCAATCTAGCGAGAGATTGTAATTTCAAGGATACCAACGAAATGGTATTGGATCGATTAGTGTTCGGGACCAACTCAAACGAAGTTAGAAAGAAGCTAATCGGCAAAGGATCTGAACTAAAGTTGGATGAGGCCATACGGGTGGCCAGGACCTATGAGTCCGACCAATCAACTTTGAAATCGATCGCACAACCAGTTGCCAGCAACGATGTACATGGAGTTCAGACTCAACACAGGACACCCTACATCCCGCCCAGACCTTTCAGAAAGACGAGAGCAACGGGGAGTGGCGGGAGAGGAAAGCCCAAGTACACGAGGCCAACCAACACATGTGTAAGATGTGGCAAAGGCCACAACACAGCAGACAAGTGTCCTGCAAATGGAAAGGAATGCAGAAAGTGCGGAAGAAGGAACCACTTCGCTGCGGTGTGCCGATCGAAGAGTGTGAACGAAGTTAGGTCTCCAGAGGAAGAGTTCCAAGACTTCCACATGGAGACGGTGTGCAAGGAAAAAGTCGAGGGAGACCAGGCTTTCGTCAACCTACACATCGCCGGGGCCAGAGAAAGCCTCAAGTGCAAACTGGATACGGGGGCTCAGGTAAATGTGCTACCCGAAAGAGATTGGATCAAGCTGAGGAGCAAAAACTCCAGCCTTGAGCCGACGAAGACTCGTTTGTTTGGCTACGGAAACACTCCTTTAGAAGTAAAGGGAAAGTGCAGCCTACGATGCAACTACAAGGGAAGATCTGGAACGTTGGATTTCTTTGTGGTGAAAGCCAATGCGACTCCGGTCCTGAGTTTACAGGCATGTCTGTCCCTAAAACTGATCCAGCTGGTACTCACCGTTAAGTCAAGCGAGACAGCGGAAAGCATCAAGCAAGAGTACAGCGACGTGTTCCAGGGTATAGGACGACTCCCTGGCGAGTACAGAATTCAAGTGGACCCAAACGTAGAACCAGTAGTCCACGCGCCGAGGAAGTTCCCAGTATCACTGAGGGATCCTTTGAAGAAAGAGCTCGATCGTATGGAAGCTCTAGGGGTCATACAGAAGGTGGATGAACCCACCGAATGGGTAAACTCACTAGTTGTAGTAGAGAAGCCCAAGTCAGGGAAGTTGAGGATATGTCTAGATCCGCGGGATCTAAACAAGGCTATCAAGCGCGAACATTACCAGCTCCCAACGCTAGAGGACATCTCTACGCGTCTCGCAGGGTCGAAGTACTTTGCCGTAGTAGATGCGAGATCTGGATACTGGCAGATCTGTTTGGACGAGGAGAGTTCCAAGCTAACCACATTCAACACAGCGTTTGGCCGGTACCGCTTCACCCGCCTTCCCTTTGGCGTCCATTCGGCGCAGGAGGTATTCCAAAAGAAGATGGACAGCATCTTCGGAGGTCTAGAGGGTGTCGAGGTAATTGTGGACGACATTCTGGTCCATGGCACAACAGAAGAGGAGCTAAATAGACGCTTCCGGAACATGCTACAGCGGGCGAGAGAATGCAATGGAAAACTGAATGAAGAGAAGTGCGTACTGACAACACAAGAAGTAGGTTTCTTTGGTCATATTCTGACAGGGGATGGGTTAAAACCGGACCCCAAGAAGGTGGATGCAATCACCAACATGAAGAGCCCCACAAGCAAGGCTGAACTGATGACCATGCTAGGAATGATAACCTACCTATCCAAGTTTATTCCAAATCTGTCGGAGGTCACCGCTCCTATGCGAGAGCTGCTCAAAGAAGACGTCGAGTTCGTCTGGGATAGCAGCAGAGAGCGAGCCCTGGGTAAGGTGAAGAAGTTAGTGGCGGAGGCAACCACACTGACATACTACGACCTCGACAAGGAAGTGACACTACAGGTGGACGCATCAAAGTACGGACTTGGAGCGGTCCTGATGCAAGAGGGAAAACCAGTGGCCTTCGCGTCCAAGTCACTCAACAACACGGAAGTAAACTATGCGCAAATCGAGAAAGAGTTATACGCGATAGTGTTTGGTTGTGAACGGTTTCACCAATACATATACGGCAGAAAAGTGCACGTGGAGTCCGATCACAAACCGCTGGAATCGATCATGAAGAAACCTCTGAGTACAGCACCTGCAAGGTTGCAGAGAATGCTACTGAGGCTACAGAAGTACGACCTCGAGGTGAAACACAAACCGGGCAAGGAAATTCCTGTCGCGGATGCCTTAAGCAGGCTATACCTTGACGAAACCGACAACATGAGCGAGAGTTTCGAGGCACAAATACATCTGGTTACATCACATCTGCCTGTCTCCACACAGCGACTAGAAGAAGTCCGCCGGGAAACAGAGAAGGATGCACAGTTGATCATCCTGACAGAGGCAGTGAAAGAAGGATGGCCAGAAACGAGACGGCAGTGCAATCCCCACATAGCCGAATTCTGGAATCACAGAGACGAGCTGACCGTCCATCAAGGGATAGTCTTCAAGAGCCAGAAGATTGTAATCCCGAGAGCCATGCGGAGGGAGATGCTCGACATCTTGCACCAAAGTCACATGGGTCAAGAGAAGACCAAGGCAAGGGCCAAGGACATTCTGTTCTGGCCGGGCATGAATGCTCAAATTGAGGAGAAGATACAACAGTGTTCCATTTGCCAGGAGCACCAAGCCTCCAACCTCAAAGAGCCGATGATACCACAGGCGGTCCCAGAGAGACCATGGCAGAACGTTGCCACAGACCTGTTTTGCTACAACGGTGACGACTTCATGATAGTCACAGATTATTACAGCAAATTCTTTGAGTTTGTAAAGCTCAACAAAACCAAGTCTACAGATGTCATCACAAAGATGAAAAAGCTGTTCGCAACGCATGGGATACCTGAGAAGGTGGTGAGCGACAACGGCACACAATTCGCAAGCGAGCTGTTCGCCAAATTTGCAGAAGAATGGGGATTCAAGCACGTCACAGCGAGCCCCAGGTACCCGCAGTCAAACGGGTTGGCAGAAAGATCTGTTCAAACAGCCAAGCGTCTGTTACGCAAAGCAGAAGCAGACAAGAGAGACCCATACCTGGCATTGCTGGAGTATCGCAACACACCGATCGACAGCCAGCTTGAGTCACCAGCTCAAATACTGATGGGCAGAAGACTGCGGACAAGACTGCCCACAACGAATGCACAGCTAATGCCGAGAAACGTGGATCACAAGAACGTGAAGCTACATCTCGAAGCAAGGCAGCACAAGCAGAAAAACTGGTACGACAAAAGTGCCAGGAGTCTCCCAACTCTATCAACAGGAGACACTGTCCGAGTTCAGCAACAAGATGGTAGGTGGACACCTGCCAACGTGGTTAGAAAGTGCGACCAACCAAGATCATATGTCGTGCAAACACCAGAGGGTACCGAGTATCGACGCAACAGGAAACACCTGAGGACAACACCTGCAGAGACGACAACGACAGCAACACCTGCACCTGAAACGTCAACTAAACCTGCAGTGACACCTGTTCCGGTGACGACACAGCAGTCAGCCACACCAGCACCTTACGTCACCCGATCAGGACGTGCGGTCAACCCTCCTAGAAAGCTGAATTTGTAATGCATGAACCAGAGTCAACGCATTGAACATGGACATTGAATACGGACTGATCCTGAACAATAGAATAGATATGTTAATGCATGCTTCAGTGAGGAAACTAGAGATAATGCATGTTGTTGCTAAGCAAAGAAACTAACATCTTAAGAAGGGGGATGTTGTGATATCAGTATTAATAACAGTTAGACAGCACCCCTACCATCTGTATAGAATAGTCCAAATATGAATATTAAGTAGGCAGTACTCAAAGACTGAACACTGAAGACATTCTACCTCTTTCCGCCTGGACCACCGGATTGAGCATACCTACTGTATGTACCACTACTAACCATTCTCATTACAAGAACTATAGACGCAACTATATGTCTGTGACTGAGTTACTTATGGAAGTGGAACAACAGAACAACAAGAAGTACAACAGTTGTACTCAACTTGTAGTATGGAGGCATGCGTATTTGCAGAAAATATTTTCGAATTGCAGAAAAAAATTTTGACATTCTGCAATATTGCAGAACACTGAAAAAAAGTATTTCTACCACTGGCAAGTTTTCCACCCATTCCTCTGTTTTTTTCATGTTGTCCACAAACCAAAGAAACTTTCTGTGGCCTTACTGACGGCAAAGTAGCCAACGTTGACATAGCTCCATTTGACAAAATGTGTCGTTTGAGCCAACAAATATGCAGAGTTACTATCAGTTAAGCTAAGAGTCTCTTGCACAGTCTACTTACCGTTCCCATTTCTAGATGTGCTTCCCATCCCAGAAGTGCTCTAGAGATGTTATCAATTGATACAGTGGTCGTTTTCGACTGTCTTTTTCCTAAAGTACTGTTTAAGTCAGAGATCTTATCCTTTAGATTAATAGTCTTCAAGTTTTAAAGGGGGACATTATCACCGGAAAAAAGTTATAGCGATCTCGAACCAGTTTAGCTAACTGAAGAGCTAATCTTCCACTGGTTGTGAGAGAGAAGACAGACGCTTTGTACAGTATTAATAGGTTCATTGTACTGGGAAAATTCTCCAAGCTCTTTTCAACAAGCACAATGAACAGTGGACAACCGCTTAACGTCCCGTCCTAAGGACTGCAACCCTTTTTAGAACCGTGCAAGTTGAATGAGTGACAATAGCCCGGATTCGAACCCCCAACCTCTTGGTTGAGAGACATGGATCGCTAGCCAGTGGACCATGCAGGCTACAAAGCACAAGAACTGATGTGTTGAACTTCCCAACCTCAAAGTTCACATGTGTGATAACAATGTGATAGAATTAAAATTAGCCAATCATCTGCATGATGACAAGGTGACAGAATCAAGTTTTAGCCAATCACACACAACTATGCTAATGAGCACAAAATAGCACCAGCAATTGCTATTGACTGTACTCTTCACTGATTGGCTGGCTACAAAACTTAATTGAAGAAAAATATTCACTTTGCTGTGGAAAAATCATTCAAGAAAATGATATAGTCTTTAATTCTTTTCTTTTTAAGCATGTTGTAGAACAAGCAATTAATATGATATGGCCCTAAAGTAATTCACATTTTATGGCTTAGTTTGACATTTTGTAGGGCACTGCTATATGCCTTGACATTCTGAAAAGTTATCGTCATCTTGATATTGAACACAACAACCTTGCATCATGTACCAGAACATTTATTTCCCTCCACAATCCTTCAGAAATACAAGACAACATCTTCAAACGCCCTCAGGTAAAATCGGCAAGATTCCGCAACCCATCTCGACAAGGAGGATCTAAAATCTGGATCTTATGAAACGAGACACGTTGGCGCCGGGAAGGAAGCACGACATTTGATCACGGCGGTCAGGGCTGCGTTGATTACAAACTGTTCGCTATCGCCTTGGGGACAGGGAAGCTCGGTCGCGATATTATCCAGTAAATCATATGGATGTTACGGGATATGGCGGGTAAAGTGGGGACAATATCGGTGACGGGAAGACCTTTTTATTGGCTTGTATACATGTCAAAGTGGCAGTTTCAGAAAGGGATCAGACAGGGCAAAACCAATGAAATGTTACAGTTCTCAGAGTCAGATTTCTTGAAAATTGCTCAACAAAAAGGTGTCCTGCAAAAAAGTTGACAGATTACAAATACACAACAAATGCATGGCCAGGAAAAATTTTGTCATTTCATCTTTGATTGCTGATGCCTCTAACTCTTTAAAGATAATTGTCATATAAAAGTAGTGTTTCGTAAAGATTGGAAGCTATATAGGGATTTTTCTGTATCAGGGATTGGAAGACCTTTTTATTGGCTTGTATACATGTCAAAGTGGCAGTTTCAGAAAGGGATCAGACAGGGCAAAACCAATGGAATGTTTCGATTCACAGACTTTCTTGCGGAAAACAACAAAAAGGTGTCCCTAAAAGAAGTTGACAGATTACAAAAGTAAAACAAATGTCTAGAGAAAAATTTCTGTTCGAAAATTTTCTTTGATGCCTCTAATTCTTTTTGAAAACATTTTTCATCAAAAATGGGTGTTTCGTGAAGATTGGAAGCTGTAAAGGGGACTTTTCTATATTGCGGATGGGAATACCTGTTTTAGTGGCTTGTATACATGTCAAAGTGGCAGTTTCAGAAAGGAATCAGACAGGGCAAAACTAATGAAACGTTTTGGTTCTCAGTTGAATCAATTCGCAAACGTTTTTTTTTTAAATATTGGAAGCTATTTCGAGCTTTCTCCAAGTACTGAAATGCTATCTAATGGGTTAGGACTATGAACATGCTTAAAGAAGTAGAAACTAACACAAATTTGTATGCAAAATCATTAAGAAAAATGCTATTTCATAAAGCTAGCAAGCTGTAGAGCTTTTTCTAAGGCACTGAAATGATATCCAATCGGTTGGAACTGAGGAAATAGATAACGCTTTTACAAATCCAAAGCCCACTAACTTGTCAGTTCCCTCAAATTCGTCAGAATATTCCTCAAAATTCATAAAAAAAGCCAGCTTGAAAAGCGCTATTCATACTAGTGGGGAAATGTAGCTTCCTAGTCATCACATAATTCAATCATCAGTCGAGTAGCCGTCAGTACAGCGTGAGTTTCAAACGGTGAGAGAGCCCTGAACTATGACGGACGTAAAACAAGTCAGAACTTGACTTTGGGGTAAACTAAGCATAGTACAGTTGGCTTTTCAATTTCAAGTTTACCTTCCCTTTAAGTCCCCATCCAAAAGGACTAATACAAACGATCGCATCATACCCGAACAAAGTTCAAACCCAGGCCGTCTCCAATACCCGTCCCTCTGTCCAGGGACGAAAATTTGCTCGTTGGTGCGGAAAAAAATTTCAACCAAATCTGTCCAAAACATTTGAACTTCATAACATAAAACTGATGAAAATGTAGTTTTGAAAGCTTAGAATTACAGATTTAACACCGGAAATTGATAGTATGCAAATATGAAATGTATATGGGCCACTAAACAATGAGTGGGATGGAAAAAAATTTAAGCCGGAGACAGACCCTCCGCCCTCTTTATCCATAGAATCTGATCAATATGTTACAGCAGCGCGGTCTCACACCACAGTACCACAAACCAAATATCAGTCACCATAATGCGCGTCTAAATTGACCCATGTCCCCCCGATGTCCCCTTTCCGACTGACCCTGCCCTCACCTGGTGAACTTCACATTTATCAGCGGTCCACGCAGAACACAGGCCGACATTGATTTTCACTTCTTATATATCTGAAACGCCAAACTGTGGCATGTGGCTACCTGGATATGTATTGGAACAAGCGGTAGAACAGTTACTGCCATTCAGCATTGTTTAGGTAGGCTCTGACAGTTTGGCAAAAGCTTGTCATATGTACACATGTAACAGTCACAATCTTTTTAACTTCTAGCAATCCATGGGTGCCATACTGGCCATACTGCCATGGGTGCCATACTGCCAAAATTTAAATTTTACTATCATGGTTTCTACCCAAAATAAAGGGACAACAGACGATTTTTGCCAAAATCATTAGATTTTCCGTCCTACTTTTCTTGGCGGGATTGTAGCCCATCAGCCTAAGGGTGTCGGCCTACATAAAATCGTAAAAGAAACTCCAGCCCCAGACCTTATAAGGGAGTGGGTGGCAAAATAAAATTCCATTAAACCGTCAACATTTAGACGCTACATTTAGACGTTACTTACACTAATTTTCCCATGATGCCCCAGGTGGTCTAACTTCGCAATCTCCGAGTCCTTTAACGATACCCTTTGCATTCCATTACGCTATTCACGGTGTCGTCCCCTCCCCCTTGGTCTGACCTCTAAATGACCTCTGCCACAAGATGGACCCTTTTTTTGCCTGCATGTTACGGAAGTACACTTACCGCACTTAAGGGATACCTGGAAAGACTTAGAGAAGCATTACCATTCTTAAGGTGAAAGAGGGCAAGGAAGAATTTTTTTTCAAGGTCAAGATGATAAATTGGAGTGAGAGAGGCTATAAAATAAAGACTGTTACATTCACGAAAATTCTTATCATTATCAGAATTGGAATGGACGGGATTTGAATCTTAAACTTTCTACTTTAATTTTCTACTGGAAAATCTGTTGATTTGCGAAATTAGAATTTTTTTGATAAGCTTCAAATAGCTACATAATGATGTGCGAGTTTTTAACCTTCTCCCTGCTGCCTAACTTTGTAACAAATAGAGAATGGGGTGCCAAACTGCTACTTCAGTGTGCTAAAGGTTAACCTGATAAGTGCTAGGTACATTTGCATGTGTACTGATAGGCAGGTGTGGAAATGTAGGACAGGTATCTTATCAGTCATGACACTTTAAGGGCTAAACAATGCAAAAATTGTAATTCTATCATAATATATTTCTTTTAACTGATCTGAAGTACTGTATTTGTATAAGATATAGTTCCTGAAACTTGTAATCTTGTATTATTTTGGTCTCTACATGTATATCTGTACTCTTACCTATATGTACAAGTAACTTTACTAAGTAAAACATATATTTCTTTATTAAGATAAACATGTATCTAATAATTCATGAAAATTCATGTGTCTTATGATGTGATTTGTTTCAACCTTCTTTCTGCTGCCTAACCTGAAAATCAATAGAGAAATTGGTCACCAAATGGCTACTTATTAACATGTGTAATAGAAAAGGTGTAATAGAAAAAGTGTAACAGAAAAAGTGTAATAGAAAAAAAAAATCCAATTTGACAGAGGATATGACACAGTAGGATTCATATGCCTGAAGGACTTCCTAATCTGACAGTTGAAAAATAGAGGCAGCAACATATTTCCAACCCTATTTGCTGACAGTGATTTTGTTGAAAAACTTGTCCTTGGTGCTGAATATCATGTTCTTGTGTTCAGTTTGTTCGTTTGTTCCTTGTAGTGCCTAGTGGCACATGGGGCAGCAAGTTTCCTTACTGTTTCAGTAGCAGGGTATATTTTTATCAAGAGGGGTTGCTAGCCCTTCCCTTTTAACATGCTCGAGGCACCTCCTCGAACACGGGACCCCCATTTTCCGTCCCTTCCGAAAGACAGGTGCAGCCCCAACTGAGATGCCCTTCCCAGGATTGAACCTGCATCTTCCAGCTACCAACAAATTGGAATAAGAAGCTCAACTGTGAGGCTGCGACAATTCATGTAGCTTTGACACCGGACATCTTCTACTTCAGTGTGCCAAAGGTTAATATAAAAAAGGATATATAATAAGACACCTTTCATGAACTGTATACAGTTTACCAAAGTTCTGCTTATATCGACAAGAACACCTCTATTAAGAGTACATGACCTTCCTCGGAGAGTTTATTTGCCGGGCCTCTTAAGCCTGACATATGCTGTAATAGACATTTACTGAGCAAATCTATGGCGCTCTACATTCCGCACAAATGCATTACGACGTTATAACCTAAATGGCTACCATTACACTAAGTACTTTCATTCCTCTGTCCTCTGTGTCACCTTCAGCGAGTAACGAGTTGAAGCGTTTCACGGCTGGTTGGCAAAATGGCTCTGTCGTACTCCGTCGGCGCACTCTCGACCTACGGACCATTACGGTCACTTGAAATTCCACGGAAGAGTGGAGCGATAACGCATCCCTCTTGCATTTTGCATTCAACCTATAGCAGGGTCTGTTTCAGCAAAGTAGCTTATTTCACTGAAAACATGATATGTGTACTTGCTTTTCATTGGTTATCCATATAAAAAAATGTGGTCACTTGAAATTCCATGGAAGAGTGGAGTGATGACGCATCTCTCTTGTATTTTGCATTCAACCTATAGCAGGGCCTGTTTCAGCAAAGTAGCTTATTGAACTGAAAACATGATATGTGCACTTGGTTTTGATTGGTCATCCATATTCAAAAATGTGGTCACTTGAAATTCCACGGAACGGTGGAGCGATAATGCATCTCTCTTGTATTTTGCATTCAACCTATAGCAGGGCCTGTTTCAGTAAAGTAGCTTATTACACTGAAAACATGATATGTGCTCTTGGTTTTGATTGGTCATCCATATTCAAAAATGTGGTCACTTGAAATTCCACCAAACGGTGGAGCGATGATGCATCTCTCTTGCATTTTGCATTCAACCTATAGCAGGGCCTGTTTCAGCAAAGTCTGTTATTACAGTTAAAACATGATATGTGCACTTGATTTTGATTGGTCATCCATATTCAGAAATGTGGTCACTTGAAATTCCACGGTATGATGGAGCAATAATGCATCTCTCTTGCATTTTGCATTCAACCTATAGCAGGGTCTGTTTCAGCAAAGTAGCTTTTTACACTGAAAATATGATATGTGTTCTTGGTTTTGATTGGTCATCCATATTCAAAAGTGTGGTCTTGCAGTTAGGGTCGCTGACTTACATAATATAGAATCTAAAGGTTTTGGGTTCAAACCCGAAGCAGGCCCAAATGTTGTACTCTTGGAAAAGTGACATAACATCTATTTCCTGACTTGATTCAGGTAAAAATGACGATATTTTCTCGGATAGAATGTTAAGATGGAGGCCTCACATTTGATGACAGCCATACGCTGAACACCTTAAAGCACCCAGGGGTCCTTTCCAGTGTGAGTGGATCAAACCTAATTGCCGTCTGGTCTTACTAAGCTTATACCTACTGTAAAAAAACTAGTGTGTTTAACCTAAAGGTAGATTCCCGGTTATGCAAAACAAACAAACAAACAGACAAGCAAAGAAACAAACAAATATTGAGCAGTCATACAGAAATGCGAACTTAAACATCCTGTAACAGTGGGGTTCAAGTGCCACTAATACTGACCAGTCTAACTGTTTGGACCTTTTAGCCTTTTGGTAAGTGCGTTGGGTTTGTAAGCTGGCGGCTTGGGTTCCATTCCCGGGAGCCAGGAGACTGTACTACTTGCCTCGTGCGTTCCAGTGGTTCCCACACTGGGAATCAAACCCGGGCCTTGGCGGTGAGAGTGCCAAATCCTAACCACTTCTGAATCAGTACTATTAGACAGAAAATCTGGGTATCTGACCTACTCAATAACAAGAGTGATGATCCAATTTGTGTCAGGTTGCATTTTTACACCTTGTGGCGATATATCTACACATCAGCCAACCAGCCGGCACATATTTCATTGATCTATTAACGGCCTGTGGCTAGTTTGGCCGCCTTAACTTTGTCCCAGCCAACCAATAAAAAAGAGTGAAGAATGAACACAAAGAACGTGTATGAGAATTCAGCTCTTTTTCTTCAATATAGCATTTGCACTGCAGGCCAGGTATGTCCCTATAACCTCCATTAACATTATTCTGCCAGGTTACATAAGTTTGCTACTTTTGAAAAACAATAGGTTTGAGAGATCTCTAGTGCAGCACCCTCCAGGTATGCACAGTTTAGGTATACAGGAGTGCATTATACAGGGGAACGTTGGGTTGGAGATCTGTTTGGATGTATCTTTCAGGGTGGAGGAATTATGTACCCCGCTGGAATTATGTTAGTAGATGTCTGTGTAGCTCAACTGGTAGCAGTTGAGCTCCTGGTTCCAATTAGTTGCCAACTGGGAGACCCCGGTTCAATATCTCGGTTGGGGCAGCATTTGTCTTTCAGAAGGGACGCAAAATTGGGGACATAAAAAGGAGAAGGCTAGCAACCCCTCCCTGTAAAAATATATCTTGCTACTGAAACAGCAAGGAAACTTGCTGCCCTATGTGCCATTACTAGGTAAAACAAGGGTCTGAATGAGCAAACGAATAACATTGCAGTTGTACAAGTACTACATGTAGTTGAATGAGTGGCAAATTTAGCAGCATTCTAAAACATTCAGTCCTCTTAGCTCTTGACAATCAACCCTCTCCGCGACAATCAACCTTCTCCACGACCGAGATAACGCTTCACTTTAGATAACGTCCTCCCGCGGAGCCCTATAATGAACTCTTCCTGATGGTAATCTGACCAATCGTTGTCTCGCTCACGATCGGGAAAAGTTTGGAACAGCCGGAGGCGTAATTGGAAGAATTGCCATTACGCCAAAAAGATATAAATCTTTGCCCCATAAACTTCTGTGCCAACACATTCATCATTTTAGTCAACAACCTCAAAGCTGACACTCTTTTGATAGACATGTTTCTTTGGTACATTAATAATTATTGTACTTCTAACCAATCTTCAGTTTCAACACAATTTATCAAAGGAAGCCCAAGCAATATTAGGGTCTGAAAAATAGGATTTTGAAAGTCAATTTCTTTAGTCATTTCTATACATGATTAGTTCAAACAACACTATCACAAAGCAATGTCCATGATGCAAAAATCTGATGTTGTCATGTGAGAACTGACTGAAAATCATTGCCGGAGTTTTTGTAGGCTCGCAAAACTAACGGGATCGTCGTACGGTTTTGCACGGTTTTAAAATCCTAGAAGTATAAAGTTATTACAAAAATGTGCTAAACAATGTTAGTAAATGTCACTACCATAAAGATTTCAGCATTTTTTTCTTTTCCATTTTTTCCCCTAATGTTGCTTTGGTTGCCTTTAAGTTAACCTTCTTCCTGCTGCAGTAGACTTTTGGTGCCAAATTTGTATTAGTTACAGGGTAAGGCAGCAGGGAAAACGTTAAATACAATGCCTTGAGGCAAATGTAAGTATCCCAATTTTGCCTCCATCTGGCAACTTAAGGTCTCATTCCTGTATTACTCCGAGTGGGTACCCTAAAAGAGTCTGGACCCCAAAAAATGCATGAACTGATCGTAAGTTTCAAACTGATGAAAGCTTGCTTGTTACTGAAGATATTAGCAGGTAAAGTTAGGCAGCCGCGTGTGAGGTCGGTCTTGCACAGCCCTGCATTTTTGGTGATGTGGTTGTGCACATACAGCTGGAAAGTGCCTTTTTTGGGGGTGTAGCTAAGTTTGTAATTGCTATAAACAGAGATTGTATGTAATGAAATTGTTGGCAATTTTTTTACATGATCTAGGGTAAATGTTCTCAACATAAAATGAATAACATGGGTTCATTTTCTATAGCTTCATTATGAACGCCCATATAAAACATGTATTATAACATGCAAGCCTATGGGGCGAAAAAAACTCATGAATGAGACCTTAAGATAAAGTTTTCCACCTTCCCCCATATATCACATATGTCAAGAAGTTTCCATTTGTGGCCTCTAATTCCTGCTCTGTTTGCCAGAGATTGTGTCAAGCAAGACTTGCCAATATTTAGTTATCGCAGTTCCAGCCACAAGGCGCTATTTCGTATTCAAATGGCTTTCCGTTCATCTGTTATGCATGCAAACTGTCGAGAAAATGAAGCTACGGCCGTTGTATATCTGATCGCAACTTCCCAAAGCTTTGCCAAGTATCGGAAAACCGCCCCAAGCTATTGTCCGCGCTTCTGAAGAGGCTTCCTTGCAACTTCTCTCTAGATTTCATCGCTTAATAAAAGCTGTGGTATGCCATCAGTTTTTGTTATCGCACGCACGATCGAGCCATCCAATGGAAAAGCATGGTTGACAACGGCGCGAGAAGCACTTATTAAAATGGACGTTAACACTTGACGGTTTACGATGACATAAATTGACTGATTTCAAGCTTAAGTCTTAAGGTGTTTCGGATGATAATCTTAACTGAAACCCACACAGTTTTACATACGACATGCTGGAGTTTCAGATGAAGTATATATGACTCACCATAATTACTAAAAGCACTGGAGAAGTCAAGCCACTTTTCTTGCCATCAGAACAAAGTGAGTAATAACTGCACTTTGGAATGGTGGAAGTCTTTTCCCCGTAGCACCAACTGAGTTGTCCAGTTGAACGCTACCATCTGAGCTTTTAAGACAATAACGATGATGGTCCAAACGCACATTTGCGGAGCTAAGAGGGATTTGACTAAAAGCCCTGGGCAGCGGTCAGCAATAACCTTCTTGAAAGACCAATTTTCTTCTTCCGTTAAAGGACAGGTGGTATCGCCCACTGGGGAACTTTTGGGCCACTACAATGCAGTGACAGTTTTGCATGAAATTTACAAAATATAAACATGAAAATATATGAAATTCAAGTTCTTAATTTCAGGTTGAAATCTCCATTAACTTTAATCTGCCGGGTTACATAAATCTGCCACTTTAAAAAACAGTGGTTTTGAGAGATCTCTAGTGCAGCACCCTCAAGTCTGTTTTGCCCACTTTAGATAAACAAGAGTGCCTTATACTGGGGGGACGTATCTCGTCAGTGTGGCGCGCTCGAAATGCGTTCTAAGTATTCTATGGAAACCCATGTGATACAACTTAGAACCCTGTGTGATATAGAAAATTATTACACGGTCCGGAACACCCGTATCGAACGTTATCGCGGCCCAGGTATGACATAAAGCCGAATATGTGTTAAAGTTAACCTTTACTACTCAAACTTCCTTATAGACCAGTGCCTAATTAGTGTACTGAGGTACCTTTAGGCTACTGAGGGTTAATTGGAATGGTTAAGTATTGCTGACTGTGCGTGAATTATCATGATGCATAGCACGGCAAAACTTTTCAGTGAAAAGCTGACGGGAAAAGTTGATTATATGATAAAATCTCATGTATTGCGTGTACCCCCAGGGTGTATTTACTAGGTCAATATATCTTCCGTTATCGCTACAGAAATCTGCGAGTACAGGCAATGAATATATGCCGCGTTTGTCCTGGTGGTAAAAAGGTGAGTCACAGCCAGCAACAATCTGTACAACTACGACAGGGATGCTACTTGCTAGTGTCACTAAAATGAAATTTGAATAGATCTACAGTGGACGCTACTCGACAATAGAAAAACAATGTCCAGACTTTGCATGATGTACAAAATTACTAATAAACTGTTGGACGAACCGACTTTAAGTATCTAATACCAGCTCGGAAAAGAACCAGAAATAGTCATGCCTTTAAGTACCAGGGTTATCAACCCAGACACACACACACACACTCATACATACATGTACATGTAGACACACACACACAGACAAAAACACACACAGACATGTAAACATGATACAAACACACATACAGACAACACATACATGTACACACATGCCCACACAGACACACACACACACACACACAGGCATACATACAGACACACACACACACACATACAGACAGACAGACGGCACACACACATGCACACACACACATGCCCACACACAGTCACACACAAACACACAGGCATACAGACAGACAGACAGACAGACAGACAGACAGACGGCACACACACATGCACACATACACATGCCCACACACAGACACACACAAACACACAGGCATACATACAGACACACACACATACAGACAGACAGACAGACAGCACACACACACACACACACACACACACGCATACAAATAAGCCACTGCTTCTCTCCCTTTGGGTGAGGTAATGAAGTTACTCTCGGCATCACATTGAGTTCCCTCTGAAACATTGATGTAACAGTACAATACTCCTACAACCAAACCAATTGTCACTTTGCATTACTCGGTCCATTCTTTTGGCTCTTTGACGCATTGAACAGGAATGTATATTATCTAAGCCCTGTCAACTACATGTGCGGAACCTTTCTCTTCAAAGTTCAAGTGTAGAGATAAATCATTTCTGCGGACTGAACCCATGTTAAAAGCCAGTAATAGATCTCACAGGTCTAATCTAATTATCTCCACGGTGCTTCAACTTGAGGGCTTGTTCAACATGGGGTTGTCACCCTTGAAAAATGCTGTGGGAAGAAAGATTTCATGGTGGCACTACAAACTGTGAGCCTAACTAAATATTGCTTAAGCCGGCATCACAATTCACGCGAGTGTCGGCCGAATTTGTAGATAGCCCGAAGCTCGACGAAATTCAAAATCGCTCAAGCATCAACAGTATTTTCCAATGAAAATCTCGGGTGACGTCAGTCGAACACTAAAAACTAAAAATCCCCCATGAGATGGTACCATCTCTTGGACATGGATGATGTCAGAATCGACTAGCTTGGTAAAAGGCCAATATTTGGATCAACTTTGATTTCTAAAAGCCCGCGTAATCGACAGGACGTCGGCCGTAGTTCGGCCGAAAATGCACATTTGAAGCTCGCCAACATGTCGGCCGAGCTGAATTTCTTATTTGTGACGGGGGCTTAAGAAACTGAGCCTTAGAGCTGGGTCTTTCAAGACATTAGGTTGAGGAAGGTGGCGTTGTGTTGGCGTAATAAATTTAGTTCGGGTGTTTGGCCCAGAACCTAAGTGTCCTGGGTTTGAATCCCCTAACATGTCATTAGTGTTGTGCTCTTGGGAAAGGCATTTTACACAACGTTTCTTTATTCACTCCGGCAAAAATGAGTACCTAGCTTCGGTTAGGGATATCCCTTGGATGGGATGTTAAATGGCGGTCCTGCGTTTGAGGAGAGCCACACCTCTTGCACGTTAAAGAACCCATCACACTTATTAAATAGAGTAGGGGTTCTTTCCCAATGTGAGTGGATCAAACCTCACAGTATTCAGCATATACTAGTCGCCTACAGAATATTCGCTAACTTGAAGCCAATAATCTTATCTCTATTGTGTACAAATGATTGCACATAATTAATATTGATTAATATCAATCAATATTAATAGTAATTAATATTCATATTATGCCTTGATTTCTCCTGAATAGTTTTACTTTATGCCTCTGGCCTGAAAAAAAATGAAAGCTGTAGGGCCACGCCAATTTTTTTTTAGCTTATCAGAATAGCCTGTCCTCTTTTTCCCATTTTGAAAAAAAAAAAATTATCATGTAAACCCTTATCTTCACCCCAGAATATTTGCCAAAATTTTTTTATTTTTTTCGCCCTGTCGCTCCAATTTTTTTCTGAAAAAATCTGAGAATCAACAAATAAAATTGGTGTGGCCTAGCATTAAAAAAGAAAGAAGTTGTTGGAAACATTGATATCAAAATTTGAAATGCGAGTCATGCCCTTAGACGTCAGAGTAGGGTTTGCGGATTCGATGGGGTGGTCTACAGGGGTGGGCTAGTGGGGTGGGCTACCTCAGCATCTACCCTTTCTGGACCTCAAGGCTGTGCATGGGGGTTTGGCCTCTTATGGAATTTCCTTGAAGAGGATCTGGGTCAAGCTGTGGGTGGGCTAGAGGGAAGGTAACAACACCAAGACTGGTAGAAAAGCCATTTATCATAAACAAACTTCTAAGAACTCAGTATACAATTAATTAGGGTTTTAGGGAAGAGGTAAAAGGGGAAATAAACTGGAAGTTGCATAGAACAGCTAGGGAATGAGAGAGCCTTTGTTTGACAAAATTCAAAACATATGTCTCACATTTAGACTAGAATGTACCTGAATGCATGTGCTTGCATACAATGTACAATGTATTTGTGGTTATGTGTGTCAGTGTGCATGAGCGTGGGTTGGAATGTTTTAAGTGTGTGTGTTTGTACAATGTATAGTGTTGCTTTTGTTGCTCATTTCTTTCTTGTAGCCACAATGCTACTGTCCTGTTGGCCTGACTGAGCAGTATATAAAGGAACAGGGAACATAGTCCTCCATGTTTAAAAATCTAAAACTGGGGATAACAAACTCCTGCACGATGTAAATGTATGCAGTATGCTCATTGCCCACCTCCACCCCCCACTGTAGCATCCCCAAAGCAATATGATCCTTCAGCAAAATAAAGCATTCTTTCCGGCCCTCCCACAGAGTGACCCATCTTTTCCTCAAGGAAATTCCATTCAATGCTGAACCCCCATGCACAGCCTTGAGGTCCAGAAAGGGTAGATGCTGGGGTAGCCCACCCCACTAGCCCACCCCTGTCGACCACCCCATCAAATCCGCAAACCCGTCAGAGTATGGAGCATTAGTACTTATGACTTGAGACAGAAGGTCTCACTAGCTCCTCTCTTCAATATCATGCGCAGAAATCCTACTGAAAAATGTATGAAAGTCAGCGACTGCATGACTACCTGCCTCCTGTCATCTATCTTTCAATCCGTCTTTTCTGAATCTCCGATTCCCTGGGCCATCAAAGTATGAGAGGAGTCAGCAACAAAGTCAGTTATCTATTGTTAGGCCACAGCAAGTAAATTTTATGGATAACATCCTCTGCAGACTCCAAATTTAATGTAGGAGGGAAAAAAACAGGATGGCTAAATTTTCACAATAGACACCATAAACGTCAATGTTGCAACAAGAATGGGAGTGATAAAACATGGTATCACAGCCAACAAGTGACAAAGTGTGGTAGACTGGTATCACTTACCAAGTTGGCAACTACTGTAAATGCATTTAAGTTTGCATGCTTTCTATTTCGCGCTAAGGCAAAAATGGAGTGTTTGCGGTGGTTTTAAGATCGTGGCAGTGCTATAGTTACAAACTGCTACAGTACTAGACAAAAATGTTTGCGGTGGTTTTAAGTTTGCGGTGAAACGGTCGCCGCAAAAACCGTGAACATAAAACCACCGCGAACATTTCTGCATTTACAGTACACACACATGGCTAACATAACAGTTTCACTCTACAACTACCGAACTAGTTTCTCTTCTGCAACTACACTCATGGCTACCTAATACTAGTGTCACTTCTACCACAGTACAGTCAAAACTACAACACAACATATTTTCCCATTTTTGGTCCTTTCTTGTCATGTTAACCATCTATGGTGGGAACAAAATTTATCGGTTTTTTTTTTCAAATTCAGGAAAAAATTAATGAGCACTGATGTCATCCATAAAATTTATATCCTGCGGCCTAATCTATTGTTACTAAAGTAATAAAGGACTGATAAAATCTTGTGCAATCAGACAGTATTCAACGCAGAAGCAATTGTATTACTTGGAGTCATAAAGCCAACTCCCAATGCGTGTCTTGATTTCTAAATTGAATATCCTTCGTCTCTTGTGTATATGTCAATCATTGTTCTATATATGTATGACATACTTTATTATGTAATATTATTCCTTTTTTTCTATATTGATGTCGCCCTTTTTCTTAGTGTCTATGGCCTTTCTGTAGGCTGCGCTTGGATATTTTCCAATACAAGCCCCAAGACAGTTACATTGATTTTAATACAAAATAATAAATTGTCTGCAATGAAAATTATATTTTCACCTTTGACAAAAATGCTATCTTTTAACCCAAAAGTAACATTGATCATAAGGTATAATTTTTTGTTTATTAAAACTATATTTCTCAATAGCAATCCATATATTGCATATTGGCAAAAGGTAATTTTGTTACTGAAATTATAGTACTACATCAAAGAAAGGGGTCCATTGCATAAAATCAGCCATACAAAGCTGAAACTTAAATAATCCTCTTATTCTTAAGTTTATGTTATGTAAACCCTTATATTCACCCCAGACTATTTGCAAAAAATGTTATTTTTATTCTTTTTCGCCCTGTCGCTCCAATTTTTTTCTGAAAAAATCTGAGAAGCAACAAATTAAATTGGTGTGGCCTAACAGTTGCGTAAGAATCTCAAGAATGATAGCTGTAGTTTTTAAATTATAAATCAATCATTCTCAAACGAGTAAGAGTCGCCAGTGTCAGTTAATTGTTCCATACAGGGTTGACACAGAGCCACCCTATTGATCTCCGTAGAGTTAATCCCGTTGGGGTTTGCTCCATGGAGTTACAGAGGGACCAGGCACCCATACATCAAAGGCAAAGGATCGATGCCGCAGTGTTTTAGCATTTCTGGCTCATTGAAACCCTTGTACACCTGTCTAAATGGATTAAAATACTAGCTGACTATTGGTGCAAACAGTCAGGATATGTATCAAAGCTAAAGGTTATTCAAAGTTTCCAGCCATGATTGCGCAACCCTGTGTTTTAGCATATCTGGCTCATTGAAGCCCTTGTACACCTGTCTAAAAGGATTAAAATACTAGCTGACTATTGGTGCAAAAAGTCAGGATATGTATCAAAGTTACCAAAGGTTTCCTGCCATTGGTTAAAGTTTCCAGTCATGATTGTGTAACCCTGTGTTTTAGCATATCTGGCCATTGAAGCCCTTGTACACCTGTCTAATGGATTAAAATACTAGCTGATTATAGGTTCAAAAAGTCAGGATATGTATCAAAGCTTAAACAAAGGTTTCCTGCCATTGGTTAAAGTTTCAAGCCATGATTGCGCAACCCTGTGTTTTAGCATATCTGGCTCATTGAAACCCTTGTACACCTGTCTAAATGGATTAAAATACTTGCCGACTATTGGTGCAAAAAGTCAGGATATGTATCAAAGTTAACAAAGGTTTCCTGCCATTGGTTAAAGTTTCCAGTCATGATTGTGTAACCCTGTGTTTTAGCATATCTGGCCATTGAAGCCCTTGTACACCTGTCTAATGGATTAAAATACTAGCTGATTATAGGTTCAAAAAGTCAGGATATGTATCAAAGTTAACAAAAGTTTCCTGCCATTGGTTAAAGTTTCCAGTCATGAATGTGTAACCCTGTGTTTTAGGACATCTGGACCATTGAAACCCTTGTACACCTGTCTAAATGGATTAAAATACTTGCTGACTATTGGTGCAAAAGTCAGGACATCTATCAAAGCTTAAACAAAGGTTTCTTGCCATTGGTTAAAGTTTCCAGTCATGATTGTGCAACCCTGTGTTTTAGCATATCTGGCTCATTGAAGCCCTTGTACACCTGTCTAAATGGATTAAAATACTAGCTGCTTATTGGTGCAAAAGTCAGGACATGTATCAAAGCTAACAGTAATTATCAAACGTTTCCTGCCATAATTTACATGTAAAGTTTCCATCCATGATTGTGTAACCCTATAGTCTCTATTGAAAGTGTCTAGACATTATCTAGAATATTATTGAAAATATCTATACAAGTCTGGCTTGAGGCCATGTTGAGTAATAAGCGCAGCGCATATGAAGTATAGTTCATGAAACAAATACAGTCTTAGTAACAATACTAGAAACTTGAAGGCTACATTTGCGAGAGATTGAACTACTGATCCACTACTGTCAGTTACTGATTCAACTGCTGATCTGCTGCTGATCCACTACTGTCATCTACTAATTTTTCTAGCAGTCTCCCTGATTCAACTACTGATCTTCTACTTACTTGATTCAGAAAATTTGCATATTTTGTGAATAATAAGTAGCTGCTGTAACAGTAAGATTTCAACAGCAGATCAGCAGCAGATCAGTATGTCTCTGAGTTACTGACAATCCCATTTCCAGTACTGATACTTTGCTTAGGCCACACCAACTTGATTTTATGGATGACATCCTCTGGAGACCCCAAAACTAATGCGCGCGGGCGAAAAAAAGAAAATCCAGCCCCCCAAAAAATGCTGCTAAACCACAGGACTACTAGTACAAAGCTGGTATTGCGAATTGAACCACAGAACACAGTTTATTTGTAGGAGGTACATGTAGGTTGTCTTGTTCATCATAGCAGACTCAGCGCAAGTGATTAATTTTTAATATATTGACAAGAACGACCAAAGAATAGTATACTATTAGAAGGTATTTGGCTCCAAGGACTGTGGATGATATATGACTGTGATGAGAATACTCATATCATATACACCCATAAGGGCAGTTTCAACATACATGGCATTGAACTCCATTAAGCATTCCATGGTTTACGCTCACAAATCCCTCTGCCAATCCCTCCCATGTCTCTCATTGTTGCAAAAGAAACGTGTGAGAGCCACTCTGGATAGGTCGTGTTTGAAATTGTCTGGGCGATACTCGCTGGCCTCCGCGATCCTCCTGTACAACTGTGCAAACGCAAATTCCCCCTAGCCAACATCGATGGCATACCAATCCACAAATACGCCCCAGTTTTCTGATAAGCCGGTACAGTGCTAGCCTTTTGCGGCAATCTAAGCCGGCAAGTTCCGGAGTTCCGTGTAGCCTTGGAGGAGGTGATTTTTTTTTTTTTTTGGAGAACAGGCGAAAATCAATGCGCGCGCGGATGTCATCCATAAGATTAAGTTGGTGTGGCCTTAGGGATATTTTCAAGAAATAAAATCAAATGTAGGAGAATACACATTTCCAAGTCCTTTGACTAATATCTCACTTTGCCCGATGTATGAATTATAAAAAAATTAAGTGTTGTACTGGTTTGCAAATTTTATCAAGCTTTCAATAAATATGCAAATTTATTTGACACTTTCATGGTTAAAGTCTTCCATCATGTGACAGTGGAGTTATAATTGGCTCTGAGTTCTCCGCAATCCCTACCCGCATTCTTTCATCTTTGATCAAAGGAACCATGTTTTACATCCATGAATAGTTTCATCAGGTTGGTGAATGACGGAATAACAAAATTCTTTGTTCACAACCACATGTTTAAATAGGGTGATGAAGGTTAGACATCGAGGTAGTAAGATACAAAAAAAAAAAGGTAACTCAAGCAAGTGGATCAAATCATGAAACAGTCAGACGTCTTAGACAGCATCCGGGACTAATGGAAAGAACTGGAGAACCAGGTTTTGTACCAAAACTCTGAATTGACATGTTGATGAGGTGAAGACAATTCAGGTTGGTTCAATAGATGACTAAGTCAAGACAAGGTTGTATGCTTATAAGTCAATTAGCATACAACCTGTTTTTTCGTCCAGGGGAAGGGAAGTGCATTATCCCAAATGCCTGAAAGTTCAACATTTAGACCTCCTTTGCTGTTGAGGGTGGGATTGTACATTTTCTCATATGTCACTTCTCTAACTCCCAGTTCAAACTAGCAGGGTTCACGGTCTAGGATGTCTGTGGATTGGAGATTGAATGAGTGTCCCTGGTTGTGTTGTAGACCAGATAGAAAAAAATGGCTGAGGAATAGCCACTAGCGCTATCTAACTAGACCCAACGTTTTGATGACCGTCTGTCAACTTCTTTGGGGCCATTCTGACTGGTTCACTTTGCACTACAGCTATATATACTAGGTGTCACTGCAAACAATGAGGTCCCAAACGTAAAGTCCGTAAGTGACAATACATTTGGGACCACATTGTTTGCAGTGACACCTAGCTACAGTGCAAAGTGAACTAGTCAGAATCACCCTGAAGAAGAATTGACAGACGGTCATCGAAACGTTGGCTCTTATTGAATATGTGGTTTCGAATAAAGGACTTTGCTATTCAGACAGTATGTTTTATTCCTTGCAAGAGCCCAACAGACGTTGTGCCAATATCAGGGGATGAAGTTATTGATTCAATGGGGCAAGACCTACTCTCAAGTAGAATATCACAAACTGACTGGAATGCCACACTGTAAAATTCATTTAAGTCTAGGTGATTTAATTTTGTGGTGTTGGGAGAAAAGGGGGCGAAGGTAGTGTTCAAAGTTCCTGATGGGATCACAGAGTGTATTAATGTACTGACAGAAAATCCGTATTTGCAGTGCAAATGTCACCATAACTATTCACAGCAGGGCAAGGGAAAGGCTCTGAAAGTCGAGAGACGTTCCACTACTTTCTGATAGAAAAAGAGTTTCAACCCGGCCGTGTATCTAATTTGACACAGGATACGGCACAGTAGGTTTCATATGCCTAAAGGACTTCCAAATTTGACAGAAAATATAAGTAGCAGCATATTTCGAAACCTTTTTGCTCACTGATTTTGTTGAACATGGACCTGTCCTTGGTGCTGAATATCATGTTCTTGTGTTGAGTTTGTTCGCTGTTCAGACTCTTGTAGTGCCTAGTGGCACATTGGGCAGCAAGTTTCCTTGCTCTTTCTGTAGCAGGGTACATTTTCAAAGGGAGGGGTTGCTAGCCCTTTCCTTTAAAGTCCCTTCCGAAAGACGGCGCAGCCCCAACCGAGATGTCCTGACTGCGGGACTTGAACCAGAGTCTCCAAGTTAACTAATTAATTTGAACCAGGAGCTGAACTGTGAGGCTGCTACAAGTTGAGCCACAGGGACCCCCATTCTTGTGGTCAGTGTTGTTTAAGTTCTGTCGAAGGGAAAACTAGTGTCATGACAACCATATTTCTTCTTTGTGGTGCGCGGATTCTGATCAAATTTGATGTATAAGAACATATTAAGACTTCAGGACGTATACAATTGTGTTCCTCCTTTGAAATCTAACTCAGGAGCGCTATCCGATTCAGGACTTTGACAATCAGACTGGATTTATTGACTGCAAGGTCACTAAAGAACTCTTAATGCTCCCCACCCCAGAGATTTTGGCAAAAACCACCAAACAAAACATGCCACTTTGATAAGACTTGTGTGGCCTTCACTTTTCCTTCCAAACCATCCAATTTTGAGATGAGCAACGTAATTAACGGCTTCATGTACATAGCATCAATAAGTGGAAGATTAGCTCTTCAGTTAGCTAAACTGGTCAGAGATCCATTTTCAGATCCATTTTAAACGCTCAGAATATTCATTATGATCAAGATACTGACTGTATGCACCAAGCACTAGATATATGCAATGATAGAAATGGCATTCACATAATATCTGCATTACTCTTAATCATGTATCAAGGACTTCTTGGCTTATTAAAGAAGGAGAGATAATTAATTTGCCCTTGAAGCAGAAGCTCATTAATCTCAAAAAGTGTCGACTGGTTTGTGATATTGCGTTTCTCGCATTGAAAATAACGAGATGCTTCAATTCAATGGCATAATGGATCATATTTTGGAAGACGAAATACAGCTGAAATGCATTTCCTAAATTAGACAATGTGAGTTTAGTCTGGATTTCCTTTTAAAAATGTCAACTTTCAAATCTTTGCGCATTGCAAATTTTCCCTACTACATGTATTCCCCCCTTTGCATGATCGTTTTTGGGTTGTCCCTTATGCAGATTAAATAACAGCTTGCTAGACAATAAAGGTATTATTTTCTTACGTATTTATCATGTATTGAAGACTTCAAAGCAAGCCGCTTTAATCCCCCATTTTATTAATCCCACCAAAGAGCATTTTCTGGCATTATTAAGTCTTTATAGACACCGACGTGAATTCAAAATATGAGATTATCATTGAGCAAATTCCTGGGCTGTTTCATCAAGGGTGGCAAGGAATTATGAGTATTTCAGTTCAAAGGAATACTGCAAGAAGAAGAAAAAATCAGAGAGAGCCTTAGCATAAACAACATTGCCAGACACTGATTGTTTTTGATATGCTGTTTGTAGAAAAATACAATCTCTTTACATCAAAACATGATTTCAGAATTTTGTGTGTAGATTATACACTGTACATGCATGCATGTCAAGTAAAAACTTAAGATTACCTTTTACCTTTTAGTGCTGTTCTTTAAGCTTCCAAAGATATAATTGGGACTTGCGATTTCATTTTTGTTGTCTACATAAGATAATGCAATTATAGTACGCCAACATACTGAAAGAAACATTGGAGGATAAATATTTTGTTATGTTTTGTGGCTTCGTGTTGACGTATTTGGCCAAGATCCTAGATAGAGGTCCTGAGTTGGAATCATCTGACATGCCACCAATGTTGTGCCCTTGGGGAAAACGCTTAAACAATAACTCGACTTTCCTCATTCCACCTACATGTAGATGGGTACCTGACTTCAGTTGGGGAGGTAAAAGGCGGTGGAAGGAGAGGGATGGGCTCTGCCTTCCAACACCGTGCCCTAGACACAGTACATGTATATCCTCAATTTACTCAGATTGGTACCTACTGGCTGTACTTCAGAATATAACAACAAGACATTAGAAATAGAAAATGAAGAGATAAGAGAGTAATTTCTTTCACCAGCCTGCCCCAGTTCTGTCTTTTCCAAGGGCAGCAACAAGTTTACTTTGTCTTATCTGTGCAAGGTGGCTACCATGAGGGTCTGCATAGGGGGTCCCGACAACGCAGTGCGCTGAATTTAGAAGAACACCCTACATATTACGGTAATCTCAAGTCAAGGAAGGCAATTACGCAAAATTTAGTCGCCTCGCTACAAACTACATGGATAGGACGACTTTCCCTTAAAATTATGAGAAATGAAAATAGGCTGTTTGCGCCTTACTTATTTTCTTAAGGCCTTGAGGATTTCTTCATCTTGTGAAATGGTGTGTATCCAGTCCAAGGTCGTTAACGGTTTCTGACAAGGGGTGTCTAAGGTTGTACAGCATAATTACCTCCATGAAAAACGGAGGTATTGTTTTTGGCATGTCTGTGTACATGTATGACATTATGTGTTTTCTTGTTTCCTGTGTTTCTCGATATTTGTCAGCAAAACAGAAGAACGGCTGGATGGATTGTGATGATATTTGGTATGTGAGTATGTTTTGGGAAGACAAAGGTCAAGGTCAGGTTTGGGCTCTCTAGTGCATGACCTTGGCACTGAAGCAGAACTTCTGGTTTTTGTATCTTTCGTCTTGGACATGCTATGGTTTGATTTTTTTGTGGCAGACACATTTGTAGCTTTTGTTATAAGGAAGACAAATTGTTTTGCCATCTACTAGCAGCTAGTTTGTTGCTGTAGTTGTAATGTGAATACACCTTGAAACAGTTTTCAATTTGGAACAAAATTAGCTTTGATAACATTTTGTAAAAACTTATCTGTGCAATGTGGCTACCATTTGGGTCTGCATGGGGGGTCCTGACAACGCATTACGCTGAATTCAGAAGAACACCCTACGTATTACGGTAATCTCAAGTCAAGGAAGGCCGCAAAATTTGGTCGCTTTGCTACGAATTACAATTGGATAAGACAGCTTTCCCTGAAAATTATGAGAAATAAAAATAGGCTGTTTGCGCCTTACGGAAAAGAGCATGCAAGCCCTCTACCATATCAGGATGTGGAACAAATAACTACATTTTCTACTCTACTTCATGAAAATACACAAAACATAAACCTGTATTGATTTTTTCATAGAAACCAAGATAATTATACCCAAGGGTTTTCCAATACCACAGTATACCAAGTCACCATATGCATGGTTCTTGCAGAGCTTTCAAGGAGAGAACATATTTTCTCAAGGCCTTAAGGATTTCTTCCTCATGTCAAATGGTGTGTATCCAGTCCAAGGTCGTTAATGGTTTCTGCCAAGGGGTGGCTAATGCTGTATTGGTTACAACATAATTACTTCCTGAAATATGGAGTTATCGTTTTTGCCTGCCTGTGTGTGTGTTTGCTTTTTTGTGTTTCCAGATATTTGTCAGCATAATAGAAGAATGGCTGGATGGATTGTGATGATATTCGGTATGTGGGTATGTCTTGGGAAGACAAAGGTCAAGGTCAAGTTTGTGGCCTCTGGTGTGTGACCTTGATATTGCAGCAGAACGTCTGGTTTCTGTATCTTTTGTTCTGGACAAGCTATGGTCTTGATTTTTTTGTGGCAGATACATTTGTAGCTTTTGTTACAAGGAAGACAAATAGTATTTGTTTTGCCATCTACTAGCAGCTTGTTTGTTGCTGTAGTTGTAATGTGAATACACCTTGAAACAGTTTTCAATTTGGAACAAAATTAGCTTTGATAACATTTTGTAAAATTTAAAACTTATCTGTGCAATGTGGCTACCATTTGGGTCTGCATGGGGGGTCCTGACAACGCATTGCGCTGAATTCAGAAGAACACCCTACGTATTAATTTACGGTAATCTCAAGTCAAGGAAGGCAATTACGCAAAATTTGGTCGCTTTGCTACGAATTACAATTGGATAAGACAGCTTTCCCTGAAAATTATGGGAATAAAAATAGGCTGTTTGCGCCTTGCATGCAAGCCCTCTACCATATCAGGATGTGGAACAAATAACTACATTTTCTACTCTACTTCATGAAAATACACATAAGATAAGCCTGTATTGATTTTTTCATAGAAACCAAGATAATTATACCCAAGGGTTTTCCAATACCACAGAACCAAGTCCCCGCATGCATGGTTCTTGTAGAGCTTTCAAGGATAGAATTTATTTTCTCAAGGCCTTAAGGATTTCTTTGCCTTGTCAAATGGTGTGTATCCAGTCCAAGGTTGTTAACCTTTTCCTGTTAACAAGGGGTGTCTAAGGCTGTACAGCATAATTACCTACATGAAAAATGGAGGTATCGTTTGTGGCATGTCTGTGTGTGTGTTTATTTGTGTTTTCAGATATTCATCAGCATAACAGAAGAATGGCTCGATGGATTGTGAGGATATTTGGTATGTGGGTAGGTGTTGGAAAGACAAAGGTCAGGGTTGATTTTGGGCCCCCTAGTGTGTGACCTTGATACTGCAGCAGAACTTCAGTTTTTTGTATCTTTTGTCCTGGACATGCTATGGTCTTGATTTTTTTTGTTGCAGATACATTTGTAGCTTTTGTTATAAGGAAGACAAATAGTGTTTGTTTTGCAATCTACTAGCAGCTTGTTTGTTGCTGTAGTTGTAATGTGAATACACCTTGAAACAATTTTCAATTTGGAACAAAATTAGCTTTGATAACATTTTTTAAAACTTTTAAAGTCATCGCATTTAAAGTCTAAAAAACAAACTCATTGACAGACAATCTGCTTATTCCTGCAATCAAAGAAAGGAATTGAAAAACTTAAAATGATGGTAGTGCGTCAAGAGTTGACCCCTGGCATTATCTACGTGTAATAGGAACATATTTCAAAGGTTTAATGTGAATTCCCCCAAGCTATAATTGCCTAGGCATTGTCCTAGTAGATGGATATAAAAGACTAAAATTATCCCAGACCCAATAACTATTTTTCTCCCTATTGTTGGACTCTCAGAAATTAAGTGCAATTTTCAGGTGGATTGACTGGAAGTACATGTCTTTTGGGGGGTATAAATGCATAAAGATTATCATATATTTTGTCCTATGGGTTCAGATATTGATATTACAATCAAAATAGTTACTAATCTTACAGCCAGCCCAGCTGTTTTAACCGGTTGCCACCAGCAATTTTAGTCTTTGGGGAGGACTAGATTAGATAAACCTATTTGTTGGGACAAGCCAAACGCAGATTACCTAATCCAAAATATATCAAGCAACTGGTTACATCTTCTAAAGAGTCAGATGTTTCAGATAGTATCTACTATATTTCGTCAGTGACTGAGAATTCATTTATTTTATATGATGTAATTTCATATTTCATAATTTAAATTTCTACCTGGATGTCAGCATAAGAGCAAATTTGTTCAAAATTTTTTATACTGTCCAATAGTGGGATTGACAATATGACTATGACTCTCTTAAGGTAGTCAAATATCTTGTCATGTGATTATAATGCACATATTTCTATCTGCAATTACACTGCACGAAATCCAATCTTTAAGTGTACCTTAAAGCATGTACAAAGATTGCAATTTTCCATCCTTCATGTAATGATAATACTAAACTGAAGTATGATTCTACTTTCAAGTAGCAAAGTTATACTGACAACATTAGACCATAAAGTTGTTTCTTCTATTCAAAAATAAATCAAGTCTAGTACATTGTAGACCTACATGTAGCCATGAAATGCATTCAAGACAAGGCCAGGAATGGTGTCCCTATTCCAGCCTAATGAACACTTGTCCACCTCATCAGTCAACTGTAACAGGTGCTACTGGTCCTTGCCTGTAATCCATAACAAGGCTAACCTTCAGACCCCAAGATCATCCAACCAAAACAATCCATTCCCAACTTTTTGCTATATCCTTTTCAATAACTAATCAACTAACTAGATAACTAACCAAACAACCAGTCAATAACTTCCTACTAACTTGTCCAGGCAAAGGAAATGGGTAATGGGTAATGGCTTCATTTAACTTGTCCCAAGTATGCAAATGAGTATGCCAATACATGTATATGTCAGTAACAAAATGGCAGAGGTTACTCCTTATCTAAATGAACAGTCCCTGACAGCCCCCTGTACTTGTCAACTGTATTTAGTCATGGTTGTCTCGGGTCAGTTCACGAGTTTGTTAGCTGTCCACGCCAGACAGACCATATTAGTCTCAACCCTACACCAACATGCCCCACTAATAGGCTACACAACCTTGATTTTATGGATAACATCCCCCAAGAGACAATCTGATACTAGGGTGAAAACAGCTACTAGTAGGCAGTTTTGAGGATATTCTTTTAAGATATACTGTAGACAAGGGACTTAAAATCTCACTGATACAAAAAAAAGAGTTGAAAACAGTTTTGAGGATATTTTTTTCAAGATATAAATGTACATGTACAGTGGACAAGGTGCTTTAAATTTTTGTCATGGAAGCCAAGCCAAGAAGAAGAAAAGAAGAACATAGGGCTAAAATAATTCTTTCTGTTACATAATATTGCAGGTTGTCAGATATGTTTTTACATACAATTTGGAAAATCTGCCTCCATATTCCAGAGGCCATTTCTGCCTCCCATTGTCTGAAGAATCCTATTTTATAAATATGTGTATTATAAGCTTTGTAACAAATAAATGTACAAACTAAGATGTGAATTTTAAGAGTCTACAACTTGCTTACAAGCATTGTCTCAGTAAACTGCTTTCTAAGAGAAAATTACAACAAGAATCACAAACTACTGTAACAGGAACAGTTCTTCACAAGCTAGTGACGTTATGTTTGCTAATAAATATAGTGCTGCTATTTGGTTACGGGTAATTTAAAACCTGCCAGTCATATAAGACTTAATGTTATATTACTTCAACCGGAAAATGGCATTGCCAAGTAAAATGCTCAACTTACTATTTCTATCTGCAATCCTCATTTTTTCCCCCTGCAATTTTCAGGTGGTAACTATGCTCTGGTATACGTTCTCATATTTAGCAGTTTCATGTCAACTGCATGGCATCCAGTATTCTAGATCTCCTATCAACTATCACAGGTTGACCAAGGGTTCAAAGTATCTTCTTGATTTTTGGGGAGATATCATTTTTGTCAGTTGGATGTGGGCAGTGTAATGTATCGTTGCCCTGAGCTGTCAGAAAGAATAGATAGTTCTTTTGTTTGGGAATTAGGTCAAAACCAAAGCAAATATGGATGTCAGCCATGGATTTAGACTGTGGCTAAAGATCAGTATGCATGTGGTATTGTTACTGAGGATGTGAATGGGGGTTTATAGTATTTGCTGTGTGTATATTATTTGCAAGTTGGAAATCATAAGGTATTTTAAATTTTTAACACCCAAAATCAAATTATGATTGGACTCTATTCATACACAAAAGCATCAAACTTTAATAAAAGTACTCTCTGCAAACAATAGCTGAATATTATCATGAAATATGATAATACAAATAGACCACCCGGGAAATGTGACCATTTCTATTGGTCACTTGGATTATGAGTTTCCCCCTTGACACACTTAGCATTAAGAATCCTGTCTATAGTGACCACCTGTCCACATAGACCAGATTTTATCAGTCCCCTGAGTGGTCTTCTTGGGCAGGTTTGACTATATTATTTGATGGCCCTTTTCGTAGTAGGACAAAACAAAGGTGGCATACAGACTTCTTGGCAACTGTGACCCACCACCAATGACACTTCCTTTTTTGTTCCTTTTACTCGTATTGTATCATATTTTGCCCCAAATCTGAAAATTACTGACAAAATTTAAAATTTTCATTCATACTAATCATAGATCTGAAATCCCAGAAACAGATGCTGGTTAATCTTCAAGCAGATTTTGGTGTGTAAAAATGTAAATTTTTTTGAACGCATTTATTTAGAGGGGTCTGTCAACAAAACTAAACTTTTTGATTCCCCACCCTAACATCTGCTTGGAGCCTAGATGCTGGCCATGTAATTTATTCAAGATAAAACTACCACATCAGTTTTCCATCAACTCACCTGATTCGGTGTTATTCACAGAGGCAAAGGCTTTACGACGAATGAGCTGCAACAAAGGAATCAATTCTCGCGAAAAAATCTGCCGTGTTCACCTTCGTTAGGGGTTAACAAGGGGTTAGAACAGTCGCGGCAATTGGTATGATAAACCACCACCCTGCATCAATAAATGTCATCTACAACATACAAAATATCCCCCTGTGAGAATTATGTAGGTCAACGGTCAACAGAGAACGTCGTTAGATACATACACACGCTATATCATGACAATGAAGTTTATTGCATATTAATCATGCCCAAAAGGCATAGGCTAATTGCATTTAGTTAGATATCAAGAAAATCGTAAGAAAATTATGCCATGCCTTAATATCAACAAATTATTTGCGTCTTAAAATATCTGTAAATGAATTCACAAAATTTTTCATTACATCATAATTATCTGCCGGCGTTACATATTATGTGAATATTTTCTCCTTTGTTAAATGTACAATATCTTTGGTCTAGAAGTATGGTATAAATAAATGAATAAGTATGGTACTAACAAGAGAATTGCGTACAGTATCTTTATATATAAAATACATAACAGCCCTGCAAGAATATGATTTATATGTCTTTTGATTATTACTTTCTGATATTAATGAGTTGCATGTTGTCAAAGGAGTGTCATCTTATGTTGCTCAAGGACAGGAAATTCATTGCTCGTATTTTTGCTGTGATTCGGCAAAGTGCCCAAAAGAACTCTCTTGCCATTTTCCACATATTGAATTGAATTGTGTACCCGATAGTGTTCACAATACTGTATATCATAAGATTTATCACAAATTGATAATTGGTCAGTGTTTTAATTCACATTAATGAAATGAAAAATCTTACAGATTTTGTCCAAAAGGCTTATAATTTTACTATAAATTATTCTAAATGTTGGACCCACAGTGTACAAAATTTGAAATTATTATGCACAAAATTTGAAAGTAATATGCACAAAATTTGAAATTTTTATGCACAAAAATTTCAAATTTCTATGCACAACTATTTGAAATTATTATGCGTCTTCACTAATCACAAATATAAATTGCAACCTGGGTGACAATCATTAATCAATGTTAATTTTGTGCTGATATTGGCATTTTCGTTTGATTTATGTATCTGAATTCTATCCATCTCGAGACACCGCAAATTGATAAGATTATTGATAAGAATTGATAAAATTTGATAAGAATTCCCATACATAGTGAGGTACTAGAAATTCATTAGAAATTGATAAGAATTGATAAAAATTGATAAGAATCCCATTCATAATGAGATACCATTAATTCATATTCAATTTGGATATTTTAACCCAAAAAATTGCTAACTTAAAGATACAATAACAAGCAGAGTGAGTAAAAATCTAGCCAGAAAATATCAACAAAATACAAAAAGACAACACAATTAATTAGACTGATACATAAAGAAATTTAACCTTCAAAATGTCACAGGCTAATTATACCTCAGTTTTGATTGGCTCTGACATTGAAAGGGTTAACAAGAACAAAATTGTAATTGAGCCCTGACAGTTTAGACCATTTGTTAGCTCCTCCCACTGAATACATAATGTTGATATCTAGGTCACCCACTAACCTTACAGATCACCCCACAACAATCTCTATATCTACGAAAATCAATATATGACAAAAAAATTATTTCACTTCAAAGCAGACCATGAAATAACGACATCCAACACTGTCCATTTTAACGCTGTGGGGTAAATTTTGCATTCCGAACATCTTGTTTTTATGATTGTTTTATAACCTATGTTATGTGACCTGGATGGTACGTTATGTTTCTTATATTTCTTCCTTTTCCCAAACGCGTAGTTTGGGCCAATCCTATGGGTCTGTTGCTTGCCAACTGAGAGACATACAAAGAGCTGCATAAAACCTACCTAAGCTTTCATGTAAAAGGGTCTGTATGCTCTTTTCCATAAGGCGTATAAGGTCTCATTCATGTATTACTCGGAGTGGGTACCCTTAAAGAATCCGTGGTCCAAAAATGAATGGCTGCAGGAACGTGTGGTTGTATCGGTGGGAAATTCCCTTTTAGCCCGAGCCCGACTGATCTCAAGCCTCAAACTGATGAAAGCTTGTTTGTAACTGAAGAAATTAACAGGTAAAGTAAACTGGATTTGTGTTACCCTTGACTTTATAATGGGAATATCATTCAAAACGTACAAGTCTGACCAAAAAGACAACAAAACACACAAAGCTTAAAAAGATTTGATTTTTGTTGATGAAATTCGTTGAGTGCTCTGTCAATTCGATCAGCCAAAGCGACGACGCCAGCGTGCCACGGGTCCAGTGAGAGGGGGGCTTTACCCAAATTGAGAATGACTGCTATTTTAGAATATGCTGATTCCATACATCATTTAAAAACCTCTTAATCCCTTTGCTTTTATATGCAGTGCAATAAATTAGCCATCAGTTTAGAAACAAGATTATCTTGTTTGCCGGGTAAATGATCACTGGAAAATTAGATGACAACACTAATAAACAACAATTATTAAGTCTCCTTTTTTGACTACTGATTAATCTACTTTAGTCTGTAAGTGATGGATTGGATGAAAAACTTGCATAGCTGTGAATTTCTTGTTTTTTTTCTTCGATAGTTTTAATCTCACTTACTGTAAATGCAGAAATGTTCGCAGGGATCTAATTTCGCAGTAGGGAGAAAATGGAGGGTTTGCGGTGGTTTTGAGTTTGCGTTTGAAACAATAGTAGTACTACAATCACACACTGGAACGGCTTTTTGCGGTGGGTTTTATTTCGCGGTAAAGAGTTCACAGGAAAAACGGCAAACATAAACCCACCGTGAACATTTCTACATTTACAATATTCTGTGCATTTTCCTGCCTATTTGCTGCAGGGGCACTTTTGGACCTTAAGCCTAGCCTGAACCTTCCCATCTTGAGGGACCAACTTTGGACCCAGGCAAAGCCAACCTTCCTATCTACAGTTACACCATCTTCTACCTCACATCCTGTCACTCCATGATAAAAATAATTGCATACACACACACCAAGACAAACAAACAACAAAACACGCAGACCGAACGACAGACCAACTTTGGCCAAGCCAAACTTCCAATCTTGCCAATCTCCGGTTACACCATCTTTCGCCTCACATCCTGTCACTCTACGATATTCAAATAACTGCGGACACACACCAAGACAAACAAGAGTCTTAGGACCCAAAATCTCCATGAAACTTTGTTTTTTTATTAAACCAGTTCCCCCCATTCTATATCGCTCAATGGTATGACCCACACTGGCCGGGCAAGGGGAGAAGTGGCTATAAATAGCTACTGACCTAGATAAGAGACCAACAGATGGTGCGACCTCAAAGCCCACAATAGAGTAGATATTCCTCATTACTTATGCAAATTCAGTATGAATTTGCATAATTAGCACTTCAGTTTGTACATCTCTGTCCAACCTACCTGCATATCAAATAACATGAAAATCTGTCGCTCCTTTCTTCAGTTATTCTCCTTGCAAAATATTTACAAACACGCCATTGCAGTTCCAATGACACATACCAGGGGGCCCAAAATCGACCTTGAGCTTTCTCCTCCCAGCACCTACCCACATACCAAATATCATTTCAATCCATCCACACGTTTTTCAGTTATGCTGATTCTAAGTGTCAGGTGACACATACATACACACACGGTGACACAAACATACACACACGCGCACACACACGCACACACACTAACTTCGCATGATTTGCACTTCAGTGTGTACATCTCTGTCCAACCTACCTGCGTACCAAATAACATGAAAATCTGTTGTTCCTCTCTTCAGTTATACCCCTTTAGAACATTTTTACAAATAGGCCATTGCAGTTCCAGGGACACAAACCAGGGGGCCCAAAATCGACCTTGACCATTCTCCTCCCAGCGCATACCCACATACCAAATATCATTACAATCCATCTACACGTTCTACAGTTATGCTGACTTTAAGCATCCGACGACACCCATGCAAACGATTTACCTCCTAACTTATGCAAATTCGGTCTCATTTGCATAGTTTGCACTTAAGTGTGTACAACTTGGTCTAACCTACCTGTGTACCAAAGAACATGACGATCTGTCGATCCACTCTTCAGTTCTTCTACATTGAAGATTTTAACAAATACGCCATTGCAGTTCCAGTCACACATGCCAGGGGGCCCAAAATCGACCTTGACCTTCCTCCTCCTAACACCCACCCACATACCAAAAATCATTACAATCCATGTACAGGTTCTACAGTTATGGTGACTTTAAGCGTCCGGTGACACATACATACACACAAACACCAAACGCAAGCAAAACAGTATCTCCATGAAAAAGCCTTTTTTCATGGAGATAACAAACAAACAAACAAACACACAGACTGACAAGAACACCCCCATTTTCCCAGAGGTAAAAATTAAGTCAAGAAGTGCAAGAGAAAACTTTCACTCCAAAATTCAAAACCGCCTTTAACATTAATCCGCCGGGTTACATAAATCCGCAACTTTGAAAAACGGGCCTAAAAATGAGTGGGTTTGAGAGATCTCTAGTGCAGCACCCCTAGGTATGCACAGTTTTGATATACAGGAGTGCATTATTTGGGACGTTGGGTTGGAGATCTGTTTGGACGTGTCTTTTCAAGGTGGCGGAATTATGCACCCTGGTGGAATTATGTTCGTAGATGTTACACATTTCCTTTCCTTTATTGACACCTAATGGTTACTGCAAGACGAATGGGATAATCAAACAGCAAAACGAGTCCGCGTACATTTCTGTAAATTGGCTTCGGTGTCAGAGTAGCTTGTTAGCACAAAGACGCATGTATCCGATGCGACAAAATAAGTGTGTTTTATATATATGTTAGGCTCATTGCGTACCATCGACTACATGCATTAAGATTACGTACCAACGTTGGAAATTGTCGGAAAATAGCTTGAGGGTTGGATGAGTGAGTGGATGGATAGTTTTTAATCCAAGTCTTGACAGAAAACTTTATGGATTGCCTCATTATTTTGCTTTTGTCGACAAAGATAAGCTGGAAACATATTACTTCCTCCAAAACTACTTTAAGAAATGTCATGATGTATCTTTTTGAGATTATATTCGATGGTGGTTTGGAATATACGCTACATGTATCTTGCTTGAGATGAAAAGATTGTAACTTTGTTGTTGTTCCACAAAAGTTGAAAATCTCAAACATTAATTTTCATTTTCCTTGATATCTATGATACAGAATGATGTAAAGATGAACACACACAGAAAATTTGTATGATAAAACAAGAGCATAACTTCAATTGAGAGCCTCATTTTTTTCATTATCAAGACTTTAAATTTATAAATTAATATACCAGAAAAAAAACTAAGATCCCCAGGCCTCTTGTGCTAAGCTTTGTTCTCTCTCTTTTTTGAAGTAATGAAATGAAAAACCCAAACAAAATGGAAGAAACACTAAAAGAAACACTTAATACAGAGGAGAAATATTGATTTTTACGTCTTGCGGAGGATGAAAGAGATGTTATTCATATTAATACCAGTGCCAGCCATGTTAACACCGAAACGATTAAAATTCCACACCATAATCTATCATATTTCACAGGCTTAGAGTATGCAATGCCAACTGCCACACTCATACACTGCCAATTTTCATGTATATTAAATGTACGTCTCAGCCTTTTTTATGCCTTTAGCTGTTACAGTCAGTGTAGTGTTATGGTCTAGTAGGACTACAGCAATATGTCACATTTAAGTATTGCTCTCTGGGTATATGTTTTTACTATCACCATTTTTCATGGGCTCATGATATGATTTATATTACTCCCTATGCCATAGGTATAGGAATGAATTGTATTTTTTATTGATTGTTTTTTGCTGCATTTCTTTTATCAGTTTGATGAGGTAAGATTGAGTATCAGGTGCTCTGAAATTAAAATAAAGCCTGTTTTAATTTAACATGTAGTTTTTTTATTGTAGCACTAGTTATAGGCAGTACTGTAAATGCAGAAATATTTGCTGTGGTTTTATGCAGATGACAACAGCACTGATGACTATTGAAATGAGCAGAGCACTTTGGACTAATGCTTCTGACCGTTTACAGCTTAAAGGTACATATCCAATATTTTGTGAAACACTTCTCTGATACACAACAGATCATAATGACCCCCAGCGGGGGTCTTCACGCTTCGTTGAAAATGAAAAAATCTCAAGATTTATCATGAAAATTTAACAAGATTTTGTGATGAATCTTGAGATTTTATGAGACAATCTTGAGATTTTATGAGACAATCTTGAGATTTTATGAGACAATCTTGAGATCTTTGAAAAGGTCTCAAGATTTCTCCAGGATGTTTCAAAGCATCTCAAGATTTTTTCAAGATGCTTTGTAAAAAATCTCAAGATACAAGATGTTGAGTTACAGATGCAAACACACAGACACAATAAACTACAATACCCCTGTAAGAGGCAAACCTCCTTCACTGAGGTAACAACAACATCCGGGTAGGAAGCAATATCCCATCTCTCCTGTACTCGTCCTTCTGTGTGATGTAAAAACACTTTTCTGCACTGTTGATTTGACATGTAGTCCGTAAGTCATATCCTGTTGGATGAACGCAGGGAGCTAAATCTATTTGTTTTGGATACACTATTTTGTTTTGTATACAGTGAAGAAAATGAGGGGTCTATTGTTACGTTGCATGCAATTTACATGTACATCCGATATTAGCAACTTTTGCCCCAGGTGCTTTAGTTCAGATGACGTTTTTGGAATAACTGAACATATGACACAAATGAGTTACAAAAGACATGACTTTGTATGATTAACCATGAAATTGTTAGTCTTGAAAAATATCTACAATATGAGGAAAAAAATTGTTTTGTATTCAAAACAGTCTGCGAAAAAATCCTCAAAAGTCACCTTATTTTGCTCACTTATGATTTCATACAGTACTATACTCTTCTTTGACAGTGCAAAATCGCTAAATATTCAAAATATTTTTCACCAAAATTTACTATTTACGTAATGTTATCCTCCTTTCTATCTTTTCTCCCTATTGAGGGGAAAAAAAGCTCTAGCCTGAAGTTATGCTTATAAGTACATGCCGTTGGTTATCAATAAACAATACAGTAACTGTATAAGCCTAAAGAGGTCACTTAAAAAACAATGAACACATGACCACCGCAAAAATTTCAGCATTTACAGTACCAGTGCATTTCCAGATGTCATAGTTACCCCGAATCTGCAAATGAGAATGTGGTGCTTCATACAGGTCATGGGTTGTTGAGTTACAATCCCACGATGCTGTAGGCATCCCAATTTGATGGGTTGTTGAGCAAAAAGCTGCAAATGGCTCATACCAAATATAGCAGGAAAAAACAGAGACAAAGTGCTCGGACGCAGGGTGAAAATGAAATTCCAATCAGTCGCCGGCATTTGCAGTCCATCTTTGGTATATAGTCACCGTAAAGGTTTTAAAACAGTGTTTTTACCTGTCATATCCTTTTAGCCAAATTCATGAGATATGCTATCTTCACAGCGTTCACTGTGTTTCAAAATTCATGATCACTTTTACGTGTGATTATGTCGAGAAGTCGGATAAAGAAGTTATTGCATCGATCTTACAGCATTAATTGTCAATGTAAAATATAGATCATCATAAAATTGCTAAATTTAAATCTATAACTAAGAAATTATCTGGATTTTAAACTTTCAGTAAAAAAAAAGGCAACAATTCTTCAAATTCAGTAGAAATCCGCTAACAGTTTTCCAAGCAATTCATGATCCAGCTGGAATATTGCAATAAAAGAAAAACATAATACATGATAATCATTGTATTACAGCTAGGTAAGTACAGTGTATGACATATGTGTGAATTGGTATTTCATACAGATAATTGACATAATGTATCTTTCACTCCCTATAGACTATAGATGACAATAATGCAATGTTTATCAAGCTGTATATCATTAAGTATTATCATTACCCAGTCACATAGCAACAGTATAATTTGTAATTAGCTTACAATAAGATAGATTGGTTCATTTTGCATCTTAGCTACAATGAGTGATGTGCATTTGATAAGATACTGTAAATGTATTTAAGTTCGCATGGTTTTTATTTCACGCTATGGCGAAAATGGAGTGTTTGCAGTGGTTTTAAGTTTGCGGCATTGCTATAGTCACATACTGCTACAGTATTGGACGAAAATGATCGCGGTGGTTTTAAGTTTGCAGTGAAACAGTTGCCGCGAAAACCGCGAACATAAAACCACCGCAAACATTTCTGCATTTACAGTAATATCTTTGGCTTTAAACATTAGAGTTGTGTTTAGCGGTAGCGATAGCCTCTGGTTGCCATTCCTATTAGTGTATGTCTACTCTCAAAGTATCACACGACCACACTTCGAAGTTGACGTAAACTTGTTTGAATTTTATGAATCTTTATATTCTTCAATTACATTTAGCTATCTGGTAAAAAGTTTTAAAAAAAAAAAGATGGATAGATATCATTGGGAATTTTTATAAAGAAAAGGTAAAGTGAGGAACCTCAGACTGAGGACGAAGCATGACGCTTTTTTGTTAGCCAATAGTGCAACGCAGCTTTGCTACGGCTCGCATATTCATCCCAGCTCACCAGGTCACCCCTACTCTTCTTGATAGGTGTGTGGTGCTGTTTTATGTGCAGAGGTTTGACACCATAAGCTCCGTCATACACAGGGCGGCTCTTTTTCAGTCGTGTAACGTCAGTGGATATAGTGGTTAGGATTTGGTGCTCTCCCCGCCAAGGCCCGGGTTTGATTCCTGGTGCGGGAACCAGTGAAACAGCTAGAGGCAGGTAGAAACTAAACTCCTTGCTCCCGGGGATCGAACCCAGGCCCGCCAGTTCACAGACTGCCTTAACCACTAGGTTAAAAGGTCTAGACCAGTTAGACTGGTCAGTTGGAGGCGCATGAACCCCACTGTTCTAAGTCGTGTCCAAACCCGAGCCGTCTGCTGCAAGGAACACATGAATCTTATCTCTCTGGCACTTTCATTTAACATACTAATTTGCATGCAGCAGACATTCATTACATTTATACAGACCCTTCCCCCCCACAATTATCCCTTGATTGACTTCGATCAATTTCCACGAGGTGAAACAGAAAGGCTCATCGCTAATCCGTTCGCTAATGTCTCAGAAGCTCGTGGGTTGAGTCGTGCGTGATGGGTAGTGTGACATGCATGGTAATGTACGGAGAGAAATCAGGCCAGATAAGGTCTTTAAGGAATATCACAACATCTCAATTTCAGTCACAGTTTGGTTTTCTGCAGAAATAAATTGCAAAAGAATTCTGTTCTTGTTAACGAAACTTGCAGAAAGCAGGTGAGTGTGACACGCATGGTAGTGTACAGAGAGAAATAAGGACTAGATAACGTCGAAATCATAAGGTATAAAAAAAAGTCTACAGCTCAATTTCAGTAACAGTTTGGAAATGGGAGAAAACACACAGCTTTCTGCACAAATAGGTGCAAAAGAAGTCTATTGATTAAATTAAATTGCAGAATGTAGGGGAGTGTGATATACATGCATGGCAATGTACGGAGAAAAATTGGGACCAGATAAGGTCTTTAAGGAATATTTACTACATCATTCTCATTTTAGGAAATGGAAGAAACACAGTTTTCTGCACAAATAAGTGCAAAAGAAGTCTGTTGACAAAATTTGCAGAAAGTAGGGGAGTGTGAGTCATGCATATATAATGTACGGAGAGAAATCGGGCCCAGATATGATGTCTCAATCTCAGTTTCTAAATATCAAGCAGTGTCAATCAAAATAAAAATAAATAAATGAAAATGAGTTACAGTTTGGAAATGGGAGAAAACACATGAAATAATGGGAGTTTTCTTATAAGTTGACTAATAAGTTGACAAAAACTTGCAGAAAATGACTGAAAAAAGAAACTTTAATGGATTGAGAGTGTCTAAGCTTTTTCACTAATTTAAAAGTATATCTAGTTTCCCTGATTTAATCATAATCATTATCGTTGCCAAATCTACATTTTAAGGGAAAGAAAGCTTGAGTTGTAGTAGGGAAATTGGCTTTTGAACTGTGCTAGACAGTGTTGAAACAAGTCGCCCATTTGATAAAAGCCAAATTGGTTAACCCTTTCTCTCAGTGTGCTATGCTAACAGGTGTCAGTACCAACTTACACTGTGTTTTTTCTCTGACCTTCCTTTTTCAGGGCAACAATTGTGGGTGTATGATGACGGGGCAACATACAAGGGAATTCTCCTGCGAACATACGAGCCCTGCATCAATGAGCATACGCGAGAACACACGAGAACTGTACCTGACCACGTGCAAAAGCATGCAAGACTACTACGAGAACTGCAGCAGTGATATAACGTTACACTTTAGATCTTGACACGTTGTTGAGTTGAGATAATTTTTTCAAAGTTTTATCTGTTATTCTGGCCTTTACCACTCCTATTTCATCATTATCTTCACCACACTGCCCCCCTCCCCCATCCATGTTTTTCTCATTCCTTAGGTGTAAAGCTAGGATTGAGAGGCATCACCCCACCAGGCCTCCTGGCATACATGGATTACAGAACAAGACCTCTCCCAACTGAATACCAACTACATCACTCAAGTTACACTATCAGGGATCCAATTCTAGCGGACATGGCACCTCGCTATCTCTCCCGGTTCGACGTCGTGGCTTAACCGTCCCTAACGAGAATAGAACTGACTTCGCGCCGAGAGCGGCATCTGGGAGGGTTCAAATGCCATAAGCGCTTCTAAGCTGAAAGCCAATGCCAAAGTCAGCCCTAAGTTGTAGGTGATGGGCTTGGTGTATAGATTTTTGTCATCGAGATTCACACCGCAACTTGGAAGCTGATATGGGATCAGACCATTGAGGGGAAATCATGACCATAATCATTACCTCAGTGAAAAACGAAGGTATTGTTTTGTGTGTGTGTGTGTGTGTGTGTGTGTGTGTGTGTGTGTGTGTGTGCATGTGTGTGTGTGTGGTGTGTATGTGTGTCTGTATTTCTGCAAATTTGTGATCAGCAATAACTCAAGAACCTCTGGATGGATTTTGATGATATGATATTAGATATGTGGGTTGGCGTTGGGAAGACAAAGGTCAAGGTCAAATTTGGACCCCCTGGTGTGTGACTTTGGTATTGCAGCAGAACTTCCTGTTTTAGTATCTTTTGTCTTATGGTCTTGATAATTTGGTGGCAGATAGCTTTTGATGTAAGGAAGAAGTGGTGTGGGTTTGGACCCCCTAGCAGCTTGCTCTTGAACTGCAGGGCATTTTTGTTCAAATCTTTCAAGGAGGATAACCAAATAAAAGGAATAGTGGATTTCCATGATTGGAACCTTTGAGCATGCTCAGATTCACAGTTTTCAGTTTCTGCTTCCCTGACTGTTTTTGAAAGTGGTGGATTTACATGACATTATAATTGTAACCTAGCAGACTAATGTTAAAAATAAATGGAGGTAATGTATGCAAGAGGCAAGTAAAAAAAATTATTTTTCAATCCAATGTATAATTTTGACTTATCCTGTCCTGGTCATCTCTCATGTTGCATTTAACAAATTATAACCAATAATCATTAGTTTATATTGCCTTAAGTTAAACATATTCATTATGACAGAATGCAAATTCTTGGCCTTAACTGTATCAGTTACAGTGTTATCAATATGTGGTGCCCAACATTAGCTGCACTAGTACTGTCATTCACTTGTATTTTGAAGTTGCTACTCAAATTATTTTTCAAAATTTTCCAAGACAGGGACATCATGATGACAGCTCTAAAAGCTTTATTTGTCATCATTTCATAGGTTTCTCTGACATGAAAAGAAAGAAGCCTGGGGCCAAACAAATCAGCTTTACTTCTTATCACCCCTCTGACATTGACGTGTTTGTAATGCCAACATTCTACTGTAAGTCCCTGACAATTTGGCTCCGAGTGCTAACCCATGCGGAATTGATACACTCAAGAAGTTTAAGGCCTTGGAAAAAAATGTTTCGTTTCCAGTTACTCGACTGGCCCTAGCAAAAACCTACCTACCCTAGCCCTTTTTTGGTCGACCGCTAGCATAAATTAGCTACACAAAATTACAGATATGACATCTTATTGACCAAAATTCAAAACAGACCAACTAAAATTAACCTGTCTTAACCTCATAAACACACCGATTTAGAGTTTAGTATAAAACCTGGTTCTCCAGTTCTCCCCTTTAGTCACTGACAAAAGACGATGGATGCTGTCTGAAACATCTGACTGCTTCAAAATTTTATCCAGTTGCTTGAGTAACTGTTTTTTGGCATATCTTATTAGTGCCTGGATGTCTAACCTTCATCGATGTAATGTTAATTGTATTTTTTTATCATTGCCGCCGAAATCTAAACAGAAAAAAAAGAATCCCTACTTACCAATGCTAATTTTGTTAGTACAATAACCAGAAACACAACATAATTTTTCTTAGGCCCTATAGCTCTGAGGATTTGTCATCTCTCGAGGTCACTTTACTTCCGTGACATGACACCGTCGAGCCTTATAGTATTGATTAATAGCATCCGAAAGCCTCTTCTATGGGATCCCGGTCAGAGGTCGGCGGTATTTGAATAATCCGCGGAGATGAATGCTCCGCAGACCTGAGGAGAATCAGTGATGACTTCCGTGGAGGTTATTGGGAAAACCTCTGCGTCTGTTTGTTGTGGTAACTGGTTAGTTCTGGCGCTGAATGCAATCATCGCTCTTTTAATTCCTCTCACAAGAAGATTTTGGAAATATTGATTTTTAGAGATTGTAATTTCGAAAAAGCCCACCCAATTTTGATAATGCTTGTTTTAATAGCAAATTTTTTAATAGCATTTTTGATTACAGAGCATCATTAACTGGAGAGAAAATTGCAAAAAAAGTTGTGCCCTCCCCTAAAATATGATGCTTTGGCCCTTTACCAACTCAGCCCATTGGCTTAAATCAGACCAACTCGGCCCAACACCCTATTACCCAGTAACCCTTACCCTAACCCTAACATTAACCCTAACCCTAACCTAAACCCTAACCCTGGCAGAGTCGACCAGGGTGTCCGGCCGAATTGACTGGGCCGAGTTGATTGGCAAAGAGCTGAATTCTCCTGATCCCCCCCCCCTCACATACAATGAATTCAACTGTAATGCCAAGAGCTCTTGTGAGGGCCTAAAAGCGGAGACTGCAATATTTTCTGTAGTGTCCTTGACACACATACAAGCTCTACCAGATAAAAGGCTCAAGCACAGTAAGCCAGGGTTTGAGTCTCGAGCCTGCATCGTTGGGTTTGATTTCACTCAACCTTTATATGGACTTGCAGCTAACAACCTTATGACTCTTTGACCTTGAAAATGTTACTAATGTCCGTCAGGATGATTCCTGGACCCTTTACAAAGTTGGCCCAGTCAACTCGGCCCAACACTCTGGTCAACTCTACAAGGGTCTAGGGTTAGGGTTAGGGTAGGGGTTAGGGTAGGGGTTAGGGTTTGAGGGTCAGGGTTAGGGTTTGAGGGTTCACAGTTAGGGTTGGTGTTCGAGGCTATGGGTAGGGCTAAGGGTGTTGGGTCAAGTTGACCAGAGTGCCCGGCTGATTTGGTCCTATTTGGAAGGTCTATTCATAACAACATATAATGCACTTAAATCAAAGTTCTATGATTCTACAAATCATGAAATATTCGCAGAGATTTTATTTTTGCAGTTCATCAAACCGCAAACAAACATAATATCTTCTACCTCAGTTAATTGCTTTACTACCGGTAAAACCGTTGTTACAGTAGTGAACTCAAAAACCTCAGCAAAATTGAAGCACGGCAAGCGTGTAAACGAGTATACGGTAACGTATCTTTTCCAGGTTGTAGGAAGCTACAGAAGCATAAAACACCTGTTCATCAATGATTCATTCCCCTGACCTTCTCTAATCCCTGTGCTGTAATCAATTAGCTTCCGCCCCCTCCAAAAGTGTGAGGAAAACATCCATCAAAATATCTCTCACATTTCTGACGGGCTGAAATACTTTCACACTCTCTTGCTCACCGGGATCCAATAATGTAAAAGGTCGAAGGTCGTTTCCCCCAGGGGACACTATGGTTGCACAGGTAAAAAGTGCATTTATCAAGCTGATCTGTGTTTGACATGGTGATTAATTGGCGGGCGGGTTAACTGAGGTCTGATGTCCCCCGCCGCTACATCTCGGATAAGCTTCCTTCATGAAAAATTCATGTTCGTACACTTTAAAGAGAAACTCTCCCATTTTTTCTTTTGAAGGGGAAAGGAGAAACACTGTAAATTCTTAAATTTTTGCAGTGGTTTTATGATAAACTTTGCAGTTTTTGCAGTGACCTAGGATTTTTCCTAAATTGTTAGGTTTTGAATTCAAGAAATCACAAATACTCATACACGCTAGCTTCAATGGGGGCTTCCACAAGACTTAATACAATATGCTAATCAGCTATCTTAATTCCAATAATTTATTCCAAGCCAAACTGCTCACATTTTAAATCATAAAGCATAATCGGTGCATTCTATGTAAAGCATAGTTGACACCTGAATTTTAGGTATAGCGTAGGTTGAGCCTTTTGAATCTAATGCAATACGAATCCGCTGCTCTTCTGAATTGAGCGTAGAGCGCTGACGGTAAAAGGCAGTCCCATAGCCTTTTTGAGGACATAGGGACAGTGGGTTGTTATCTACTGTGTCTAGGGTACGGTATTGTAAGGTGGAGCCCATCCCTCTCCTTCCACCGCCTTTTAGTTTTTACCTCCCCAACTGAAGTCAGTTACTCATATTTACACCAGGGCGGAGTGACAGAAGTTGTGTAAATTGCCTTTCCCAAGTGCACAACATCGTGACATATCACAGGATTCAAACCCAGCACTTCTGAGTGGAAAAAACACCCTTAAACCATTACGCCAACACAACCGTCACGGCACAGCATTCAGACGTACACTACTCTAGAAAGACGTGTGAAACCGTTAAATGGACAAGAGCACACGACGAATGTTCGGACAGGGACCTCGGGAGATTCCATATCTGACAGTTCATTTTTCCTCTGGCAAACAGCCCGCGTAGTTGATGGGATAGAGCGCGGAGTGACCTCCTTTTGCGATGGGAAAACCTAGATCGACATAAGATGTGCTAGGCTGCATACTTCATCAAACTGAGTGTATTCCTATGACAAACAGCGGTATAGCATGTATGTTAGGGTACAGTGTACTTAATGTGCAACATTGTCCAGACCTGTACCTGTACCTGAACAACTTGGCAAAATGTTATGCATGGAAAAAGTTTAGTTCTTGGTGATGAAAAAATAGATAAAAATGTGTAAATAATTTGATATATAAATTAAGTCTAAAATTCTGAATATCTCAGCTTTGATCTTCAAATTAATAGATATGCTTTCTTTACAGTAAAAAATGAAAAATTCTGTACCTAACATGACTGGTATACTAAGAAATCTCCAAGCAGATACTGTAAATGCAGAAATGTTTGCGGTGGTTTTATGTTCATAGTTTTCGCGGCGACCATTTCACCGCAAACTGAAAACCACTGCAAACATTTTTGTTGAATACTGTCACGGTAGCAGTATGTGACCATCATAAGCGCTACCGTGAACACTCCATTTTCCCCTTAGTGCAAACTTAAATGTATTTACCGTATTCAAAGACAAAATATTAAAATTTTTCTTGCTTTTTTTCTTTCGTTGACAAAAACAGGGGCCTACAAAACATTCCAATTTGGCCTTCCAACATCTGCTTTGAGGTTTTAACAGAGGCATACTTTATTGCCTCCATATGTACAATGATTTAGTACCCAGAAACTTCAGTTCAAATGACGGCACCTTGAGAAATGGTTGTTTTTACTCAGCGACGATCAGATAAGCCGCTGAAGTGATGCCAGTGCGGGATGCTTCGCCCGCTTTCAAGAAAAAATCTTGGCTCCCATCAGGATTTTATGGCCCTACGATATATATGTGTGCATTATGTTCAGGGCTAGAAGGGGGAGAAGCTACAAATATCAATCAATTTGGTTTGTGAAAGCTCACAGACAACTTTTTATTTTAGCATATGCAGTCCTACCTGTCTATATAGACCAGATTCTATTGGTCCATTGAGTGGTCTTCTTGGACAGTTTTAATTACACTCATGGTTCTCTTCAATTGTAGCTCAAAAAGTGTTCCTTCTAGATATTGGCTCATTGAAAGACATTTATCTGAAACTGACACCTGCCTTCACCTGCAAAAGGTTACACCTGATATAATCCTACAGCTGCTAAAGGTAATTCCTGATATCATCCTACAGCTGCTACACATAACACCTGATATCATCATATAGCTGCTAAAGGCAACACCTGACATCATCCTACAGCTGCTAAAGGCAACACCTGACATCATCCTACAGCTTCTAATGGCAACACCTGACATCATCCTACAGTTGCTAAAGGCAACACCTGACATCATCCTACAGCTGCTAAATGTAACACCTGATATCATCCTACAGCTGCTAAATGCAACACCTGATATCATCATGCACCTGCTAAGGGCAGCATCTGATATCATCCTACAGCTGCTAAAGGCAACACAGATATCATCCTACAGCTGCTAAGGATAACACCTGATATCCTACAGAGAACATAAAACTATCGCAAAAATTTCAAGCATTACAGTAACCCATATACACTTCTAGCCAGGTATATAATACTGTTTTGTAATAAATACACCTCTCTTGTAGGTAAAGGCCGATACCTTAACAGTATTTCTTTCAATTTAACACCTCTCTTGTGCATTGTAACACATTTGTAGTGGAGATATTGCCTCTACAGTATATGAAGCTCCTATCTCTTGCAATCATAGTTGTCTCCGGTGTGTTGTAACAGAAGTTAGAAAGATTTCAGGAGCAATATTGGTATGTAATGAACAACTAAGTATAGCTGGAACTGTTGTTACTCGACCTTACAACACAAGATCAGTTTCCTAAAAACATGAAAATATTCATCTGAAGTATAGCCAGTTGAGGTACCCATCTGAGTAATGAGACTGTTGTAGTGCATTTTAACGTGCTCGAGGCACCTTTACTATCACAGGACCTCAATTTTGTGTCCCTTCCGAAGGACAAATGCAGCTCCAACCAGGATATCCTTCCCACATTCGAACTAGGGTTTCCAACTCACCAACTATTTGGAACCAGGAGCTCAACTGTGAGGCTTCTACCAATTGAGCTAAAGAGACACTGCTGAAGCTAAGTTTAGAAAAAAAAAGGTTAATTCAAAGCTATCATTGCAAATTTAAAGATTTTGCATACTGTAATTCTTGATTTGTTAACTGTTACTTAATTTCAGCTACTTTAATGGTCACTACTCAACCGCTAAAATTTCATCGTCGCAAATGTTTGATCAGTTACATGTGAGACAGTAATGTTTGTTCCCACCGTTAAAATCAAATGCAGTGAACAGCTCACTTTTCCCCGAACTGCAAAAATTACCAACCACAATATTAAATGGATTTAGAGTACTGTAGTATTTTGTACCTTTTTATCAAATCTGAGAAGTTAAAGTTTAAGTCCTTCCCGCACCAGACGGTACATAAGGCGGTGCCCATCTCTGTTTTGGCAGCCTTGGGCCACACAACTTTGTGCAAGTCACTACAGCAGGGGGCTAGTCCACTGGTAGTGGTGTGTGTTTAACTGCCATACCCTTTCCCAAATGCTGCCTGCTAAATCAGAGAAAGCAGTATATACCATTTTTAAAGTCTTTGGTATGACCCGGCCGGGGTTCGAACTCACGACCTACAGTATGCAAGGCGAACATTCTACCCACTAGGCCATTGCACTGGCTCTGAGAATCTTAGAAACAAGAAATCAAATTGATATGGCCTAACAGACATATGCAGAGTTGGCTATATCAGACTTATAGCCGCTATCATTCTCAGAACAGGACAAGTGGAACACTGATATTGATGTGGTGTTGGGCACGAAGAATCGCTCTCCGATAGACCGTCCCGACATTCCATTTGTTTTCCGTTCGCGGAGCCAATAGCTTTATTAATAGTTTGATTTTCTCCTCTTTGAATAGAGCAGTGTCAATCTTATGGATTGGTTGGTCTTTTTTGTAACAAAACGTGACTGCATAGAGGGAAAATTTCAATACAGTGGATTTCTGATATAGATTTACGTACTTTTAAAGAAAATGATACAACAGTCACATACTACATGATACAATTATGCTGATAATGATTTCGTTCTATTGCTGACAGACTATATAAAAAAGGAAACACTTGACACTTGTTATAATGCACTACTTACATTCAGACATAACCAAAAAAGTAAAATGAAATTGGCTACAAAAAATGGGTTTAAAAATGTATCATGAAGTTTCCAAAATCATATAACCCTATGCTTGACTCTCCGAAAAATCTGTGTTTTACCCGTACAGTACAACCCCTATCATAGCCTCTATTGCCCTCTAATCCCTTATTTCTCTTAGTACATAAACACCACTTTTGTAACGGTAATGAAATAATCCTGTGACACAAGTCCAACAAAAACAGACAGTTGGCACAATTTCCTAGGCTAAATAGGTCAATACGAGCCAATACCCTATAGGGCTATCTGTGGGTAATTGTTTGTAGAATTGGGGTTCTAAATGTTTTAGTTGCCATGAAATACAACAGTGGCGGTTCGCGACATGTGTACCGTTTTCCACTCGAGTTGGCGCCGAATTACCGGAACGGAGAGAATCACTTCCATACAAACAAAGGGTTAAAGACTCTCTGTGCATACGCATTGTATACACACACACACGTATACGCATATCGCATGCCATGGCTTACCATGGTTTAATACCAAGATTAAGTGCGTTATATTGTTATAATTCACGGGCTTTGGCGGGTGGTCGTATTAAACCACAGCGGACTAAGACGGTTAAACCGATGCACCACAGAATGCTGAACGCCGCCTGATCTTAGCAGCCTTTGTCCGAAGGAGGGAATGACGGACAAAAGAGGCATTGGACAAAATTAATAAGGGCAGACCCCTGCCTTTTCTGTTCGTGAGCATTGGTTCTTTATCTGGTGTGTAGGGTGTAAGTTAACCCGGGGTGGTTCATTAACTGTTTAAGGAGGACCATAGTGTCTTTTCTTCCAACCAAGAAATCCTTAAGACAGTTAAAAGACACAAACAAAATCACAATTATTATAATCTTATGCTTAACACAACTTGAACAGTTGTAGATGTTTTTTAAAGTGTCTGTGTGATACTATACAGTGTTGGTTATAGTTTTTACTTTTACTCCCCTTAACAAGTGGCAAATTTAGGTTCTATCCCTAAACTATTGAGGTAAGGGTCAGGAAATAGGACTAGGCATTTCCTAAGGAACAAAGACCCACACAACATCCACAAACAATTATAAACACTGAGACATCCAATACCTATCTACAGGAATTCAAAACAATATAACATATTGTCACCAATGTTTATATATCAAAACTAACCATCCAAAAAATGCAATATACAAGTTGACCTAATATTAGCACAGCATATCTTTACCTTTGTTAAAATTCTTTCCACACATAATTAAAACACTTATACATAGGAAAACATTCTTGGGCAATGGATCGACCGTGCTCTAGTTATATGAAGCTATTTCAAAGATGCTCTCTTTTGTGTGGCATTGCAAGAACCTGTTTTCTAGATATAATTCAATGTCTTGTAACGGGATTTAAGATTGACTACCACAAGAAATAAACTAACAACTGTGATTTATCAACTGTCGGGGGAATTTCTGTACAGATTTCTCGCAAGAAAAGGCAAGGAAAAACTGCAAATACGATGCCAAGCGGGGAAGGTTCCAATTTTAAGGGCATGTTTTGATGGTTAAGGTCAGTTGCGGAATATGAAGACAAGGAATACCTTCATGTAACGTTAGATTATGATAAAGAATGTGTAGTTTTGTGTCTAAATCCTTACAATTGTGGCTCGTGTGGTGTTGTTACTTACAGATGATTCGAAGAATTCCAGTATATCGGCTCTAGCATCGCTCCTAGCCGGCTGCCGGCCGCACCCAGCCCGGTCAGCATCACCACCAGGAGCACGGCGAACATCCCGCGGTCCCGGGCGCACCTCACGCCGCCCAACTCACCAGCATGCCGCGGTGACACTCCGTAAAACACGCAGAAGAACAACTCCGGTTCATTGGCATTGTCAGTGGGTCCCAAACCGCGAGTTCGAATCCTGGCTGGGCTGCTAAGGGATCCGCATGGGGGTTACCACAGCGCCGGATACGCCACTTTCACTTTTACGGCTACGTTGAAAACACTTTCACTGACGTCCGGATCTGTACAATGAAAAGCTGTAGTCAAAGCCGTCCGCTCAAATCTGCGTCACGGGAGGGTCCGCATGGGGTTTCCTGGAGCACTTCTCTCCACCACTAGATAAGCGCAAGACGTTAAAGAGAGCGCAAATAGTTTCCTCTATTAGATCCCCTTGCGAGTTGAGTTGGATCTTTCAAGCTCTTTAAGGAATGCAAACGGCGAAAGGAAAATAATGAAATTCATTAATTCGTGTAATTTCTACTTTTGTTATTTTTCTTTCTTGAACATTCTCTCTTTTTTGTCTGGCCACGTTTAAAGATGTGATTCTTTTCAATTTCTGCATCTAGATATAATTATTGATAATTTTTCTCGGTACCGGTGTGATAATTTTCATCTTTAACCACCTGTGGTTTTCCATTCCATTGAACATGGCCTATCCCCAAGCAGATATGGGGTGCAAAAATCGTGACGTTTGTCAAAGAAACGTTAACGGGACAATTAGAAAATGTAACTCTTTTTCCCCAGACATCTGCTTGGAAATTACCCATGACGCGTTTTCCGTAGTTTCTCGTCACTCCTGCAGGTGGCTCTGCATGGGGGGTTTCATGGGGGTTTCCATAACAATGAACAGCGGATGATCCGTAACACTCAACTGAGCTAGAGCCTTACCACAATGGGTTTACTAGTTTGTGGTACTGTCATCTGAATAATTAAAGGAAACCAAGCAATATTAGGACCCGAAAATTGGATTTTTAAAGTCAATTTATTTAGTCATTTCTATACATGATTAGTTGAAACAACACTATCACAATGTATAGTGATGCATATCCATGATGTAAAAACATGACGTCGTTGTGATGTGAGAACTTACTGAAAATCTTCGCGGGTTTTTAGGCTCGCGGAACTAAGGGGATCATTGTCCGGCTCGTTTTTGCGCGTTTTTAAAATGCTCGAAGTGTGAATGTGCAAAACAGTGTTAGTAAATGTCACTGCCATAAATGTTTCAGCATCTTTTTATTTCCATTTTTGGGGCCCTAATATCGCTTCGGTTGCCTTTAAGATTAAGAAGTCTGAAAGGACAGAAAGACGTATCATCTACTTGAGCTTTTTTCTCGCCTGTCGTCCTCAATTTTAGAAATACACTATGTAACATTTTTGGCCGCAGAATTGAAGATATTCTCCAGAACAAAACCTTCATGCGAATGACTTATACATCAACTTTTCAGCATATTTGCATCATTATTTCGTACTCTTGGTGTTTGTGTAGCCTCCACCAGGCTCCACAGGTCGCTGGCAAAATAGTAGATTTGGCCAAATAGACAGATAACATGTCAGAGAAGTTAATAGCTGGTCAGGGAGTACAATTTGCTAGTCTCTACCAAACTAACTACGCCGGCTATAGGGAGAATATTTGAGTTTGGCCACCGTAGGCTTTCATTTGCGGGCGCCGAGGACTGACTCTACTGGCCAATTATTCCTTTTTTTGCCGAATTCTACCACCCGTACCCCCGTAGGAAGGCCTGGTGGAGGCTAACAGTTTTAATCTAGGCCAGTGTTTGCGTACCAATTATTCCTTCTTTTTTTGCCGAATTCTACGATCAGTACCCCCGTTGGAAGGCCTGGTTGAGGCTAACAGTTTGTGATCTAGGCTAGTGTTTGCGTACCAATTATTCCTTCTTTTTTTTGCCGAATTCTACGATCTCTATCCCCGTAGGAAGGCCTGGTTGAGGCTAATAGTTTGCGACCTAGGCTAGTGTTTGTGTACCAATTATTTCTTATTTTTTTGCCAAATTCTACGATCCCTACCCTGGTTGAGGCTATAACAATTTGCGATCTAGGCTAGTGTTTGCGTACTGTTGAAAACAAAATCTGTGCAAGGTCCGTTGAATGAGAAACACCACCCGCAAATTCAGTCATATGCCTCGTTGGCGCTTGAGCGATCCTCCCGTTACCGACAAATAGAGTCTAGCGGAAAATTAGAATTTCCAATGAGTTGCCATGGCAGCCGTAGCTCGGTTGGCGGGAACGCCTGGGTTTGTGCCTTGCGGAATTTATGAATCTCCAAGCAGATGTAAGAAGCTGGCTCTTACTGGCGCAGCGGAAACTAGTCTTATAAAAAGGCACGCGTACGGATGTCTAACATACTAGCTGGTCATTTCTTTTAATGTTTTGCGACACAAATCTATCGATTCCCGAAATCTATAGGGTTGTAGGCTCTCAGATAGGAAAAGTTTCCATAGTAAATCAAATGACACAAGAGCAACCACACTTGAATCCATATTTCAAAAGAAGTAAAGAACTTAATCATTCGACTGCCGTACAATCCGCTGTACTGGATACGTTCCAAGACAAGGTAACGTTACATCGCTTTACGTGTTTTGCAAAGCTTCCTAAGAGGATACCTAAGTCATTTTGAGTCAGAGAAACTAATCCGCTAGCCATTTTTTGCGGGAAGTTTATTTCTACGGTTCAAGGTCAACCCTCTTCGCTCCTGTAGGCTTCTAGTCAGGTGTACAGCGCCGCCTTGCGAAGCTTTGACAACACGTAGCACCGTTGTCAGCCAACATGCGGTCTATGAGCGACACCTAGCGGACCTAACAAAGTATGCAGCAATGCCTTGTGTTATGCTGTGTACATCCTGGATGGGCGGTCTTCTTTTGTTGTTTACCTACACAGTTTCCATGCTGTTCATGAATCTTAACCTCCCCAGGCCTTCATACGGAGGTATGGATCGTATAATTCGGCAAAATGGCGGAACTATGTGCCTTCGCATTTCCCCTTCGCGAACCTTTTTTTTAACCAAAATCCCCTGGCAAATATTCTACCACACTGCAGCCGGTTGTATTTTTCGACCGACAAAATTGAGGTTGCTAACAGTCGCTCCTGATGACAAGCGAATCCTTCTTGGCTGCATTCAAACGTGTGAAAACTTTATCTACAAAAATAAGAAGGCTTGAAACCACACCATGGCACCACGGGATGCATTTTTTGTTTGCCACAGATCATGTCTGCTAAATGAGAGTTAAAACTGGGGCTTTTCGTCTTCCACTGATTAAAAGAAAGAAGTCCAATCAAAGCACTCACAAACATATCATTGTCTTCATATATTGTGCTTTTCTTGTTACTAAAATTACGATTAACTTATTACATGTATGATATACTAAATGTTATCTGGAAAATTTCAACCATATCCTTTCTGTGCAACATCATGTTTTGATATGATTTTAAAAAATCCTCCTGGTTACTTTACAATGTTTGCTCTGAAATGTAGTCCCAGAAGGAGAACAAACCTTTTTTTTGTTTTGAAGTAAATCCTTACGTGTAAAGCATAAGAGATTTTAATCTCCAAGCAGATGTTGGGATGGAAAAGCATGACGCTTTCTGACTAGTCCTTTTCATTGACATGTTAGCATGGTTGCGTGTCAGAATAACGTGACAGAGACTGCATCCCAACATCTGCTTGGAGATTATAGGGTTTGGGCTTCTATTGACTGGCTTGAGCTTTAAAGTTGAGCTTCCCTGCACCTGGCTAAAAGCTAAGATTATTCTCAACAAGGAACCTACATGCAAACTTGCAATATATATTTGTTGCGTTCGAATCTCGATATCATTCAACACGCACTGTTTGGACGACACGTATGTAGGAGCGCCCATCTACAAGTACAGAGAGTTTCAGTTTTGCTTCAGCGACACCTGAAACGTTTATTTTCTGGGAGAGACCGTGAATCGAAGTTCTTCGACGATCTAAACTTACACTTTCCTTGGACGCCTAGTGACGGCGTCCTTACATTGCCATCTTAACGGCTCTGACAGTGCAGAATTGAGTGATGATGTTCGAACGACTGAATATCAAGATAGCTCTGATGCTTGTATTCGTTGCTAGCTGCAGCTTTGGGTCAACTTCGGCACCTCAACCCAACATGAACTCTACAACTTCGGCTCCTCAACCCAACCTAAACTCTACAACTTCGGCTCCTCAACCCAACCTGAACTCTTCAACTTCGGCACCTCAAGCCAACCTGAACTCTACAACTTCGGCACCTCAACCCAACCTGAACTCTACAACTTCGGCACCTCAACCCAACCTGAACTCTACAACTTCGGCACCTCAACCCAACCTGAACTCTACAACTTCGGCACCTCAACCCAACCTGAACTCTACAACGTCGGCTCCTCACCCCAACCTAAACTCTACAACGTCGGCACCTCAAGCCAACCTGAACTCTACAACTTCGGCACCTCAACCCAACCTGAACTCTACAACTTCGGCTCCTCAACCCAACCTAAACTCTACAACTTCGGCTCCTCAACCCAACCTGAACTCTACAACTTCGGCACCTCAAACCAACCTGAACTCTACTTTAGGAACTTGGAAGGATCTATCAAAGAACTGCAGCTCATTTGTCGCTGGCAACACTACTCAGGTTGAAGAAAACGTCACTTCAACCTCACTAGGATGCTTTGAAGATAAGATTGAAATTTCAGAAAGTCCCCCTGTTTGGGGTCACCTTCGACATCCTTGGGTGTTGCTCATTGTCAATGGTTTTGCGCTTTTGTCTGTTGTTGGGAATATACTACCCTTAGCGGCTATCATTAAGTATGAAGCTCTGCACAAACCAGTCTACATACTGATGGCCAACCTGGCAGCAAGCGACATAGTAGCTGGGGTGTGCTTTCTTATGTCGGGTTTCTGCGTCTATTTTCATGCGAAAGCTGGAATTTCTCTTCCCATGGCTTTGGGTCGTTTCCTTTTCACTTCTACCCTCCTCTCAGCGCTGTCCTCCGCCTACAGTCTGCTGGCTCTAACGGCTGAGCGCTACTGGTTCATCGTCCACGGCATGACTTACGAGAACAACATCACCAACGATAGATGCAAGATCGTCATCATCATCGTCTGGATGTGGAGCAGCCTCTTGGCGCTGCTGCCTGCGTTTGGATGGAGCTGTACACATCCCTCCGATCTTGGATGCTCCAAATATGGCGGAGGCACTTCGAAAAGCTACCTGGTCCTGATCCTGATTCTCGTCTTCATCCCGATGTTGGCGATCATGTTCTTCAATCTCGGCGTGTTCCGATGCCTGTGGCAGCAGGTTAGCGACATCAGGCGACAAGAAGCCGCAGTCCATGCTCCGCCGAGTACCAGCAGAAAATCAGCCGTCACCATTCTCATCATCACCGTCGCCTTTTTAGTGGGGTGGCTGCCGTGGTGCGCGGCAATAGCCATCGAAGTGTCCTGCAAGGAAGATTGCGGCAACGCGGATCCGACGATGCTAGGCTTTGTCATCCTGAACTCCGCAATCAACCCCATCATCTACGGCTTCCGTCTGGAGGAAATCCGCCGCAACGTGAAGCGAGTCTTCGTCGGCGGTCCCTTGATCGCATGGAGCCCTTAGAAATTGCTACATGAAAGAAACATTGGAACTATGTACCAGCCAGGATTATGAGACTTGGCAATGGAATATTGTCGTCTTACAGTTTGTGGACTGCCACATAAGCCGTAATGTGAAGTGTGTCTTCGTCAGTCGTTCCGTGAATGCATGGAGCCCTCAGAGACTGTCTGGTCACATCTCGTACATGAAAGAAACATTGGAACTCTGTACCAACCAGGATTGTCAATCGAAACTTTCGAGACAGCAAAATTCAACTCAGACAAAAGTCAGATGACTTTGATGAAAGGGGAGAGAAGCAATGCGAGAACAAAGTGTAAGTAGTCGTACATATGTCGTACAAAATTATTCAGCTGTCTTGTTACAGAAAAAAGATTTTGTTTTAGATCTGTGTTGGTCCTGTCACATCTTGCATGAAAATTCTACGGCATCAAAATCGTGTAACGTCCTACAAACGATGTGACTGCGCCTTTCGAATGAAATATGCCAACGCTTCAAGTCAAAGCAGGACAGCCGCTGGAAGGGGGAGGGGGGCGTAGTACACGCCCAATTCAACGTAAACCCTCAATATAAACTTTAGTCAGTAGCTTAAGAAGCGGATCTCATAGGCAATAGACTGCCGTAGACTATGATATATGATGTTATATATTAGATTTTATTTTACACGGTTGCTTCTGCTAGGTGAGTTTGTATCATGCTTCTTTTTTTTCTCAACGATGGCATGTTTTAAAGTAAAGTCATTATGACTGTATCTACATGTATGGTGGACATGGATAATCAATAGAGATAATGGATACATTGTATGCAATGACTGTAGATAAATGGGTCTTCTTGTATGAAAATTCAAGATATACTTAATATTCAAGATGTATTATACTGCGGACATGTAGAAGATTGTAAAATTAACAGACAGAGTGTAATAATTCAATACATGTACTAAGAAGTATCAAATAAAGTACAAAATTGTGATGTTCTTATGTGAATTCGTAATCATGTACATGTATCATACAGTCCATATATGTCAATGCAGTCGCGTAACTAGTGTACGTTTTCCCAAAACGTATAGAAAGTGGTTGGATTTCGATATATCGTATGGTAACTGATCGATGTTTGCTAGTGCTACATGTCTATCATGTGGTTTGATTCTATCTGTCGTTTTAAGTACAAAGAGCTCTGACTTGAGTCTAGTAGAGAAACTGTTAACGTTATAGAAAGTAGTAATAGCTATATACGTATGAAGGTAAGACACCGAGGCAATGAGATATATGAGGTTACATTTACTCAAGCAACTGGATCAAATTTGAATTTTCCAAATCTTATCCAGTTGCTTGAGTAACTGTTGCCCTGCGTAAGAGCAATGTATTCTATTCCACTTATCACTTGTTCGTCTGGTATAATAAATTGCAAACTATATGATAATATAGTCATGAACATTTGTTTCGAGGGTATCGTTTTATGAATAAAGCAGCCACGAAGAAGAGCTACCCTTTAAGCTATGGGTGAGTGTACATCTATCTCCATAGTGGTGCCGAACGAATTAAGTGAATCTATCCCAATATTTAACACTGGTACACAACGGTGTTTGGGCTATCGCACTAGATGGCCGGGATTTTTCTGGGATTTGCCCACACATGTCCCTAGATAAGCTTGTATTTGTTTGTTTGTATGTTTGTTTATATTGCATTGCATGCACGGTAAACAGCTTCATGGCGTAATAAACTATGTTTGTACAGAAGAGAACAAGATACACATTTTCCTTGAAAATCCTTTACTTTGCTTAATATCATCCTGCATTCATTGCCTAAGAGACTACAGTGTTAGGGCCCTCCTGTCCTACGAACAGGTGAAAAAAGTTTGCCGAAATACCCTTGGTATGAGTCTCCGGAAATACTTTGAGTGAGCGTGGGCTTTTAACCAGAGTTCTTGTTGCATGTTTTTGTACAAGAGTGTTGCAGAGGATACAAAGTACACGAGGTCTAAATCATAAGATTAAGGCCTGAAGCCATTTAGCGAAGGTATGGATAAGGGATAGGAGTTATGATTTCAGCATTATTTCACAAAGCTAGATAAACCCAACATCTAAAAGGTAGATTGTCAAATCGTGTCTCGTGCCATCTTTCACGCGATGATGCCTGGCTAAATAACAACTCCTATCCTTTATACCCTGGCTTAGGCGACAGTTTGAGCTTAGTCTTGCAAGCCTGAGATTTCTTGTCCTTTGTGCTATAAACAGCGATTGGATTCACACGTAACAAAGAAACTGGCTAAAAGCACATGTTCCTTTGGTGCACTCAAAGCATTTCCGCAGACGTTTTTCAGCCGCTCTTAGCCGAAACTTAACGCTTAAGTTAATCTCTAAGCAGATGTAGAAAGGTAAAATCGTAGCAGTTCTTAAGCTCCTGGTTCCTCGGAGCAGCGAGCCTTTCTAAGAAAGAGAGCTTGAGAAACGTTTGAATTTTACCTTTCTACATCTGCTTGGAGATAAGCTGAATCATCGCCCCGTCCATTTTCCGAATAGATCTTATTCAACTCGATGAGTGTTTGTAAACCCAACTCCATGTCGTGTCTTTTCCTTCTTCCTTAACGATGTTGGCTTAATGTAGGTGTTGAAATTTACAAATCGTAGATTGTTCAAAGAAATTGTGTCCCATGCATGTTGTCATTCACACGTTATTGTCTAGCAAACTGATAACTCCTATTCATTTTACCCTAGCATTAGGCTAAATCCTCAAATCTCTTGTCCTTTCTTCCATAATCCAACATGTAACAAAAATCCTGGCTAAAACACCCGTTTGCTTAGTGCACTCAAAGTATTTCCGCAGATGTTTTCACCTGCTCGTAGCCAGGTCTTAACGCTTTCGTTTCTCTCTTGCCGTAAGTCTTTTTGATGATGAATCCATGATTCAAGTGATATACTATTCAAAGATCATTGATTTTACTTGAAAACTGATGTTATATAAAATTTCAACATTTAATTCACAAAGGTAGAAAAACCAAAAATGACACACGTTAACTCAAATGGAAACTGGTTTTGACTCTCTGTATTGCCAAACAATTATTTCCTAGACATGAACTACTCCGTATGTATAGAATACATACATGACATGAGCTACACAGTGGGATCATTAAGCACCGAAGAATACAATGTACAACCTGTTACATTTTCGGGAAAACTACATACACCTTTGCCTCATATATAACGCTACATCAAAGGCAACTGGTTTTGACCCGATGTAGTGCCAAACAGTTCTCTCCTAGACAGGAAAGTTTGAGTTTGATTTAACTCTAGTTACTGATCGATTAAACTACCCCGTATGTATAGAATATATAGATATACATCAGTTACACAATAACATTATCAAACCTTGCAGAATACAATGTACAGAATGTTACATCTTCGGTAAAACTACATCGCACCTTTGCCTCACTTAAAACGTTCCATGACTAGGTTCACAACCCGAAACGTTTTCAGGTAAGGAACTGTTTGTTGTGATAGAAGAATCCCAATCCCAAGGCTAGCACGATAAAGTTATTCACGGACATGACAATGGCCTTCTTGACATTTCTGCTTATATAGGTATCTTTTGTACTCTACACGTTCCCTTTTGCTATCTATCCAATCTCTTCAACTCTCACACATCCACCATCGACGATGACACAAACGTGACCTGGTTATCTTAACGACCATCAATTGATAGATAGATACAACAGCAGTACTGTCAAACACACGGAGAAAATATGTTTGTTTCTTTGTTCGTTTGTTTTTACATAACTTATAATTCTGCTATAGGCGCAACATATAGGTTTTTCTTTTACAATGAAGACAAGCTGAGTAAGACTAGACTGTAAAGTCTGATCAACTCACACCGGGATGGACTTCTACTCTTTTCGATTAGTGTGGTGAAATTTTTAAAGTGCTAGAGGTGTGGCTCTTCTAAAGCAGGAAACCTTAAATAGATAAATTACAAGATAACACAACAATATGCATTATACGAGCCCGACTGTGAAAATAACACGTGGAAAGACAGGCATCTAGCATAACTGTACATGTTTGAATCTGAAGGCTTCGCTATTACATACGATTTCCTCCCATAGCGGCAACACATGTCATAACAATGTGATTTCCTTCTTGTTTAGAAAATATCCAAACGTATTCTAACATGACAGTAATGTCGTCGTCATTACTGTAATCATTTCAATAAAAGGGTCTCGACAATAATTTTGGAACCATTTTGGAGAAGACAATCCTCATAAACGCATGGATTTGGGGCCTGGATTTGAGCCACTTATCCATGGGTAAGACATGTCGTAGACAATATCCTCACCTTGTCTGCATTTTCTTAACTTCTTCGGATGAGGTTGACTATTGTCTTAAGTCCAAGTTATGTAACTGTTTCATCCCCTTTAATTGTCATTCCCCCGTTTTTACCTTTGGTGTTGGTTGTTCTTGTTTCGTTCACAATGGTAGTGCCCTCCTCACGATCATCTGATGAGGTTGACCAAAGTCCAAGATATGTAACTGTTTCGTCCCCGTTAATTGTCATCCCCCCGTTTTTACCAATGGTGTTGGTTGTTCTTGTTTCGTTCACAATGGTAGTGCCTTCCTCACGATCGTTTGAATGTATGTGGTCTCTTTGTCCCTGTTGAAGTCGTTTTTGCATTCAAGCGAGCAGTCCACATACATTTGTACTGTATCACGAAAGTTCTAATTCTAACGTCTCGGTTTTTACAGCATACCTTTTTAAGTAGAAGATGTGTAAAGAGCTCAGTGCAGTCACGGCGCGACCGAAGAAGGGACGTTTTCACGTTGCTGACTATGGGGCAGTCCACAAACTTTAAAACGAAAGTTCCGATTGCCACGTCTCATAATCGTGTTTGTTGTAGGGTTCAAATGTTCGTGTTATGTTGAAGTTGCGATCAGGCAATTGCTAAGGGCTCCATGCGATCATGGGACCGCCGACGAAGACTCGCTTCACGTTGCGGCGGATTTCCTCCAGACGGAAGCCGTAGATGATGGGGTTGATCGCGGAGTTCAGGATGACAAAGGCTAGCATCGTTGGATCCACGTTGCCGCAATCTTCCTTGCAGGACACTTCGATGGCTATTGCCGTGCACCACGGCAGCCACCCCACTAAAAAGGCGACGGTGATGATGAGAATGGTGACGGCTGATCTTCTGCTGGTACTCGGCGGAGCCTGGACTGCGGCTTCTTGTCGTCTGATGTCGCTAACCTGCTGCCACAGGCATCGGAACACGCCGAGGTTGAAGACCATGATCGCCAACATCGGGATGAAGACGAGAATCAGGATCAGGACCAGATAGCTAGGCTGACTGCCTCCGCCAAACTGGATACATCCTAGATCGGAGGGATAGTTACAGCTCCATCCAAACGTAGGCAGCAACGCCAAGATACTGCTCCACATCCAGACGATGATGATGACGATCTTGCATCTATCGTTGGTGATGTTGTTCTCGTAAGTCATGCCGTGGACAATGAACCAGTAGCGCTCAGCCGTTAGAGCCAACAGACTGTAGGCGGAGGACAGCACAGAGAGGAAGAGAGAAGTGAAGAGGACCCGGACAAAAGTAATAGGAAGATAAATTTCAGCTTTCGCGTAAAAATATGTGATGGAACACGTCAGAAGGAAGCTCACCCCGGCTACAATGTCGCTTGCTGCCAGGTTGGCCATCAGTATGTAGACTGGCTTGCTGTGCAGCGATTCATACTTAATGATAGCGGCTAAGGGTAGGCTATTCCCAACAACACACCAAAGTGCCAAACCGTTGAAAATAAGCAACACCCAAATATACCGAAAGCGACTCCAAAGAGGGGGCCTTTCTGAAATTTCAATCTTATCTAGTGAGGCTGAAGTGACGTTTTCTTCTGCCTTCGATGTGTTGATAGCGCCAAATGAGCTGCAGTTCGTCGATGGGTCCTCCCATGTCTCTGGACCATAGACACTGTCCGTACTGTTGCTGGGTTCAGTTGTAGAGTTCATGTTGCGTTGAGGTGCCGAAGTTGTAGAGTTCAGGTTGGGTTGAGGTGCCGAAATTGTAGAGTTCAGGTTGGGTTCAGGAGTCAAAGTTGTAGAGTTCAAGTTGAGTTGAGGAGCCGAAGTTGTAGAGTTCAGGATAGGTTGAGGTGCCGAAGTTGTAGAGTTCAGGTTGGGTTGAGGTGCCGAAGTTGTCCCAATGCTGCAGCTTGCAGCGAAGACAAGCATCAGAGCTATCTTGATAGACAGTCGTTCGAGCATCATCTTTCAATGTACTGTCAGAGTGGTTATGATGACGATGTTAGGATGTCGTCACTAAGCGTCCAAGGAAACTGTAAGCTTAGATCGTTGAAGGACTTCGATACACGGTCTATCGTCGCGGAGAAAACGTTGAGGACGTCGGTGAAGAAAAACTGAAAACTCTCTGTATTTTGTAGATGGGCGCTCCCACACCTGAGTGGGGTCCAAGCCTGTGTGTGCTAAACGATATCAGCTAGGATTCGAATGCAACGAATGTCTATTGAAAATTTGCATGTAGATCCTTTCCTGGATATAATCTTAGCTTTTTGCCAGGTGTTTGAAATACGTAATAACTCAACTTCAGGGCTAAAGTTCAATGGAAGCAAATCCCTTTAATTCCCAAACAGATGTTGAACGGAAAAGCGCTTTCAGTTGGCTCTTTCTTCTGAAACGCAACCTCCCAAATGCTATTATTCTTCATCCCATCATCTACTTCAAAGTTATCACTATAACAACCAACTGTTGTAGCGTAACTGCGAAGCTTGCGTGTTATGCCGAAGGGCGGTTATACCGGCTATATAGATACAGTTTTTCCAGGGCTTTGTGAAAGATATAAAACCAAATCTTATATGTTTTAAAGAAGAAATAATCCAACAGGTAACAAAAAACCTTGCTAAAAGTGGCTGTTCACTTGGTGCACTCAAAGTATTTCCGCCGGGTTCTTTACGTGCTCGTAGGTCTTAACGCTTACGTATATCTCTTGCCGTAAGTCTTTTTGATGATAAATCCATGATTTATGTGATATACCATTCAAAGATCATTGATTCTACTTGAAAACTGATGTTATTTAAAATTTCAACATTTAATTCACAAAGGTAGAAAAACCAAAAATGACACACGTTAACTCAAATGGAAACTGGTTTTGACTCTCTGTATTGTCGAGCAATTCTTTCCTAGATATGAAATACTCCGTATGTATAGAATACATAGATGACATGAGCTACACTGTGGGATCATTAAGCACCGAAGAATACAATGTACAACCTGTTACATTTTCGGGAAAACCACATACACCTTTGCCTCATATGTAAAGCTACATCACAGGCAACTGGTTTTGACTCGATGTAGTGCCAAACAGTTCTCTCCTAGACAGGAAAGTTTGAGTTTGAGTTAACTCAAGTTACTGATCTATTAAACTACTCCGCATGTATAGAATTTATAGATATACATCAGTTACACAATAACATTATCAAACCTTGCAGAATACAATGCACAACATGTTACATCTTCGGTAAAACTACATCACACTTTTGCCTCACTTAAAACGTTACATGACAAGGTTCACATCCCGAAACCTTTCAGGTAAGGAACTGTTTGTTGTGATAGAAGAATCCCAATCTCAATGCTACAAGTGCAGTGCGGTGTAATCTTTAACATGATAGAGGTGTGGCTCTCCTCAAACACGAGGCCTTGAATAGATAGATTACTAGATAACACAACAATATGCATGAAACAAACACTGTGAGCAAAGAAAGACAGGCATTTAGCTTTTCTGTACATTTTTGCGTCCGAAGGCTTTACTGTTTGATATGATTTTCTCACATACATGTAGGGGCAAACATTTCATAACAACGTGATTTCCTTCAATTTTCTTGTCTTGAAAGCATCCAAACGTATTCATTCATGGTAGTAATGTAGTTGTCATTACTGTAATCATTTCAATAAAAGGATCTCGACAATAATTTTGGAACCATTTTGGAGAAGACAATCCTCATAAACGCATGGATTTAGTGCCTGGATTTAACTCACTTAGCCATGGGTAAGAAAGGTTCTATATTATATCCTCACCTTGTCTACATTTTTCTTTAAGTCATCTGATGAGGTCGACTAAAGTCCAAAATATCTAACTGTTTAATTGTCATCCCGCCATTTTACCTTTGGTGTTGGTTGTCCTTGTTTTGTTCATCATGGTAGTGTCTTCTTCACGATTATTTTGAATGTTTCTGATCTCTTTGTCCCTGTTGAAGTCGTTTGTATAGTCCAGTGAGGCAGACCACATACATTTGTACTCAAGCGCAAAAGTTGCAATTTTAACGTCCCGGTTCGTACAGCGTTTCAATGTTGTTGTCTTTAATGTGGGAGATGTAAATACAGTTACGGCGCGGCCGACGAAGAGACGTTTCACGTTGCTGACTATGGGGCAGTCCACAAACTTTAAAAACGAAAGTTCCTATTGCCACGTCTCATAATCCTGGTTGCTACGTGGTCACAATGTAGAATATGTGCCCAGACAGTTTCTAAGGGCTCCATGCGATCATGGGTCCGCCGACGAAGACTCGCTTCACGTTGCGGCGGATTTCCTCCAGACGGAAGCCGTAGATGACGGGATTGATCGCGGAGTTCAGGATGACAAAGGCTAGCATCGTTGAATCCGCGTTGTCGCAATCTTCGTTACAGACCACTTCTTTGGTCAATACCGTGCACCACGGCAGCCACCCTACCAGAAACACAACGGTGATGATGAGAATGGTGATGGCCGATTTTCTGCTGGTACTCGGCGGGGCCTGGACTGCGGCTTCTTGTCGCCTGATGTCGCTAACCTGCTGCCACAGGCACCGGAACACGCCGAGGTTGAAGAACATGATCGCCAACATCGGGATGAAGACGAGAATCAGGATCAGGACCAGGTAGCTATTCGAAGTGCCTCCGCCATATTTGGAACATCCTATGTCGGAGGGATAGTTACAGCTCCATCCAAACGCAGGCAGCAACGCCAAGATGCTGCTCCACATCCAGACGATGATGATGACGATCTTGCATCTATCGTTGGTGATGTTGATCTCGTAAGTCATGCCGTGGACGATGAACCAGTAGCGCTCTGCCGTTAGAGCCAGCAGACTGTAGGCGGAGGACAGAGCCGAGAGGAGGGTAGAGGTGAAGAGGACCCGGACGACAGGTATGGGAGGAGGGATTTCAGCTGTGCGGTAAAAGTAGAGGGTAAATCCCGTCGAAAGAAAGCACACCCCGGCTACAATGTCGCTTGCTGCCAGGTTGGCCATCAGTATGTAGACTGGTTTGTGCAGTGCTTCATACTTAATGATAGCGGCTAAGGGTAGGCTATTCCCAACAACAGACCAAAGTGACAAACCGTTGAAAATGAGCAACACCCAACTATACCGAAAGCGACTCCAAACAGGAGGCCTTTCTGAAATTTCAATGTTATCTAGTGAGACTGAACTGACGTTTTCTTCTACCTTCGATGTGTTGATAGCGCCAAATGAGCTGCAGTTCGTCGATAGGTCCTCCCAAGTTTCTGAACCATAGACACTGTCCGTACTGTTGCTGGGTTCAGCTGTAGAGTTCAGGTTGGGTTGAGGTGCCGAAGTTGTAGAGTTTAGGTTGGGTTGAGGAGCCGAAGTTGTAGAGTTCAGGTTGGGTTGAGGTGCCGAAGTTGTAGAGTTCAGGTTGGGTTGAGGTGCCGAAGTTGAAGAGTTCAGGTTGGGTTGAGGTGCCGAAGTTGTAGAGTTCAGGTTGGGTTGAGGTGCCGAAGTTGTAGAGTTCAGGTTGGGTTGAGGTGCCGAAGTTGTAGAGTTCAGGTTGGGTTGAGGAGCCGAAGTTGTAGAGCTCAGGTTGAGTTGAGGAGCCGAAGTTGTAGAGTTCAGGTTGGGTTGAGGTGCCGAAGTTGTAGAGTTAAGGTCGGGTTGAGGTGCCGAAGTATTCCCAAAGCTGCAGCAAGCAACGCCAACGAAGACAAGCATCAGAGCTGTCTTGATATTCAGTTGTTCTGGCGCCATAATTAAATGTACTGTCAGAGTAGTTATGAGGACGATGTTAGGATGTCGTCACGTAGCGTCCAAGGAAACTGTTAGTTAAGATCGTTGAAGAATATCGATGCACGGTCTATCGTCGAGCAGAAAACGGTTCAGATGTCACTGAAGCAAGACCAAAGCTCTCTGTATACGTACATCGGTGCTCCCGTCCAAGCTTTTGTGCTAAATGATATCAGGATTCTAATGCAACGAATGTCTATTGAATGTTTGCATGTACATTCTTTCCTGAATATAATCTTAGCTTTTAGCCAGGTGTAGGAAATACGCAATAGCTGAAGTTCAGGGCTCAATTTCAATGGAAGCAAAATCCCTATAATTCCCAAGCATATGTCAAACGGCAAAACGCTTTCTGTTGGCTTATTATTCTGAAACGCAACCTCCCCAGTGCTATGTTTCTTTATCCCATTATCTGCTTAAAGGTTATCACTATAACAACCAACTTGCGTGTTACACCGAAGGGCAGTTATACCGGCTATTCAGATACAGTTTTTCCAGGGCTTTGTGAAAGATATAAAACCAAATCTTATATTTTTGAAAGAAGAAAATTAAGATACAACGTTGTTTCGATAAAGGACCTCTGCTCTGACCACGTTTACGTTTATGTATAATGTATACACTTGTATTCTCTGCATAATCAAGGTCTTTTTCGTATAGATGGAATATAGCACAATGTTCCTTTTCTCGTTTACTTCATGTAACCTAATTCATTAGGCCATGTTGGGCATGAGTATGCAATAAAGTTCATTGTCATTGTCATTGTATAACGTATTAGTTCTGCATGTATGTTTTAGCATGTTGTGTATTTCATCTGCTGGATAAAACACATTGTGAGTGCCATAAATGGCCTTATCAAATGAAATGAGTCATAACATTTTCTTCTGAGGATTCGTTTATTGTCAGCTCAATATTAGCTGAACGAACAAAACTTTGACACAATGTAGGCGAAACCTTTTGCTTAAAAGTATCAAAAGTCCATATAAATGATATATTAATAATACTAGTCTTTATTGCATGTTCCTGCCCAGATGGGCTAAATGCACAGATGACCACACATGGTCTATAAGAAGCAAAGTACATAACAAGAATTGATACAATTCTACATTATAATATAGTAAACTAAAAATTAAACAAACGGTGGACTATTGCTAAACTGACATTGGTCACCTAATACATGTAATAGTTTCTTCTCTCTTTTTGAAACATTTTGAAACATGACTACATACTCTATCCATTATGTGCTCATTCGTACTTGACATAAGGTATATGAGAATGTCCTGCTTTGACATTTTTTTGTACATTTCTTGTCTAATCCTATTGTCTTAAATAGCAATTGCCGCTCATCATCATATAAGGAACAGTCGAGTAAAAAATGGGTTTCATCTTCCACATATAAATGGTCACAGAATTCGCATGTTTTATTATTCAGAGGGGTACGGTTATGCAGCCTGCCAGATTCTATGTGTAGGGAATGGTCACTGATGCCAAGTTTACACATCGCTCACCGATGTTCGAAGTTTGCAATGTGTAGATATGTTTCTCTTTCATAGATCTTTTTGAATGTTTTATAAGTCCTTGATAATACCTGGGCAACACGTAGGCGTCTGATACATCTGGGATCAACAAAACGCTTATGGCACATCAGTGCGAGTTCTAGTAGTTACATAACATCAAGTAAGGCCACAGCAAGTAATTTTTATGGATGACATCAGCGCGCTCATTAATATTCGCCTGATTTCGAAAAAAAAACACAAGGAATTTAATTGCCCTCCGACGGTGGTCAACATGCCAAAAATTGGCAAATATGTCGTAAACGTTGACAGTCTAAGGTGTTTCATTGCATATGAATATCCAGTGTAGTTCCTGCCCATGATGAAATGATCATGACAAGCTAAGCTGTTTTCTGCATTTGACATTATATAATGTCCTTGGTCCTAGTTAATTGAGCTGTATACACATCTTCAAGGACAGTTTGATGTTGACAGTCTAAGGTGTTTCATTGCATATGAATACCCAGTGTAGTTCCTGCCCATGATGGTATAACAAGCTGTTTTCTGCATTTGTTCTAGTAAGGACATTATATAATGTCCTTGGTTCTATTTAATTGTGCTGTATACACAGGGTGTTTCATTGCATATGAATACCCAGTGTAGTTGCTTCAGATGATGGTAGAACACGCTCTTTTCTGCATTTGTTGTAGTTAGTCTATTGAGATGTATACACATCTACTAGGACATGTTTACTGTTGAATCAAGGAGGTCTTATATTATATTTGAAACTTCATTCGTTGAATACAGGAATAAATGATATCATATTTTGTCGCCTCAATTGTTTAACAAGATGTATGATCTCAAAATGAGAAATTATAGGAATCTTTTTGTTGTTGTTGCCTGCCTTGTTTTTTTCCACCCCATCTCATTAGTTTTGGGGTCTACGGAGGATGTCATCCATAAGATTTACTTGCTGTGGCCTAACATTAGTTTGGGCATTTAGGATGATTAGAAGCCGCAAAAGTTGTACTATTACAGCAAGGTTACCATTATTACATTTTTCTCCCCTAAAACAAATCAATGGCCACTTTCCACCACCGATGCCAATTTTGGGTACGTGTCAAGAGCGCCACTAAGCGGATTGAAATATTTGGCACCTTAGGAATATTGCCAATACAATTTCATGTTAGACATCCAAGCAGCGAATCAGATAAATGCATCAAGTTGACCAGAAACGCCATGCTAGGGGCACATTGGTTGGTTTTTCAAAGTTGTATTGACCAATCAGCATGTAGCAATGTCTGCTGTGCGGGAATACTGATTATTATCCGTATGTACATACTAATTGACTGCTGATTGGCCAAAGTCAATGGAAAAAAACACCCTTTAGATGAAACCCATTGGACATGCAATTTGGCCATTCAGCAACCAATCAATATCTAGCTCAGAGGTACTGACGGGAAACATATTGTCATGTACCCGAAGATCAAACGTTGGTCAACATTGATTGGTTGATATTTTCTATTGGACCAATCAACATGCTTGTACAATAAATACTAACACTTTATTCAGCTGTATAGTAGGGGCATCTTTAAACCACAGAGAGTCATAGAAGAAACTCGGAAGTTGCTTAACGTTGTATTTGGATAACCTTGGGAAACGTTTGAAATGGCAAACAAGCTACATTTGCAACATAATGAAAGACTTCATACTATCCCTAAAAACGCGGTTTATTGCCATAGAGCCGACTGCTACAATGAGGTTGTAGAAAACAACGTAGACCGTCAAATTGTCAAATTTCGGTCTTTTCGGGAATTGGGAAATCGCAAAAAGGTCCGTAAAGGGGTTTGGTTTCTTGTGGCTGTTTTGATACTCAATTCCACATCTAAGAGCAATATTATGATAGAAGTATAACAGACATGAAAAAAATCAACGATTGAAAAGTTTGGCCACAAAATACAAGTTTTGAAAGAAATCTAAAAGCGATTGTTTCTACATAGCGTGTCTGTGCGCAAATCTAAAGAAATAGAGGCATATTCACACTTATGAAACCAAACAATCTAAACATTCACCAATATTCAAACAACACGAAGTATTCATACGACAATCCTTGATGTTTTAAAATGTACAAAAAAAAAATCCTCCCAAAACTTAAAAGATCACATTGAAGTCTTACAGGGTGGTAGCTCTAGAAAATACCAAAAGGAAAGCGCTAAAATTTACACGTAGTTAGGGTTGAGGGGGAGGGGGGATGGCAAATAGGTATGGCTATGACATGACTCACGCACACTGTGTCAAAGTTATTTCAAGGTTAATCTTATATATATCGTGATCACATTGAAGTCTCCGAAGATGTTAGCTCTAGAAAATGTTAAAGAAAGGTGCTAAAATGTACATGTAGTTAGCGTTGAGGGGGAGGGGGCAAATAGGTATTGCCATGACATCGCTCACGTACACTGTGTCAAGGTTATTTCAAGGTTAATTCTATATATATTATGATCACATTGGAGTCTACGAAGATGGTAGCTCTAGAAAATGTTACTTAAGGAAGGTGTTAAAATGTACACGTATTTAGGGTTGAGGGGGAGGGGGGCAGGTATGGCCATTGACTCACGTACACTGTGACGTCAAGGTTATTTCAAGGTTAATTCTATATATATATTATGTTAAGTCAACAGTCTGTACGCGCGTCATAACTATAATTATAAGTCGTCACAGCATCACATATACATGTGCAGCTGTAGATTTTCCCGCGCAAAAGTATAAAACCCCCGTATTCCTCCTGACTACCGCAGACGACATTTCTGTCAGACGGATAACGTTCCATAGCAACCGACTGTACCATGAAGTTCTTCATCGTTGCGATCGTGTTGGCCGTTCTGGCAAACGCCGAGGCAAGTTCTTTACAAAACTCCTTGATACTTTCATACGAGTTTTACGGAATTCATACGATTCACTATCTGAGAAACATGCGAATTTAACGGAATTCATACGAGTTTTACTAATAGTAAGAATCGTACGCATTCCGTAGAACTCGTATGAATTCCATAGAATTCGTATGTTATTTAGCAGTGGATCAAAAGTATACGACTTCTATAAAACTCGTGTGAATTCCATAGAATTCGTATGAATACCTTGTTGTATATGTTTAAAAACGGTTCTAAAAACATAAGATATCTGTTAGATCTACTTTAACTATCATCGACACTTCATCCACATATTGCAGTTTTGGAAAGCTGTTATTATGAAATATTTGATTTCTTTTTCACCATTATGAGTTGTGGATAACGATTTTATTTATCTTTTACAAATAGGCCGCTCCGAGGTTCAAGCCCAAGATGGCTCCTCAACCCCGCATGTAAGTAAAAGTATAACCATATGTGTCCATATGTTAGCACTATTAGTGCGTTTGTTGACTATCTAAGGGCCCTGTCACACTTGTGCGTATATGCAAGTCCGCATGAGTCGCGTATTAACAAGTTTTTGTTTTAGGTTAACTTTGCAGCCGAAGAAGTCATTTCTTTGGTTCGATAACTAGGCTGCACAACGGTGGGTCAAAGTAGAAAACAACTTCTCCCCTGCAAACTTTACATAAACCAAAAAAAAAATGTTCATGCGCAACTCATGCGCACTTGCATATACGCGCAAGTGTGACAGGGCTTTTAGGTCGAAGAGATATCGTTTTCGGGTCCTGGGGCCATCCTATGACTGCATGAAGGAGTATACATGTACCTACACTTATATGTCCATATGCAATCGCTACTTAATTGAGAGGCTGTCGTCTGATTTGGGTGGGTAGGGTGTTCGTGTTTTGTTTTACAATCGGTTCATATCTAAAAGATGAAAAAAAATTGAAGAAAAAAAATGAAAAAGATTGATAATCCTCCACGTATTAACATTACTTCACCGAACATATTTCTAGATAATGTTATATTTTTCTTTGTCATTTGTTGTACCATGCAATAGTCCGGCATTAAATTTAAGTAGAAGTAAAACTTTATTTTTTATTAAAAAAGAGGAAAAAAAAAACACAAACTTTAAGCTTAATCATCCCGCATGTATTAACATTACGTCATTTCTAAATGTGTAACCTTTTTTGTGATTTGTTGTTCCTGTAGCACCTGTGATCTTCTGAGCTTCTCCATTGCTGGAGTCAGCTTCGGCGACTCCGCATGCGCAGCTCACTGCCTCGTTCTGGGCTATTCGGGCGGATACTGCAATAACAACAACGTAAGTGTGGTATGACTTTTTCTCTGGTGGTCGCTATTATTAAGAAGAACGCAGTATCTTTTGAATTGTTCTTGTGAATATACGTGCAGGAATTAAAGGAAAATATGCAAAAAAAATAATAATTTTTTACTATTGTAATAAAATGAAACCTTTTTTTTTATAACATTAATTTCTTTTCCGCCCTCCTCAGGTGTGCAACTGCCGCTAGAAGATGAGTGATCAAAGCGCCGTTGTCATGGAGACCGCCTGTCAACACAAATAATTATCATAAGTTGTGATCTGAACATCTGAATAAAAGTGCCCTCAATCGCGCTCGAGTGATGTTATTTTGGGGTTATAGAGGAAGAAAGTGTCAAGAAACCGATGTATTTTCAAGCTCAGATGGCCGTAGTTAGATAATACACCAATCGGCAACGCTCCTGGGGCGCTGCAAAAAAGTGTCGTAGGCGCTCATCTAGTGGGGCCTAACTAGTAGTGATGATGCAATAACAATGCACTAAGCGGCAATAGGCTTGTTTGATTATTTCAATATTTTTAGAATGACGTCCTTCGAAGTCCTTATGAGAGAAGGTTGTATTTGCTCTAGTATTTGGCCAACTTCGCTATAAATAATCAACGGAAAACATCCTACCGGTGCACCTTCTTTGATCTACACACAGGCTAAGTGACATTATTTGCAGGGCACGCGCGTTGTCATCAAAGTCGTTCACAACCTTTGTACCCCTTTTTGAGTAACATTCGGTGCTACTTTTAAAGTAAACATTATATAACGCTCCGGCCGAATATCAAGAACCTTTGATATCAGTTTTGTGAACTGGGTTATATGTCATACCTGAGCGGCGATGACGTTCGATAGGGGTGTTCCAGACCGGGTGATATTTCGGGTTATCACATGTTGTTGTTTTTTTATCACACGGGCTTCCATAGAATATTTTGAAGGCGCTTCGAAAGCGTTGGGCCGCTATCGAAAATTTGAATACCGGATTCGGACGTTGAAACTGCTGTTTTTACAGTTTTAGGACAACAGCTTTTCTCAGCTTCTGGCACATTTTAAATTGAAATCTGTGTTTTCTCGGGTGGTTATGGCATGAATGCGGCCGTTGGGCGATCCTACCCGCGGTCGGGCTGGTACCTCGGGCGATACAGCATACACCGTGTTGTATCTTATACACACGAGCCACTCAGAGCTATAGAGCACTTTCAAACATTCCATAACTGGTGAAAGAACGAATACATTTCCTCATCGATATCAACAACGTCAAATGGCATTTCACTGACCTAGATTAGATATAAACGGTAGAAAATTAAATTTTAATGACACAACATTTGGCAACGCTCCTGAGGCGTCACAAAAAATATCAAGGTTAACGTGGGCTGATGCGATACATATTTATACCAATCGACGACATACTGTTTAAACAAGGAGTCTCTATCCTTGGGTAATAAAAGTATTTTATTTGTTTTACCTTCGCATGTAGGGGGTCCCAAATAAAACGATCATTATATTTAGCATGTCACCCATGACTCACTTCCTTGGAGAGGAAGGTTATCTTTGCCCTAATACGATATTTGGTCAAATTTGCTCTTGTTATCAAACATGCTACCGGTTGCAACAGGAGTTACATGTACGTGGTACCGATAGAATCGTCATAACCACGTGTATTTATCTAACATACGTCAATAGCTTCATAAGTTTGGATATTATGACATCCAGTGACCTTGCCACTGGGGGTAAATTTGGCGCTTGGAGAAATATTGTTTTTCGCCCAATAAGGCCATGTTGATTTGATTATAAGGATTTCATTCTCTACACACCCCAAACGTTTTGCAAAAAAACGTTGCCTTAGTTTTGAAATCTAAGTGCTCAGAAAGGCGGAAGAAACGACTAAACACACAGAGTATAGTATACCGAACAATAGATTCTCCATTTTTTTTTTACATATCTGGCTTTGGAATTGTCTTTGGCAATCTTCGACATTTGGATCAGTTTTCTGGTATTTTCTCTGCAATTTGTGTGTGTGTGGGGGGGGGGGCGGTGGGTGCTCCTTTAACATTAACCATCGTGTTACATAAATTCGCCACTTTGCAAAAACAGTGGGTTTGAGATCTCTCTAGTGCAGCACCCCCATGTATGCACAGTTTAGATATTCCGGGGTGCATTATACTGGGCGACGTTGGGTTGGAGATCTGTTTGGATATACAGGAGTACATTATATTGGGGAACGTTGTGTTGGAGATCTGTTTGGACTATGGACGTATCTCTTTAGGGTGCACGTGGCAGAATTATGTACCCTGGTGGAATTATGTTAGCAGATGTTATATAAAAGACACCGTCCTTGAAAACAGACATATCGAGGTTATACATAGTATGTCAATAAATGATACGTATTGGCTGAATCATAATTCCGGTCCAGGTGTAACTTTTCCCGCGCAAATAGTATAAGAAGAACGCGCGTACACCGATCTCTGCAGACGACATTTCTGACACTGACACACGGACACGTTCCGAGCTGACCTACTGAAACATGAAGTTCCTCATCTTTGCGATCGTGCTGGCCGTTCTGGCTAATGCCGAGGTGAGTTCTTTGCTGGGACACCCCTATGTTCCAACACCCCTATGTTCCGACACCCCTATGTTCCAACACGCTATTTTCCGACGCCCCTTTGTTCCAACACCCCTATATATTTTCCGTCACTCCTATGTTTCAACACCCCTATATTCTGACACCCCTATGTTCCGACACCCCTATGTTCCAACACCTCTGTGTTCCACCACCCCTATGTTCCAACACGCTATTTTCCAACACCCCTAAGTCCCGACACCACTTTGTTCCAACACCCCTATATATGTTCCGTTACTCCTATGTTTCAACGCCCCTGTATTCTGACACCACTATGTTCCAACACCCCTATTTTCCAACACCTCTATGTTCCAACACCCCTATGTTCCGACACCCCAATGTTCCAACATCCCTATATTCCAACACCCCTATATTCCGAAACCCCTATGTTCCAACACCCATATGTTCCGACACCCCTATGATCCGACACCCTTATGTTCCGAAACCCCTATGTTCCAACACCCCTATGTTCCAACACCCCTATATTCCAACACCCTACGTTCCAACACCCCTATCTTCCGACACCCCGATGTTCCAAAATCCCTCAGTGCAGCCCAACATCCCTATGTTCCAGCACCCCCTATGTTCCGACACCCCTATGTTCCAACACCCCTATGTTCTGACAGTGATATTAAATAATCTACTTTTTTTTTTACCAACAGGCCGCCCCGAGGTTGAAGCCCAAGGTGGCTCCCCAGCCCCGCATGTAAGTTGACCTTCATACTCTGTTAATGATTTTGTACCGGTGCCCGTAAGTGGCGTAGTCCCGGCCGGGCCCCGACCGGTTCACCTCCGACGGGGGTACTGTTTTTTTGGCTGTGAATGTGTGTTCGCACCTATAACTCGAGACCCTTTTGATAGACTTGTATGAGTTTTACTATGCGCGTTGTTATTGAGGTCTCTAAAAAACATGGCGATTTCAAGGCCCCCTAGCAGGATTTGCAGGCACTGCAGCATTGTAGGCCGACACCCCCTTACTGAAAGTAGCATTGTATCGACCATGGACAGCAAGTAAGAAGGGAAGGAGAGGATCCTTATGATTAACATCTGTGTGGCTAGGGCTATGGCACCGAGAAATTGACAAAAACTCTCTATCTTTTGTAATTTGTTGTTGTTGTTGTTGTCCCTGTAGCACCTGCGATCTTCTGAGCTTCACCATCGCAGGAGCCAACTTCGGCGACTCCGCATGCGCAGCCCACTGCCTCATTCTGGGTTACAGAGGCGGATACTGCAACGGCCAAAACGTAAGTGTGGGAGTTTTTGATTGGCTGTTGTGTTTAGTTGGGTGTATGGGTCTGTTTGGGTGAGCGTATGGGTGGGTTGATGGCTGTATGAATGCTGCAACGGCCAAAACGGAAGTTCCGGGAGTTTGTGAAAGACTAGCACTGACTGTTGGGGTGTGTGCACGTGGGTGTTTTTTTGTGATTGGGTGGGTGGGTGTATGGGTTTGTCTGTATGTGTGTTTGGATGGGCCAATGGGTGGGTCGATGCTTGTATGGGTGGGTTTGTAGGTTTGTTTGTGGGTGATTGGGTGGGTGTTTTGGTGCGTGTGTGGGTGTATTTGGGGATGTTTGGGTGGGGGCAGGCAATATTGCATGTCACCGACAAACCCACCCATACACTCACTCATATATTTACCAACCCGCCCATACGCCCCCCCCCCAACAAAACAACACACACAAATACTTGAGCATGAATACGCTAACATAATGACTAGTTCTGTAAGATGTAAAGTGTGCGATGTTCCTTGCTATAATGGGAAGTGTTGTGTTTTTTACGGTGTTTTGTGAATTTCTGACACCAAGTATTACAAAATATGAAAAATGAATATATTTCTTGTATGAATATCTAATTATTTGTTCATACTATTCCTTCCTTCCTTAGGTGTGCACCTGCCGCTAGAAGATGAGTCATCAAAGTGACGTTGTCATGGAGACCGTCTGTCAACAAAAACAAGTCTTGATTCACAATCCGAATAAATGATTCTTAAATCATTTATGCGTTTTTATTGACTATGTGCATGGAGACTTTGTTTTCGGTTTGTATATGTGTGTATGTGTGTGTGTGTGTGTGCGTGTGTGTGTGTGTGTGTGTGTGTGTGTGTGTGTGTGTGTGTGTGTGTGTGTGTGTGTGTGTGTTTGTGTTGGTGTTTGTCCAGCGTAACTATTCGACAACACTGTCAGAAGAGTGTCAGGGAGTGAGTGGTAAGATGGGTCACCGCAAAGGTCAGATTAGTCGGAGTGGCAGGATATACAGTTCAGAGGTTGTACAATAATTCGACACAATAGCCCAGGTCATGAGGTCAAAGGAAGAGACTACTGATTCGCGGGGGTGTCCTTTGTGGTTTGTTTGTCTGTGTTTTCGCTATATCTCCATTTTTCATGGAGATGATAATGAATGAATGAACGAATGAATGAATGAATGAATGAATGATCTTTATTGTACATTCGTGCCCCGTGTCCATTAATATAGGACGTCTAACATAAACCTAGCTAACATGTAAGTGTCTGTGACATATACAGCAAAATATATACAGTACATGGGTTAAACATACATGGTAGACGAAAGTGATAAGCTAAGCTAATCCAGTAGAGTCAACGTCTTCTTCTTTGTACATGTGTAGATGTATGAACAGATCATGTTTCTTATATAAGGGTTGCCTAGACGCAACAAAAATATGAATTTTTCCGTTGCGTTTAGATATTATATGGGATTTTTTTAATTGATACATTTGAAAATAACATTCCTTTGTCGTGAAGTCTTTAATCTAAAATGAAGTGCCATTCATTTTCAATTTGATTTAGCTTACAATATTGGCAAAGTCTATGTTCTTTATTGCATATTTCTGCCCAAAAGGACTAAATGCACAGATTACCACACATGGAATATATAATGTACCGCGGAAAGATAAATGTCAAAGGCTGAATTGAAAAGGATTGAATGACCAAATTGACTCAGTACAACGATTTAAGTTATAGTCAACCCAGTTTACAATTTAAAAAGTTTGTCTACTGATAACAATCATTAAAAGTACTATGCATTACCAAACAATATCAGACACTTGTTGAGCTGATTACCATAACACGTTTTTCTGGTTTCTTACATCCAAGATGGCTGCCAGGGAGTGTGTCCGGTGACCTCAATACCTTTGACTCGATAAACTCGAGCTCAATCATTTTGTAAACTCCAAGCGTATTTTTGAAGGATTTTAATCTCAAGATTAAGTATCAAAACGGTAAGGATTTTGAACAGTTACTTACTAATAGTGAAAGATCTAGATTGACGACTGTACGTAGAAGAAAAAACCGTCACTATACAGATAGCTTGTAAATACGGGAGCTTAATGTTAGCATTTGCGTTAGTACAGGTTTTGATCCGTATATTTGGAGCTTGGGGGTTTAGCAGTGTTACGAGTTATACAGTTGCTTTTCTTACCGTATTTATAGTAAAGGTTATGTTATAATTCGATGCTTTCAACAAGAAGATCGTATCTTGGAAGGATGTGTCATGCAATCCTTCAGTCTCGTGTATTGGGGAGTTTCTGGGTTGAAAGTTATTTGCACTTTTTTGAGAAGAGTAGGGCTTGGTTAAAAACGTTAGGGGTGGACGGAGAAGCCGTATTGCACTGTTTAAAGTGCATAGAACAAAACTTCATTACGACTGCTTTACTTGACGAATGTTGTATTTGTTTGTCTTGGGCGGAGGGACATGTTTGTTTCCAGGTCGCAAAAGACAGTATTCATCCGCGACCCACTAAATGAAGCGGGGGCATAAAGTAGTGCTGAAAAAATTGTATAATTAGTGAGGAAAATTTACATACTGATTATGCTAAATGACATGAACTTTACACCCTGTCTGCAGTTACTTACTTATTCATTAATCTTTAGCTAGGGTGGTCCCCTCAGTTAACCGAGTGATTGGTTTCCATGGGAGCCCTTACAAAAGTAGTTTGGGTCTTTGATATAATATTTCTTTTTTTCTTTCAGAAAGAAAAACAATTCCTTTCTTATCCACAAGCACACTTCCTACAATGCGGATTCAGAGTGTGTTTGTGAGAGGGGTACCGATACTGGGATTGCTACTTGTACTGCTGTTTATAAGAAGTGTAAGTATTTACAGGTTTGCGATAGCAAAACCTATATTGGTTTAGGTCCCGTCCATGGGCGCCGCCATTTTTCTCTCGATCATGCTAAGGGAGTGGTGCATTATGGGAAGGGCTATCGCCATTTTGATGTGTAAATATTGACGTGGAATGTTATTAGCGCGTTGTTGTTTTCTTTATTTGCAACATAGTTCGTTACCGATTGTTTGTAACTATATCTAACTCATAAGATATACATAACACCCTCCAGATTATTTTTGGAAAAAAAGTTGCACTTTGGACTAATGCTTATAGCCTTTGACAGCTTATACTTACTGAGCTGATATTTTAATATTTTGTAAACAACTTCCTTGTTGTCTTTCTTGACCCTAATTAATGTTTATACCATTGTTTTTTCCAACATAGTTTGTTACTCATTGTTTAAGTTAACTATGTCTAAATCCATGTTGATTCAATTATATGGATGACATCCGCGCGCATCAATTTGTGTCCTTTAAAAAAAAGTTTCCGACTATACGACAAATCGTACAAAGCAGCTTCAAACTGAGCAAATGTGGGGTCGTGTGGCGTAACGGCAGGGTGTTCGGCCCAGAACCAAGAGGTCCCGAGTTCGAATCCCCCTTGCTCCACCGATGTTGTGCCTTTCCCTTGGGAAAGGCACTTTACACGACTTCCTCACTTCGTCCTGGTATAAAAAAAATGGGTATGTTGTTATCTGTACATGACGCTATTAATATATGTTATAAAAACTTGAGTGCAGTGCCATGTCGTCATTGTCTGTCAAAAACAGAAGTAAAACAAACAAACAAAAACTGAGCAAATATATGCTGCAAATTGCAACAAAAACATCGGATACGAAAACGGTCAAAGAATGCCCAAAGCACTTCCAAAATCAAAGAAGAAGATGTAAAAAAAAATAAAAAAAGTTGAATCTTTTGTTCTGTATAGTGATTTGTTCAATATCCCTGACGACTTAGATTTCATAATGAAAGCAATATTATAAGCTCTTTTTTTTTGTCAAACTTTTTTCGCTCGCTTACAAGTTTTTTTTTACCTATGGGATGTCATCAATATAATCGAACCAACATGGCCTAATTCATAAAGTATACATTATTACAAATAAATATAATGAATTTATTGCACAACAATTGTACAAGGTACATGTACAAAGTATGGCATCCACTGGTACATATAGATAATATTCTATTAGGCTAATCAATCCATCTAATGCATGCATTTCTTGTGCCTTATTTAAAAGCAGAATGCCTTGTCACTGAGTGGCTAAAGAACTAAAATAAAAACAAAATGGATTGACTTATTCTCTATTTAGCACATGCACAACTAACTTCCAAAACAAGTTCCAGCCGAATTCATAGTATATTAACTTAAAGTCTATTCGTGACTCAAACTATGTACCGCCATTTTGTTTCTTTCACAGAAACCCACGATCCTTCACGGTGATATAAACAAAATGCTTCCCAATCAGATTGGACCACGAATAACGCAACAGCAAGACAGGATTAAAGATGGCGACGCTATCCTCAGCGGGAATGGCCAACCAACCATCTCCAAAGAAATTAACCAAGTGTTAGTAAACCGGATGCCCCCGAACAAAGATGGCCGACAAGACATGATTAAAGATGGCAACGCTGCCTCCAGCGCAAATGGCCAATCAATCATCGTAGAAGAAGAGGACAAAGCGTTACCCAATCAGAATCCCCCACGCAAAGATGTACGGCAAGAGAAGGGCACAGACGATAACGCTGCCTCCAATGCAAATGAGCAACCAATCACCAAAGAAAAGGGAAAGGCGTTACCCAATCAGAGCCTTCCAAACAAGGATGAAAGTCATAAAGATGAAACAAGGATGGAAGTCAAAAGTATAAATGACAACGCTGCTTCCAGTGCAAATGTCCAACCAGTCGTCTCGAAAGAAAAGGACACAGTACTACCCAATCAGAAACCCCCAAACAACGATGGAGGGCAGGAAAATGTGCTTATCCCCAAAGAAAAGGACGAAGTGTTACCCAATCAGAACCCTCCACAGAAAGATGGACGGCGAAACATAGTTTCAGGTGAAAACGCTGCCTCCGGTAGCGGCCCAACCGCCTCTGAGAAAACAGGTGCGCACATTTTCAACCGTAGGCCAATATACGAAGTAGGAGACGAACTGTTGATTAAAATAGTTGCTAGAGATGCATTTTCTCGTCCGAAAACTACCGGCGGAGACTATTTTACCACTCAACTGTTCAGCACATCTCCTATTCAGGCTAGCACCGCTGGTAAAATCACAGATTACGGCAACGGGACCTACATCGCCCGCTTTGTCCTCGGTTGGCCTGGCTTGGTGACTGCCCAAGTCCGATTGATCCACTCCAGCGAAGCAGTCAACATCCTCAAGAAAAGTCGAAGCCACAAGATAAGACGTTTTTACTCCTGTTCCTTCTTCGATGCGACGTCGAACAATACCGAGTGGACTAGCTGCACTTTTAACCAAAACGAGAAGGCGGACTATAGTAGGAACATTTGTGATTTTTCGGAACCTGTTATAAACGTTACGTGGTATTGTCATAAACCGAAGAATGCTCCATGTGAGGCTCCGATCGAGTGCAGACAGGACAGGAACAAGTCTCTTGGAGTCGAAGACGTCTTCACAAAAGAGGAGAAGGCTTTTCTTGAAGGGTATACATATGTCCTTGCTTTGAAATACCAACAGAATAGTACTTTATATCGTTTTTATCTTTTTGAAGGTCCCCTTGTTGCCATAGCGGTCAACGCATTTGGGCCTTGATCATTGTAGAAGCAACAAGCTCTTTTTGAATTATTCTCTTTCAAAGTCTGAAGGATAACCTGCTCCTGCAGTTTAAAAAAGTCACTAGGGGGCCCAAATCCATACCACTTACTCTCTGTTCAAAGAGCTGTCTACCACTCAAAAATCAGTCCCATAGCATGTCCAGAATATGATATATCAAAACAGGAAGTTCTGCTGCAGTACCGTAAGAAGCTGCTAGGGGGGCCAAAATCTATTTTTTTTCAGGTCTTATCAAAATCTACAAACATACCAAATACCAAATTGAAGACAATCCACCCAGGTATTCTCCACACACACACACACACACACACACACATACGCACACACACACACACACACACACACACACACACACACACACACACCATACATACATACATACACACAAACTCTACCCTATGCATAACCTTCTCGGCGAAGGTAATAGACTGGCATGACATGGAATTGAACTACCTTTGACAACAAAACATAGAAGCCACACAAGTAAAAGAAAACACGGACTAAACATTTAGCTACTATGATATTCTCACTGTCTCGACATTTTCATACCTTCCTGGCTCTCTTTAATAATGTCTTCCTATGTTTCTTAAAATCAAAGAATCAGACTTAAAAGGTCTCAGAATTTGCTCTTGAACTGTGAGACAATCAATAACATTAGATGACAGGTAGCACTATTTACAGATCTTAAAATGGCATCGTGTGGCGCAATCGGTGCGATGTTTTGCCCAGAACTGAGAGGTCCCGGGTTCGAAACCACTGCTATGCCCCGATATTGTGCCGTTCGGAAAGGCACTAGCGTTACACGACATTCCTCACTCCGCCCAGGTGTGAATGAGTACTTGACTGCGGTTGGGGAAGGTCGTATTGAGGTCACTTGCTGGCGCCGAATGGCAGCCTCCCAGACCCTTGCGACAGTTTCACAAAGTGCAAGTGTGGAGCAAATATGTATCCGTTGTGTATTATGTGATTGTAAACCCTGCAGCAATTCAGCACTGGCTGCCATTGCATGGGTAATTTCTGACCAATAAACCAATAAATGATACATATTAAATCTATTTTCTCTCCTATTAAAGGGACAGAGTGGAGGTTCAAGCAAACATCAGTGTGATTGTCAAAGAAAGAGGTAATTAATACTTTTGAAAAAATATTTTCTTGAAACATTATATACATATCTTTAGCCCAGTCATATGGATATTCTTTTTATCGTTATTATTTCCAGCTCAATCTCGCTTTTTTTTATCCCTAGCCAATCTAGAATGTAAATAGTATATTGTTTTGAATGTGATTTGAAAAGTGCAAATCATTTGACATTGTAGCATTACAACGGTGATACAATTCAGATAGCATCAACATATGACTTTACCTCTTTTACGTACTTTTTTGTACTTTTTCGTCCTTTTTCGTCCCTTTTCGTCCTTTTTCGTCCTTTTTTTGTACTTTTTCGTGCTTTTTAATACTTTTTAGTACCAAGCGATATCTAATGACCAGAAAATAAAAGAAAAGAAAAGCACTGAAAGACAATTTGTAGACAAAACAGTATTGATGCGTAAGAAAGAAAGAAATTAACTATATAGGCTTGTACAAAACCTATTTCCCTATTTCATACACTAAAGCACGGTAGAAAAATTCATTTTCTTAATGCAACTAGACAAACTTTATTTAGATCGAGAAACATATCTGTTCTTTTATATCTACTATAACGTTAACTGACAAGTAGGGAGAAGTCGAATTTATCTAATGATAGTTAGCAAAACCTGTTCTGTTTTTGTTGCAAGGATGGGGGCCGCCTTGTTGGATGTGACCATTTTATTTGGAGGGGTGTTTTTTGGGTCGCTAATGTTGGGTGTGACCATTTTGACGGAGGGCTTTTTTTCTAGTTTCATTTTGTATCTGTTGATTGTATCTGTTTAACATGTTTTGTTGTGACCTGTACTTAGCCCAGTGTGGCAAAAATGTACAATAAAGGTCTTCATTCATTATGAAACACATGGACAATATGTATTTTTGTACTAAATATTTTTTGTTTCAATGTTAATTTCAGATAAAGGGACAGAGCGTAAAGTCCTACTAAAATGTGGACCCCGTCTTCCCGAACCGGCATCAGAAGGGTACTGGTACAACGCGTTACGGCACATGGTATTCGCTCCGCTGCCGAGTTCAGCATGGGTTCGACCGAGAATCAGCCATTCGCTGTCTTCGTAACAAAACCATCTACCTCCAGGGGGACTCAACTCTTCGCCAATGGTACAGCGAGCTCGCAAAAACAATCAACATCGAAGACAATCCGAACATGGATTTCCTCGGCCCAACCGTGACCACCAACAAATCCAACAACATAAACATTCATTTTAGGTTCCACCATTTTCCGATCAGCGGCCCTCCCCCACGGCCTATGAACGTATTCAGTTTCACGGCAAACGAAATAAGGAATACAGTTGGAGGTCCAGACGTTGTGTTTGTATTAGGTTTATGGGGGCATTTTAGCGGAGAGCCTGACGAAACGTTTCGTTCACGACTGTACGGTATCCGCCATGCGATTGAACATCACCATAGCAAGTATCCTGGTACTAAATTCTTTGTACGCTCAAGTAACACTCGTGGCCATGTTACGTTCTCTCATCTTCGAGACAACAGCAACTGGTACGCATATCAACTGTTGTTAGAGACTAGAGACATCCTTGGCGACTTGAATGTAATAATCCTTGATGTTTGGGATATGTCTTTAAGCCAGTGGCATGAACATAGTGTACATCCTCACATTGATGTTGTCATGAATCACTTAGATATGTTTTATTCCTATATATGTCCACAGTAATAAAATACATAGTAGTGCTTTGAAGGAATAACAATTGCTTTGTAAAGCATGGATGTGTCGTATAATAATAAGAAGAAGAAGGATAAAGATAATACTAAAAGTGATAGTAATAATAATGATGATAATGATGATGATGATAATGATGATGATGATAACGATAATGATAATAATAATAATAGTAATAGTCTTTATTGCATATTTCTGCCCAGAAGTGCTAAATGCACAGATGATCACACGTGGTCTATAAGAAGCATTATGCAAAACATAAATTGATAAAATGCTACATTCTAACATTGAAAACTAAAAAAAACAGACAAAATGTGGACTATTGCTAAACTAATGTTCATCACCTAGTAGTTTCTTCTCTCTTTTAGAAACATTTGGAAACATGACTACATACTTTGTCCATTATGTGTTCGTTCTTATATGACATCAGGTATATAAAAGTGTCCTGCTTTGACATTTTTTTACCTTCTTTGTCTAATTCTATTGTCTTAAACAGCGATTGGCGCTCATCTTTATATAAAGAACAATCGAGTAAAAAAAGGGTTTCATTTTCAACATATGAATGGTCACAGAATTCGCATGTTCTATTATTCAGAGGGGTTCGGTTATGCCTGCCAGATTCTATGTGCAGGGAGTGGTCACTGATGCGAAGTTTACACATCGCTCTGCGATGTTCAAAGTTTGCAATGTTTAAATATGTTTCTCTTTCATAAATCTCTTTGAATGTTTTGTAAGTCTTTAATTTGTTGCCTCGGTTTTCTCTCCCTCCTTTTACATGTAATTCTGAGTTGAATTTTTGGATGAAAATATCCTTCAATCTTTGTTTTAGCTCATTTAAATGAGAATGTGGGCTAGAGGGACCGTTTATGTACATGTAGGCAAAACCAGACTCCTCTAACATTTTTCTTACATTAGATAACCAGCAGGGTGTTTTTCAGTGATCTAGATCTTTTTGTACCATGTAGGCTTTGTATTGAAGACCACCTGTTTGCAACGGAAAACGTCCCAGTTCCGCACCACATGCAAAGTTACTGGCGTTCCTCCGAACACCAAGGACATATTTACAGAATTTCAAATGTACAGTTTCTATCGGGGATTTGTCATTCATATTACTGTTGCACCAGACTTCAGATCCATACAATAATGTCGGTACAATACATGTGTCAAACAGTTTACAATGTAGTGATACAGAAGATCTAGTCTCTCCAACAGTACTTCTGATGTTATACATTATATTTTGTAGATTTTTCGTGGCAGCGCTAAATGTACATCCTGCTGTAAACATAACTCCTAAGTAACAATATGATGGCACTATCTCTATCTCTTTCTTACATAGTGAAAAACGTGTTAAGGGCCTTTCCCAAGGGCACAACGTAGGGGCGCAAGTTTGGACATGTCTCTGGGCACAACCCGGGATTAGATCTCATTGTTTGACAGCCGCGCGCTCTACCACTTACGCCACACGACGCCATTCTTAGTAAAGTAAGCTTCTATAGATAGAGAGATATGAAAAAAAAAAAAACTATAGCCCTAGCACTGTTTCAAAAAGTGGTAAGGGGGGATACAAGTCGCCGCCCTTGACAAACAGAAATATTGAGGTCATAGTATGTCAATAGATGATACGCTTTGGCTGAATCATAATTCCGGTCCAGGTGTAACTTTTCCCGCGCAAATGGTATATTAAGAACGCACGTACACGTATCGACCTCTGCATACGATAATTCTGACACGAACACACGGACACGTTCTGAACTGACCCACCGAACCATGAAGTTCCTCATCGTTGCGATCGTGCTGGCCGTTTTGGCTAATGCTGAGGTGAGTTCTTTGCTGGGACACCCCTATGTTCCGACACCCCTATGTTCCACCCCTATGTTCCAATACGCTATTTTCCAACACCCCTAAGTCCCGACACCCCTTTGTTCTTTGCAAATCTAGTTAGATAAGTTAGGAAAGGAAAGGAAAGTGATCTCGATCCAATTTAGCTCACTGAAGAGCTAATCTTCCACTGTTCGTGAGAGACAAGACAGACGCTATATATAGTATTTACAGGTTCATTTTACCTGGGAAATTCCCCTAGCTCTTTTCGACAAGCTCAATGAACAGTGGATCACGGATTAAGTCCCGTCCTAAGGACTGCAACCCTTTCCGGTAGCGTGCTTGTCTGTTGTGCCCTTTGGAAAGTCTTGTTTCATGTTACAGCTGATACTAAAAAATCTACTTCATTTTACCAACAGGCCGCCCCGAGGTTCAAGCCCAAGATGGCTCCCCAGCCCCGCATGTAAGTTGACTTATATACTCGGTGTTGAAAGCATGTTATATGTAGATACAGACAGAATACAATAAACAAAATATATACACTGATGTCCTACATTATTTGTTCAGCGAATATTATATTTTCACCAGTTTTGGGTATTTGTTTCTCATATTTTTGCTGTAATTTGTTGTTGTTGTTGTTGTTGTCCCTGTAGCACCTGCGATCTTCTGAGCTTCAGCTTCGCAGGAGCTAGTTTCGGCGACTCCGCATGCGCAGCTCACTGTCTCATTCTGGGCTACAGAGGTGGATACTGCAACGGCCAGAACGTAAGTGTGGGAGTTTGTGATTGGCTGTTGTGTGTAGTTGGGTGTATGGGTCTGTTTGTGTGAGCGTATGTTTGGGTTGATGGCTCTATGGGTGAGTGTATGGGTCGGTTTGTAGGTTTATTTGTGGGTGATTGGGTGGGTATTTGGGTGCTTTAATGTTTGGGGGGGATGGGTGTGTTCGGGTGTTTGGGTTGGGGCAGGCAATAGAGCCTGTCACCTACAAACCCACCCATGCACTCACCCATACACTCACAAAACCACCCATACACCCCCAAACAAACCCATACACTCAAACATTTGTGGATGAATACTGTAATATGTAAAATGTACGGTATTCCCTGTTATCATAGGAAACACTGTGTGTTGTACGGTATTCATGTGAATTTTTATACACAAAGTGTTACAAAGTATGAAAAATTAATATAGCTCTTGTATGGTATGAATATCTAATTATCTATTCATAGTTTTCCTTCCTTCCTCAGGTGTGCACCTGCCGCTAGAAGATGAGTCATCAAAGTGACGTTGTCATGGAGAACGTCTGTCAACAAAAACAAGTCTTGATTCGAAATCCTAATAAAGGATTCTTCAATCATGCATGTGTTTCTATTGACTCTGTGTACGGAGTATTTGTTTTCTGTTTGTGTGTTTGTTCCCCACCCCCGAACTCCAATACCGGCAACTTTAATCATTTCTGGCCGCAAAACCGTTTTTAAAAGGAATTCACTGACTGCGTCATTTGATGGAAGCCCATGTCTCAACTTGACATTCGGTATGATTTTCGCGATGCCCCGCCTTCCTGATGACTTAAGTGGGTGAATTAAGCTTAAATCTAAGTGCTTTAAGCCTTCTTAAGGTGAAACTTAGTTTTCTGACTTTTGGTTCATCGCTCCTTAACGTCGTGGTCTTTTTTTTCTTTTGATGGCGTGAAGTGATAGCCTACTAGGCGCGCTACACATCTCGGCCGCACTTCTTTAAACTGCCCGCTTCTAGCTCTGATGATATGCTCCAGGTTGTGCTTTGGACTGTGTCGGAATGCATTATTTTACACCATTTGGGGAGCATAGTGCTGCTTAAGGGGCCTTTACGGCGAAGTAGTGAAGAGTTTGATGTCGGACGCGTTGGATTCGGAATGTGCGACCTGTGGTTTACCAGTCTATACCAAAATTGGTAAGTTTTAAAATATGATATCCAAGTATCAATATTACAACTAATGCAATGTACAAAAAAGATGCAGCAATTTAGAGCTTCGTTGACCGATCCCATAGTCTCCGCCCTCCTCTGTCAGAGCGTAGAAATGCAAAATAAAAACATAGAAAGGCAAATACTTGACGGTCATGCTGCCACTTCCTCATTGGTCGATTCTCTAATTATCAGGTAATCATTGGCTAAACTGGTAATTGTGATTGACAGTTAGGATCGGTCTAATGTTTGCCACAAGGGCCTCGTTTTCATTCTATCATGGCCGCCGCGTGAGAAAGGTCTATTGGGACAGGGGGTGAAATCCTTGTTTCATTTTACTCATTTGGCTATATTTCTTTTATCGCATCGGATAATCGGCACGTAAAACTGGTATCAAAGGTTATCAATATACAACGCGGGGCGATATTACTCTAAAATATTTAATTTTTCATTTCGCGCTAAGGCGAAAATGGAGTGTTCGCGCTGGTTTTAATTATAAGTTCGCTGCAGCGCTATACATGTCGTTACTGCGACAATATTGGACAAAACTTTTCGCGGTGGTTTTGAACCGCGAACATAAAACCACCACGAACATCTGCATTTTACAGTATTTTTCAACAGTAGTACAAAGGTCACAAACGACTTTTGGTCGTGCCATATGCTTGCGGCCGCCGTGCAAATAATATCACTTTTTAATAGCCAGTTTAAATTTGCAGATTAAAAAGATAGATTGTTTCGGGTTCTCATATTTAAGTGTTTAAGTAAAATATCCCCGTATTCTAGCAGTCTCTAAGCTCTATCAGTCAATACGAAAAGCGCCAAGGTTCACCTCAATGGAGAATGGCAGAGGCCAGAGGATGCTTTATTTACGCTCAGTTCGTGCTGCAGTACTAACGATAGTTGCATGGTGTCGCTGTTGACACAGGAAGTCAGACAGCAGGTCGATCAGCTACATTTGGATTTCAGGTTAGGCTGCACCAAGTAATTTTTATGGATGACGTCCTTTGGAGACCCTAGATCTAATGCGAGAGCGCGAAAAAAAACAAGAAGGGCCGAAAAAAACAAGATGCCTAGATTTGAAAAATAATAGTCGACGACACATATTAGGACACAAATTGAATGAGAGAAACACAGTGTAACAACTGACAATTCTTTTATTCATCATGAAAACAGCAATAATTTGATTAAATCAGCTGAAGTTGAACAGCAGTTGTTGTCCTGTCCTGTTTCTTTCCATATCCCATTGATTTTGCAGGCCTGCAGAAACATAGTATATTAAAAAGGCAAAATTAGTCGGTGATTAATTCGCATGCATTACTACATTTCTACCTATGCTTTAGAAATCCTAATGAATAATAGTAATTATTCAAGAGCCAAATATGGACCAAAAATGATAGAAATAAAAAAAAACCCACATATTTCCCCAACAAGCATAAATAACCAGAAACGAATAAATGATCATTATCCATGCAGAATAAATGAATGCATTCATCTTACACTCCCCCTTCCCAGATTGTTATTTTTTTTGCACATAGTACTTGATCCAAAACAGACTAAAGAACGGAACCGTTTCATACCTCAAAAACAGACTTGGGCCTAGGAGTTTCAGTTGTGGCAGCTGTCTTGTCGACCTCCATGTGGATGAAACACCCGAACTGCTTGGTTGCCTGCCCCACCTGCAGGCCGCAGTAAACTTCAAAGCCTCTCCCAATCTTCACGTCATTGCAGAAGAAATGCACTGTAGCTGATATTTTCAAGACTTGCTTAAAATTGTACGGCCGAAACTCACTGGCTCGCCACTACAAGTCTCTCGTACAGTTGCGCGAACGTCAGCTCTCCCTGACCGACATCGAGAGCGTACGAATCGAAATCAACAACAACGTTGCCGCCCTTTTTCACTTTTATGCTCACAAATTTAGAAAAATTTCCGCTGCTGACAGGAAAAATCTACACTGCTGACAGGATGATCCTGTCAGCAGTAGAAAAAAATAGCACAACTGACAGGACGATCCTGTCATCAGTAGAAAAAAATGCACTGCTGACAAGATCATCTTGTCAGTAGTGCAGATATTTTCAATTTTTTCTACTGCTGACAGGATCATCCTGTCAGTAGCCACTTCCTTATTTATGCATTTCGCGTGACGAGTTTAACGTTAATTTTACGATTTTCGGCACTGTCGTAACTCTTTGGTCATAGTTACAGGACGCGGAAATTCTTGTTTTTTTTTCTGGGAACAGACCAAAATCAATGCGCGCGCGGACGTCATCCATAAAAATTACTTGGTGCAGCCTTATCAAATAAAATTGTTACGACTGGTTGTCTTAATTTCTCAGTTCGTGCTGCAGTACTAACGAAAGTTGCATGGTGTCGCTGTTGACGCGAGAAGTCAGACAGTAGGTCGGTTAACGTTACGGGAGGTAATGTTAAAAAAAAAACCGGCCACTACTACCCCCCGACCAAAACCTCTGCTTGGAGAATAGGTCGATCAGCTACATTTGGATTTCGAGTTATCAAGTAAAATTTTTACGACTGATGTCTAAATTGCTGAGTTCGTGCTGCAGTACTAACGATAGTTGCATGGTGTCGCTGTTGACGGGGGAAGTCAGACAGCAGGTCGATCAGCTACATTTGGATTTCAGGTTATCAAGTGAATTTGTTACGACTAATTGTCTTAATTGGCAAACAGAATGTAATTAAAGTAGGTCAAGTTCTAGATGCCTTTAATCATTCTAAGTAGTAGTATGAGGTTATCAAGACATGTTGAAGGTTGTAAGGTGTCATTTTGGTCAAGGTTATTGACTAAAGGTTCTGGGTTCCGATCCCTACCAGGGTTCTGAGTTCAAACCCCTAGCAGACCCAATGTTGTGCCCTTGGGAAAGTTTAAACTGATTCTCTCGCTCTATTCAGGTGAAAATGAGTACTTCGTTTCAGTTAGGGACGTCCTGTCGGATGTGATTTTATGCTATAGGCCCCGTGTTAGAGGAGGGCCACACCTCGAGCATGTTAAAGAACCCACCGCGCTTATCGAGAAGAGTAGGGGTTCATCCTGTTGTGAGTGGATCAAACTTAGCAGTCTGGTCTTACACAGTTTACACAGTGTATAAAACAGGTGTACAGAAAGTGCGAAATGGAGCGAAATTTCGCACTCTCGGTAGTTCCATTTCGTACCATATCGTTCCATTTCGTTCTATTTCGTTCCATTTCACCCTTTCTGTGCACCGGTACAAAACTGTGTAGAAAACTGTTGTGTTACGCCCAAAGATGGTTTACCAATTATGCGGAACAAACAAAAACAACAAGAATGTCCGAAATACCTAATTCAAGGTCAGTGTACACAGAAAGTTTGCACGTGCTGCCATCTTATCTTTGCGATCAACAAGACAGCCAGGTGTGTCTTAATCTTAACTGTGCACGGTGTGTCCACGCTTGGGGCATCTTCAAGTCTTTATATTCTGTATCTTCGTTGTGAGCCAAGATCTTAGATAAAGCTCCTTTACCCTTTAGCAAAAGATAAGACCAACCTTGGTATTCTTATCTCCATCAGAGGGCTAGGAATGGATGAATGATTGAATGAATGCAAATGAATAAATGAATGGATAAATGAATGCATGGATGGATGAATAAGTGAATGAATGAATGAATGGGACTTTTTTTTAGATATTTGGTCAAAGTTAAACGTTGAATAAAAACTTCTCATTCTAAGTCAAAGATGACAATAAAAATCATTTGACGGGGTCCAATCTTTTAAAAAGATGGTCTAGAAAAGAAAACGCAGGTGGATTCGAAAAAGTCGTCATTTGATAGCTTCATTCGCAAACTGAGCGTACGATTACACATGCCCCCCTCCCCTTACACGATCCTAGCTGTTCCTTTCCTTACTGTAGCCACCTTAGTAGGCTCTTTTTGTCTTAAAATGTGACATGTCTGGGACAGAGATTAACCTCCAACAGGCTTTCCGAAGGGGGTACGGATCGTAGAATTCGGTAAAAAAGGGGAATGATTGGCCAGGAGAGTCAGTCCACGGGAGGGTTAGTATCCCCCCCCCCCCCACCATGACAAAGGCCGATCGCCAAAGAGACCAGTATGGTGACCAAACTCCTCTGGCAAAATTATTCTTCCCACAGCCAGCGTAGCTAGTCTGGTAGAGTCTACAGATAGCCAGGAGTCCAGCCTTGTTAGCTTTGGCCCGCTCCCCAAGATCCGTTAGCCGCCAACTAGCCGGATCTTGAGAAGCGAGCCAAAACTTAGTCTCTACGCCGACTACGGAGAGAATATTTGCCAGGGTTTTATTTGCAGGGTCCGAAATGTGATCACCACCATGGACTGGCTAATCATTCCTTTTTCTGACGAATTCTACGATCCATACGCCCGTAGGAGGGCCTGGTGGAGGCTAGCCAAAACTCAGAACAAGGCTGGACTCCAGGCTCAGTCTAGAGATGCCTACACGTACAAAAGAACGGTTGCTGGACCGGTCGGACCATAACATGACAACAGAGAGAGAGTAGACAGCCTTTGGTGTTTATGTAGTACGACAAAAGACGGTGACATTAGGGAGGGGGAGGGGGGCGGAACCAGCCATGTCCGTGACAGAACATGGACACGGACAATAAGGACACTTGTGCTGCCTCATTCTTTAACACACCTGCTGGCAACAAGAAAACAGTCTTCTGTTTTGTGTTCTACGTTATCTCAGAGAGAAGAAATCGGACGATGAGATGAAAATGAAAAAAGTGCCACACTGTAACACGTGAAGGTAAAAGGCTACAAATCCCAAAGCCTTTTCAGTTGAGGCTGTAGGGGCAGTGGGTTGTTATCCACTGTGTCTAGGGCACGGTATTGGAAGGCGACTATACCTATCAATTCTAGCCGGCGAAGGATAACGTTACATAATTTTTTATTATTTTTATAGTTACTTGCATGTATTATTGTATGTCTTGGTAATTTCAGTACAGTTTAAGTTGAGATTATTAAGATACCCCTTATTATACAAACCCCCTGGTTTAATCAAGGAGGTTTATGGTTTAATCCTTAAGGGCTAATAAAACAACAGAGAACATGCACATACAACCGACAATACATAAAGTTCACGTGTATTTATTTCCTACTTGAAATTAGTTCTCGCATGAAAGCATTTCCTACAATGGAAATGTACTGTTTATTTATCAATTACAACCCTTACTGTGTACAAATAGGTAAATACATCAAAGAATGTTTAGACCTTGATGGAACCAGTAGTGTAAGTGATACGTCAAACTCAATTGCTATATTCATATAAGTACGTAAGCTAGTTCTTTTGTTGTATACATTTGTTTCCTTGTGTTTCCGACTACTTATAGTTGTAGTAGACCTTACGAAAGTCGCTGTACTTTTGCTGTGTGAATAAAGATTGGCATATTAATTTGAATAGAATAGAAAACGAATGTCATTCTGTGGTAGAATGTGGATTATATACCAAAGAAAGAAATGAACTGTATAAGCTTGTAGAAAACTTATTTCCCTACTTCACACATTTAGGCACTGTACAAAAATTCATATTCCTAATGCGACTAGACAAACCTCCCATTGAAAAACACGTCTGTTCTTTTATTTCTACTATAACCGAAAAGCGAGGAGAAGTAGAATTTATCTAATGATAGTCATATTCTTTTTGTATCCGTTAACTGTACTAATTGTTTTGTTTTGTTGTGACCTGTACTTAGCCAAGTGTGGCAGAAATGTGCAATAAAGGTCTTCATTCATTCATTAATCCATCAATTGGTAAATGTTGAATGAAACCACAAATATGATTTTGAATGGCCGAAGATGACACCACTGCCACCACTGTTTTCTTTATACTCCAGTTGGCATGCCGTTAGTTCCGACTGACTGCGCCTGCGTGCTTGCGTATGTTGTACTGTCCCCTAACCCACTGTTATGGACACATGCAACACTGGTATTGTCTCTTATTAGACTCTCCAATTAGCGACAATTCTTGCCATTTAAGTCGTAAATATTTTCTGATTAAAGGGTTTTTCTCTTGTGATTAACAGCATTTATTTGGAAGCAGTACATATTTAAGAGGGGGCGAATGCAAAGACCCCGCGTACAATAGAATACCGACTACCCCCCAGCTCTTGACGACATACCTTTCTGTTAAAACATACAACATTGAACTAAATACTTTCCATTGTCGTCTCATTCTCGTTCTATAATTGCCTATGTACTTTTAATATAAAGCACGAATTTCAAAAGAGCTCGATGTCTTGTTGTTTTCGCGAAGGATTTTGCCTAGATAATTACGAAACGTTTATTGTGCTTCTCTATCCCAATGCAAACAAAATTATTAACACTCGGCTTTTCTAGTATCTCTACAGGTCCAATTTGGACCAATTAGCATCATATTCGTCTCACAATTTGAATAGCGAGTTAACGCATGAGTCATGCAGTAAATCACCTCTAAAAAGCTACTCATTACTCGAATCGGCGGCGCCGTTTTACTCGCAAGTGTTACAATTGGTGGACAACACATGTCTCTTGAAATGGACCAAATAAGTGGCTATTTTCTACAACAACAGTGTTAAAGATAACAAAAGGTGATTATTGGAGGAAAATAGTTCTCCCTTGGGAGCAATCTTTGAAGTTTTCTGTCATCATGGCTCAAAATTCTGCATATTAAGTTTGTTTTAAGTAGACACTGATGACAATAATTTCTAGGTCAAGACGCCATCTTTATATTTGATAATGCCGCCATATTTATTCCAGTCAGTGATTCGTATGATCATTTTTGACGTCTGTCACCTTTGAAAAGATATTTCCTGTTGTTAGGTCAGTGCTTTCACAAGATTGTCGAGACGTAAAAATGTTTTGTGTCACAATCTGGCAAACTTTTCGCTCAATCTAAGTCATGTAGCAAAACAGATGTGAAAATTATCTCCCGACTGACTGACTGACTGACTGTCTGTCTGTCTGTCTGTCTGTCTGTCTGTCTGTCTGTCTGTCTGTCTGTCTGTCTGACTGACTGACTGACTGACTAGGCTGACGAATCGCGCTCCTAGTGGCCAGCCGGTCCTGTAACCGCCATCCCCCTAGCAAAGCCAGATTGGGCTGGGGGTCAGTAACCTCCGGCCGAGAGCTTGTGTAAATACAGGCTAACTGACTGACTATCTATTTATTTGAGATTTTCTCACATTTGTGGAAGAATTGACATAACAGGTGACTATCACCTTTTCAAGATGTCAACCCAGACCAGACTGTTAGGTTTGATCCACTCACACCGGGAAGGACCTCTACTCTTTTGGATAAGTGTGGTGGGCTCTTTAACGTGCCTGAGATGTAGCTACCGTCAAACATGGAACCTCCATTTAACGTCCTGTCCGAGAACGTCCCTAACCGAAGCTAGGTACTCATTTTCACATGAGTCGAGTGAGGAAATTCGTATAATGTGCCTTTCAAGGCACAACGTGACAGCTATGACTTTGGCGCCAGTGTCACCAAAATGAAAGCAGATCTGGAATGGATGTCACTTGAAGACAGAACAACAACATCCAGACTTTGCATGATGTACAAAATGACTAACAAACTTGTAGACGTACCGACTGATAAGTATCTAATGCCAGCTCAGAAGAGGGCTAGAAATAATCATGCTTTTAAGTACCAGAGTTATCAGCCAAGGATTGATGTGTTCAAAAATTCGTATTTTCCGAGAACCATAGTGGTAGAATGGAACTCGTTGTCATCAAGTACTGTAGGAGCATCCTCACTGAACAGATTTAAAGAACGGTTGCAGTCAGATATGCAAAGACTAGGTGTAACAGACCGTTCGGTGTAATATAACCAGCTGCTGCCGCGCCGCGTGCATGCGAAGCTGGTGTGTTATGCCTAATGGCGGTTATACCAGTCCTGCTATATAGATATAGATACAGATACAGAAACGTCCACGGAGCAAACGCCCAGCCATTGCGCCACCGCGACGCCACTAGCTTGTGCACCTGAACGCCCTTTGGGCACATGTGTCCCTGACACCGACGCTAATGAAGACCTCCTTTATCGTCTCAGTGACCCGACTAAAATAGATTTTGTATCTCAATGGTTGATTAGCTGATAGTGCAACGATCCTTTGTCACCTAACTGCGGCGTGTCATGTCTACAATTATCAACATAACTCCACCAGGGTACATAATTCCGCCACCCCGAAAAGATACGTCCAAACAGATCTTCAACCCAACGTTCCCCAGTATAATGCGCTCCTGTATATCTAAACTGTGTATACCAGGGGGGGGGGGGGGGTGCTGCACTATAGATATCTCAAACTCACTGTTTTTCAAAGTGGCAGATATATGTAACCCGGGGGATTAATGTTACTAGACGTTACAGTCGAACGCTTTTTTGTAGTCGGGTATGATGTCTTCTGGCCTTGGCGTGAGAACAAAGCAGAAATAGTGCATTCTTGGCATTCTGGGTAGCTCTTCTGGATTGAGAGGTCGTTCGAGGTCAGGGTTTATCTGTCATCCCTACAGGTAGAGACAGTCGACAGGTAGAGGGAACAGTGGAGTGGAAGGGGGAGGGGGGTTTGAAAAAAAAGACACATGCACAGAGTCTCTGTCCGTCTGTCTCGGTCTGTCTGTCTGTCTGTCTGTCTATCTTTCTCACACACACATACACACAAGAAACTCTCTTTTTTCACACACACACGAACACACACACACACACACACACACACACACTCAGACACACAAACACACGCACAAACACTAGCACACACCATAACACACACCGTAACACATACACACGCACACGCACACAGAAACACACACCATGGCACACACATACACTGTGACATGTAAACACACACACCGCACACACACACACACACACACACACACACACACACACAAACACACACACACACACACACACACACACACACACACACACACACACACACACAGGAGACCTATTCTTCTGTATTCTGCTGAATCTAACGTTAGCAGCAATGTAAATCACCACTATGTGACTACCCCATTTCCATTTCGCTCTGAACTCTAGTCAAAAAGTTCTGGTTCAGCTAGAAAAAGAAAGCAACACAAAACAACTCTAATGCCGATTAGAGATAATGTAGTAACCTCGATAGATCATATGTCCATATTTGGTCCCGTCATTTCCCACCATTTAACCTTTACTCCCTACGTACACAGATTCCTTCACTTTTGTGTTTACTTTTCGATTATGACCAAATCGGACAATCTTTATTCTATATGTAATCTAGGGGTTTAAAGGATGATTGTGTTTTCCCTCTTTTGACTAGAAGTCAAAGGTTTATAAGATCAAGGCTTAAGAAGACTTACTTTTTGAAAGGTCACATTATTTTCACATTGATTTAAAGATACACAGAATGTGCTGACGTCATCACCGTTTTAATGACGTTGAATTTGTGAAATCCTGAGGTAAAAATCGTCATATTTTGCATCAGTTTGTTTTAAAATAAAAAGATTGTTATTCTTGAAATTTGCTGACAGAAAAGTAAAATGTACTCCTTCTTTTTAGAGAAGTGCGTATCTTAGATCATTATCTCATTAAAAGAAAATGGCGGTTAAATCGTCTTGAAGGTCATTTGGGTCATCGTATCTTTGTCTGGAGGGATTAAATCGAACAATGACAAAATGCCTCTTGCCCATGCGCAGCACTTTCCAAACATAATAGGGAGTTGATAAGACCTTAGGAATGTGTAAAGTGGTAGGTTTGTTTGAGATAACATCTCTAGCTAGGGGGGAGGGGGGCTTATGCGTCAAAGGTTTTGATTAGTGATATTACGCAGGTATGGGTTGACGTGCTGTAGAGCGTACAGGTTGAGCGTGTGCATTGTTTGAATAGTGGGCTAGAAGTTATCTTATCTACTGTGCCAAAGTGTATATTAAACGGTGTGTATACGGTGTGCATGTATACACATATATGGCTTGGGCGTCATAGAGCGTACAAGTTGGGCGTACACATTGTTAGAATAGTGGGTTAGATGTTATCGTGTCTACCGTGCCAAAGCGAATGTATAAACGGTTCTACTGATTCAACTGATGAAAAATACAGTCATGATTTGAACGGATCTTTCAAATCTTCAAATCTCTATTTGACTGCGATGTGTCCTGTCTACATGTACTAAAATAATTCTAACAGGGTGCATAATTCCGCCACCCTCAAAAAATATGTCCAAACAAATCTCCAACCCAACGTCCCCCAGTATAATGCACTCCTGTATATCTAAACTGTGCATACCTGGGAGTGCTGCACTAGAGATCTCTCAAACACACTGTTTTTCAAAGTGGCGGATTTAAGTAACCCGGCGGATTAATGTTGATTTATATGGTTATGAGGTTATATCAATTCTAGACAAAGTTTGATTTGAATTTTTCAATTGTAATTTGAGAGGGCTGCTTGCTTTAAGCTATTTATCAAATGATTATGACTAATCATCGGCAAATTTAAGAGCATTGTGTTCGTCTAGTCTGATGTGTATCAAATTTCCTAACATAGATATGAAATGCGTAGCAACGCTGTTCATCAAAAAACAGAAACGCTTGATAGATCAAGCCCCAAAAAAGAGCAATCTTCAAGCAGAAGAAGAGCAGGATTAAGACACGGTAAAGCGAAGACAAAAGAGAAGACGACACCCTTAGACAAAAAAAAGAAGAAAAAGATGAAGCTAGCTTGACCAACATGGCGCTGAAAAAAAGACTGTTTTTGTCGTATATGGTGTGGTAACATTCGTCGTAGGTCTTCGTACGATTTTACGATTGTACAGTTTTATTTTATTTTTGTCGTAGGGTTTTCAAGCAGGGCGTGACAGAACCAACCGCCTACAAATATCTAAAACAACCTTTTTTTTTTAAAAGAAGAAGAAAATGACAGCTGATTTGTGGAAGGCCCATGCACGACTAATCCAATAATGCCCTGAGTTTATTCTTTACCAGACTAACTACGCCAGCTATAGAGAGAATATTTGCCGGGGAAGTGTGGCCAACAGAGGGTTTCATTTGCACGCGCAGTTACGTGGGCGAATCATTGCCTTTACCGTGGACTGACTACTAGTATACGGTTAATAATTCTTTTTCCGCCGAATTCTACCATCCATACGCACGTGGGAAAGCCTGGTGGAGGCTACCCCCAGTTAGCGATCGCAGGACGATCGTACCGCGTTCGTACGATGAGCGTACGGCAATCGTGTTCACGCCCCTAAAAGGAAACGCTAAATCTTCAGGAATGCCCAGAGCATTAGCTAACAATAGAGGCGATTTTTGATTGGATCCTCTATAGTGATAAAGTTCCAGATGACAAAATTTCTAGTCCGCAGTATTACCGATCTAATACCACTTGAGACAACCGCTTTCATGGTGTTAAGAATGTACCTATGTCAACATGTAAACAGACGTATCTGTTATATTAAACCTGGCTGTGATACGGGTAGGTAGATCTTTGGCCTGAAACCTAGAGGTCCTAGGTTCGAATCCTGTCATGCCCCGTTGACGTTGTGTCCTTGGGAGAAGCGTTGTGTCCTTGGGAAAAACGTTGTGCCCTTGGGAAAAGAATAGTTTTACACGAATGTCCTCACTTCACTGAGGTGAAAATGAGTACCTAGCTTCGGTTAGGGACGTACCTCGGATAGGAAGTTAAATGGAGGTCATTATTGAGTAGATCCCCGCCTCAAGCACGTAAAAGAACCCAACACACTTATCGAAAAGATAAGGGGTCCTTCCCGGTGTGAGTGGATCAAACGATTCTGTCCGGATATGCAGCTTGTACTGTTCAGTACAAACCTACGCCATGGGGCGGTTTACCGGGTATGCAGTACAAACAAAGGTGCTTCCCGTAACACCTGTTTTTTTTTACTAGTAAGGAAGCAGATAAAGTATTACAAAATGTAAAACATTCTTCCTTAGCTCAATACCATCGGTCTCAAAAAGGAAGATGCATGTTGTAAAGTTTTATGTGACTCAATTAAAACAGCGTGCGTTTGTGTATGTGGAAGGTGGCCCAGTTGAATTCTCAATGCCCAAATGTCCGCTGGATAGTCAAGTGTTTGTTATTAGTCGATCATTTTATTGATCAATAACTTAGCAACTCAACTAGTGACTTGGATTTGTTTTACATATTTAGGTTAAACAGAATAAGACGTTTATAAGAACATACGGACCATCGAAAAGTTAGACCACTAATAGCATAAGGCCACAGCAAGTAAGTTTTTTTTTTATCACATCAGCGCGCTCATTAATTTTGGTCTGATTTTGAAGAGAGAGATAGTAAACATGACGAAAAAGTATCAAAATGGGAAAATATTCTGTGTTGTAGCCTTGATTCTACTTGTGGAAGGAACAGTAGTTCGGTAGCTATGAGTGTAGTTGTAGAAGTGAAACTAGTTCGGTAGTTGTAGATTGACAGTAGTGTGGTAGCCTTGAGTGTAGTTGCCAACTTGGTAAGTGATACCAATCTACCACACTAGTGTCAAGGTTTCTACTCTACTCTACTCTACTCGACTCGACTCGACTCGACTCGACTCGACTCGACGCTACGCTACGCTACGCTACGCTACGCTACGCTACGCTACGCTACTCTACTCTACTCTACTCTACTCTACTCTACTCTACTCTACTCTACTCTACTCTACTCTACTCTACTCTACTCTACTCTACTTTTTGCACTTCTTGAATACAGTAATAAAAGACTTGTCGACTGTGATATCATATTTTGTCGCTTCAATTCTTATTGCAATGTTTATAGTGTATATTTTGAAAATTTAGCCATCTTTTTTTACCCATCTTATTTTCTCGCCATCTCGCATTAAATTTGGAGTCTGCAGAGGATGCCATCCATAAAATTTACTTGCTGTGTGGCCTGATGTGGTTGTATATGCCTGAGTTGAATCTTAAGTAGGAGCTCTCTTTCTCCATGTCATTAAAAGCATCTAATCTTAAGATCTAAATTGTTCAAGAAAGAATCTCAGGCATCAGAAAAGGGCCACTTTGGATGTAAACAAATGTTTCTTAACGTAGTTACCTTTGAAATTTATCGGAGGGTGATCTTTCGTGTTATCAGGAGTACAAAGCATTCATCTGAAATGTCCATCTTGTTAAATGACAAACGCAGTCCCGTAATCCCGTTTTAAGCGTGTGGATAGATAGGACAGGGACGGTTTGGATGTAGAGATCTTCCTAACACCTGTCGTTGTTATCGTGGTAAAGGTATTCCTTTTTTGAGGCCATAGGGGCAGTGGGTTGTTATCCACTGTGTCTATAGCTAGAGCACAGTGTTGGAAGGTGGAGGCCAACCCTTATGGCGGTTCATACCAGTCAAAAGCGAAATACACTGTATTTGGGCGAAATACAGTGTATTTGGCTTTCAAATACACTGTACTTCGCAAATACACTGTATTTCGCCAAATACAACGTATTTCACCCAAATACACTGTATTTCGCTAATACACTGTATTTCGCTATTACACCGTATTTCGCCAAATACAACGTATTTCACCCAAATACACTGTATTTCGCTAATACACCGTATTTCACCCCAAGTACAATGTGTTTGCGAAATACAGTGTATTTGCGAAATACAGCGTGTTTCGCCAGAATAATTAGACATTATTACATTAGGTGTGCAGAGCTTTGTCATATACATGGCAATATTTCGCCACTACTGCTTTGTCAGATGGACAAATAATACATAAGTCGTCTGCGTACGACGCATTTCTCCTCAACGCTCAGGTCAGAAATTTAACAGAAAATGAGACAATAGGCTCTTTGTGGTTACTAGCAGTTAAGTTATCAGAGAAGGCATTGCTCCCACGTACTGTAATTAGTGTAAAGGTCATGAAGATGCTTTTTTCAGTACACATGTAGCCATATGCATACAGACTGTGAAATATACGTTGACCGTATCTACGTGGTAGGTTCACATGATGCAGAAAAGTACCTTTTATTAACTTTAACAATTAGAGTTTGTCAGTCCGTATGTCCCAAGAAAGTCGATCAATTACAACTTGGCGACTTACGTCTGGTGAACACGCTTTCTGACGACAGTATGTAACTTCCGTTACCATTTTTCCATGACCCCGCCTCTGTTCCAAGTGCTTTACTTCTCCTAAGCAGTATTAGTTCGCATTCACTTCGCAACATTGAGTATGTTATAGATGTTGTAAGAGGTAAATAATTAGAATCAACGGAGGATGGAACTATTTGCAAGAATTATCAGATTCCGTCTCTGTTAAATTGCTGAACAAGTCGAAATGCAAAAACAATTCCAGACATTCTTATTATTAAATGAAACAGTTATAATCGTCAACACGGCACTAAATTTGACAGAAGTATTGCCAGACATACTGACTTCTCAACTATAGGTTTTGAAGGCGATGTCACGACATAGTAGCTCCAAAACTGAAATATTTAATTAAGTCCCAAATACATACATGAAATACATTGTACTGGGTCTATACGGTGAGAAACATTGTACTGGGTCTTATACATCACTTTAGGACGAAATACTCTGTATCTGGAGAAACACGCTTTGTTTCGGAAATACACTGTATTTCGCAAATACATTGTATTTGGGGTGAAATACGGTGTATTAGCGAAATACAGTGTATTTGGGTGAAATACGTTGTATTTGGCGAAATACAGTGTATTTGCGAAGTACAGTGTATTTGAAAGCCAAATACACTGTATTTCGCCCAAATACAGTGTATTTCGCTTTTGACTGGTATGAACCGCCATAAACCCTCTCCTTCCACCGCCTTTTACCTCCCCAACCGAAGCCAGGTACCCACTCTTACACCTGAGTGGAGTGAGGAAAGTGCCTTTCCCAAGGATACAACATTGGTGGCATGTCAAGGGATTCGAACCAAGGAACCAATGGTTCTAGGCCAAACACATTGGCTGTTATGCCAGCAAGACGCCACCATATCGTGATATGAAATGGTTTCTTGTAGACTCAGAACATAACACGTTTGTCACTAGAATATCATTTTTCTTTTCCGTACTTTTAGCCTCGATTTTAGTTCCAGCCTCGCTTGCAAGGCTTGGGTTCAGTTTTTTTCCGAGTAGGGTTCTTATTAGCATCATTTGCAGGCTTGGTTGAAAGGAGGGGGGGTCTCACCATGTCCATATGCTTCTTACATATAGGCTGGACGGCTTTCAAAAACGCGGTATCCACCAGATAATCGTTAAGCAATTCGAAAATAGCACATAATAATCCCTAAAAAGTGCCGCCTCGAAGCCTTCTATAGAGGCTAGGTTCGTATAAATGAATCCAACAAACGAATGAAATACAAGCCTAATGATTATGATTAAAGACTTTCTTTTAAGACAGAAGAAATTTTGTGATAGAAAGAAGATGGTATCTTGTTTTCAATCTCATATTTCGGTGCAGAAAGCTTTTTCTGGCACAGATATTTAACAGGTTGGAACGGTTTGTAACAACTGTTTAGAAAAGAGCCGTGCGTTCGGCGAATTCCGCGAAACGGGCGGATTTCCGATGGGAGGGTTTACCGAAAAAACACGAACATATTTGACATGCTTGACTCTCGAAAAATTTGTGGCTGTTGAGATGAAGAGCCACGATTGCATGTCAACGGGCAAGACTAAGTCTATTGTATGGCTCATGTCCCCGTGGCGCAAGCGGTAACGTAACCACGCTGCTTGGAGCCATCTGGATCAAATTCCGTGAATCCGTGGGCCGGAGTTCAATCCTAGGGTCGGACACCCAGCGTTTTACCCAGCTTGGACATGTTGTAAGGAATTGCATTATTTATTTCGGATGATGACGTTAAGTTACCGTGGGCCGGGGTTCGATCCTAGGATCGGACACTCAGCTTGGACACGTTGTTAGGGATTGCGTTCACTGTTTCGGATGGTGACGTAAAGCCGCATGAGGGAGCTTCGGGTGTGAGTGTCAAACCTCTGCACGTAAAAGAACCCAACACACTTATCGAGAAGAGTAGGGGTGACCCGGTGTGCTAGGCTAAAAACGCGAGCCGTAGCGAAGCCGTATTGCACTACCACTAGCTACATTAAAATGCATAATGCTTCACCTCAATTGACTGACTGGATGACTGCTTTACCTTGCTCTACCTTTACATCAATTAATGTACGCTGCGTACGATTGCATAGATTGATATTGAACGTATGTTGTTCCGTACGTCTTTTTTCGACGATGACATGATGACCAGAACAAATCGTTGGATATTGGAGATGTGTCGAAATTTTTCAATAATATGTAAATAATAATTCCATTCAATATTCGGCTAATATGTAGTTTGCTCTCCAGCCCAAAAATTGTTTCTTACAAGCGACGATCTAAAAGTCTACGACAATTCCCTGGCGGGTAAGGCACATTATACGAATTTTCTCTAGCTTCGGTTAGGGACGTCCCTCGGATAGGACGTTAGATGGAGGTCCCATGTTTGAGGAGAGCTACACCTCAAGAACGTAAAAGAACCCACCACACTTATAGTGGTCCTTCCTGGCGTGCATAGATCATATAAATCTGTCCGGATATGCAGCTTGTATACTATTCAGCACTCTCCAAGCAGAGGTTGGTGGGGAAGATTGTGACCTTTTTATCATATGCGCCAATAGAAAGGCCACAATCTTCCCCACTCACCTCTGCTTGGAGAGTACTCTTCAGTACAAACCTGGTGTGTTACGCCACGAGGCGTTTTACCGGGTATGCAATGCAAACAAACAAACATGAATGACTATCTCTACCAACAATGCCCCCCCCCCCCCCCCAACCCAACACTTGCAGAATAAACTATCTTCCGCCACCCGTGAAAAAAAATGTCAGACACCGCAATTTGTCGGTCCCATGAAGATACCACGAAAACACCCCGCATTTCATGTCATTCCTTGTAGGAACACGATATCGGATTACACTAATTACAACGTAATGAAGTAAATCATTCTTTTTTTGTCGACATGATCATCATAATTATGATGATACTAATCATCACATAAAATATACATATAAAGTCGTGACAAACGTCATAAAAAAGTACACCTGTTTTCGACGTAAAGACAGCAGTTTGGGGGTTAAACTAAAATGACAAGCATTTGTAGTCATCCAGCCGTTTGTTTGTTTTTATTGCATACCCGGTAAACCGTCTCATGGCGTAACACACCAGGTTTGTACAAAAGAGTACAAGCTGCATATCCGGACAGAGTTATTTGATACACTCACACCGGGAAGGAGTCCTACTCTTTTCAATAATTGTGGTGATTTCTTTAACGTGCTCGAGGTGTGGCTCTCCTCAAACACAGGACCTCCATTTAATGCCCTATAGGAGAGGACGTCCCTAACCGAAGCCAGGTGCTCATTTTCACCTGAGTCGAGTGAGGGAATTGTTCTAAAGTGCATTTTCCAAGGGCACAACATCGGGACCTTTCAGGAATTCGAAACAGCAACCCTAACCACAAGGTTATCGTTTTGGGGGGTTAAAATCACTAACATTTGTAGTGATCCGCAAATCTTTTGGAACTATACGGTCTGCCACTTTAAGTCCCTTTCCGGTTTATCTAAGACACAAGCAGAAAAACCTAAACAGATAGAGTTGTGAGAAAGAGAACATGCGTAACTTTGTGATGACAACTAAAATACGCTCCGATATTGTATTTCTTTTCGGTTTGTATAAGAGGTGTCGGTGTGCGTGGGAAATTATCTAGTATTTTGTAACTCAAGAAAAAAGGTAGAATTTTGCATGTTTTGGGAGAATTAGGTACAAAACCCCCTCTCTGCATGCATGAATAGTTTACGTAAGCTCTTGAAAATCTACAGGTAGAAAACCCGCATTTGGGGCTTATTTGCATAGATGTTTTGCTGCAGCCAATCAGGGCCGCGTTCTGGCGGAGTGATCTGAGGGGAAGTTTTTAACGCGCGACAGAACTTGTTTGCCCAGTTGGGGTCGTCAGGTCGAGCGCGAAGGTTGCATGGGACGATCGAGCTCTGAGAGCGGCCAACATCGGAAACTTCCTCCGTAGTTTTGGGACAAGAACAGGCGGCATTTGACGAAGAAAAGGAGCTAGCCACCGACAAAACTCCGTTTCTGGACACTGAGACGTATATATATCCAGAAATTTCGGCGAAATCGCGGCTCTCAACAAATTAGTTTCCTCAGAACATTTCAGTGAAACGTCTTTTGTGAATCTTCGACATTTAAAGACATGAAGCGACTGGATCTTGCCAACTATCGGACAACGTTACCAGAATCTTCAACGATAGCTAAAGACCAGAGCGTTCCCACGGGCCAAACCGTGTGCACCAAGGCGTGAACCCCGATGAAAGATCACCGATGCGCCGGCGAGACCTCCTGCGGGCCGGGTCCACCCCTGCCCCGAGGGAATCTCCTAGTTCTGCACGTTCCCTTATCACTTCTTCCGCCGAGCTCGTGTCTATGATTAAGCTGGACGGAGAACTGATAAGGGCCCGTGCTGAACATCTATCCATCCGTCCATCTTTCCTTCTGTCTATTCTGCAAAAGTAGGAGTAACTAAAGTAGCGCCCGTAGTCACGTATTTTGTTGCAACAATAGGGTCTAACCCCCATGTCGCGACGGTAAGTAGCACACCTGCGGAGAGAATCTATAGAAAACGCAAGAGTTCATCGCCCTTTCCCCTTCTTGGTTAGACAATAGGTTGGTAGACTATGAAAACTGATTTAGAATAGCTCTCAGCTTATAAGAATCTCTTTACAAAATCTTAGAGTAATCGTTTCTCACTAAATTGTTAGAAAATTAAAACAGCCTTGCGAATCTTAAAGCAGTTTTAGATTGTGGTGATTTTTGTTGGGTTTAATGTGGAGTAAGAAAACTGATAGCTCTCAGCTTATAAGAATCTCTTAACAAAATTTTGAAGAAATTGCTTCTCATCAAACTGTTAGAAACTCAAAACAGCCTTGCCAATTTAAAACAATTTCAGATAGTGTTTTTTTTGTTACATGGAGTCAGGACATGTTGGTTGTCGTGTTAGTCGTGTGTGAAAGTATTTGCTGTCGTCTCTTTTTACAGGAGTTAAGATTTAAAGATAGCCTTAAATCTAACACCGGAAAAACTGTCTAGATTGTAGTTGTAGATAACAGTTTTATGGCTGATAACTAGATAAACCTTAATCTTCGCCCTTAAGGATAAATAAATCACCCGTAATCTTTACCAAGAAAAGCCAAGAAAGATAAATAAGTTGTAGTTTCTAATGTCGTTGTTAGTTTGGCTTGTGAGTTTTTATGAAGTTATGATTTCATAGAATAGATTTTCTATGTTTCCAGTCAAGGTAGGATTGTACTCATTTTTCATTCAAACAAACTATAGAAAAGACAGCGGTGTAACACCCAAGCGACACGCTTATGCATAATTTGAACACATAATTTGAAAACACAATTATTCTTAGTCAACCAATATCTATCTCTTTCCGAAAGTAAACACAAGTTCTTTGTACAAAATACCTAACCACAAAATACTTAACCACAAAAGTACTTTTTACGAAATTACCTAACATTAAACACTTGTACAAGAAAGGCTAAAGTTTGATTCCACAATTGTTGTCAGTACACACTAAAAAGTCAAATAGTGGATGAAATGTTACGTTTTTTCACGTTCTATGGCACCGTATTGGGAGGCTATAGATATGAGATTCTTCTACTGTAAATATTACCGTAAAAAAGTACTAGTTTTCTGTTTCTTCAGCCTTCTAACTAAGTCCCGGGTTCAAATTTCTGTGTCAAGACAGCTCGGTTGAGACTGCACCCGTCTTTCGGAAGGGACGTTAAATTGGGGTCCCGTGTTCGAAGAGGTGCCTTGAGCACGTTAAAGGGGAAGGGCTAGCAACCCCTCCCTGTGAAGAATATACCCTGCTACAGAAACAGCAAGGAAACTTGCTGCCCTATGCGCCACTAGGCACTACAAGGGTCTGAACGAATGTGTCTGTCCGTCACAGTATGTTACACCATGCTGAGATTTGAATCACTCTCTCTTAACGCTTGACACCCTTTAGAGCTTTACTTTGTAATTATTTCGGACCACATAAGCGTTCACTTATTCTCCTCCGGCTTTTTTTGGACATGTAGAATTTACAACGCGCTATAATTCACCGAAATTGTCCTAACTAAGCCAGCTCTCTCAGAATACACGAGAATGGTTTTGTCTTTAACATATGCTGTTAAACAGTAGTTGTATTCAAACTACTGGATGCCAGACCCCCGGTCTTTAGATATCTATAGTGTGGGGTCTAACTCAAAGGTGCCTGTTGTAGAATTTCCTCGGGGGCTTGTTAGCCATAGAGCCGAGGAGTTGGCCGGTGTAGGCCCTGGAAACAGTCTGGCGTCTAGGCTATATTTAAACATGTATTGATGTGTTTACAATTAACAATTGTGTTTTTTTCGTCTTTCTGTAGTTCAATTTAAACTAAGCATAGGTAAAAGACAGAAAACAGTTGTTAGATTTCGTTACAATGTGTGACTTCGTGACACAAATTTGTCGTTAACTAGAACTGTTTTCATCGCTCTTCTTTCATGTTAACTTGTTCGGAACGCCAATGCATGGCAGAAATGTCGTCAGAGGATTTAAGCATAACAGCAAATATTGTATAGCAATGCGATATAGTTTCAACGACTAAGCTAACAGGTGTTCTTTTTGTTGTACAACTACTAGCCTTCGTTGTTTTTGTGTACGTCATTTGTACCAAGCCTTGCAACGTTGAAAAATAAACACAATATATGAATCTATTCATTTGTTTGTATTCACTTTATGATAAACTTTTAGCTAACTATTTTGAGTAATTTCCTTGCCTTAGTTAGTTTATAAATCAACAAGTTAATGATGGTGAATTGCTTCCCTATGTGAAGATTTTGTAAACATTTTTAGGCCAGCGAACATGGTAAATTTTTGTCGGAAAGTGTCGGTGACTTTTCCCTGAGTTTCCCCCAAGTCTACCCTACCTAGGCCCCTTGTATATACGTGTTCGTGCCCCGTGTCTTTTGTGTTGTATTGTCTGGTGGCATCCCGCCCTCAGGCTATTTCAAGTACCGAGCTCGCCCTGTTTTGTGATGCCAGTGTCCCACAAACCGCACACAGAAAAATACCCCCGCCATTGTCACTCCAAAACATTTGCGGATTTCTAAAAACCACTTATAATTCTCACACGAATACCCGCATGGATATCCAAGGTACGTGCTTTTTAAAGGGAGACATCCTAAACGTAAACAAGACAAGATTTTGAGAAGGGCTAAGCCGACGCCGTCGTCTGTAGTTTTGGTAATACGTGACCAGCTTTCTAAATAGATAAAATGGCGGATCGTGTTTTGAGGATGCCGCAAGGGTACACCTGACTATGCGGGGTATCTGTTGTTAAGACGAGTGTCTTGGATTTCAGACGAAGACGTCCACACAAGGAGTGTTATTGTTGTCCTTAAAACTGATCTTGGTAAACTTAAGCCTTGCGGAGAAGCTAAGTAAACAATGCGTGTGTCATTCTCATATCCTTTGTGACATTCAGAGCACTAGTATTGATAATATGATACAGCAAAGGGGTAGGATGAGTCCGGTTTGAACTTTAACCTTCCTTTGTCCATTGTACACTTCAGAACAACTCCTGAGGTTAGAAATTGTTCTATTCTTTTTCAAAACACAGTCATACATAAACGAAGTGTTCACGCATTCTGCCGCCATTCGATAAGGCAAAAGAAATTGGAATTTTCATTGGTCTGGTAAAACTGAGAACGCTGCAAGTAAATTATGGCATGCATAAAATGTAACATTCCTGTTTTATTGCACAGTTTATGAGATTCGAAAAGAAATAAAAGTTGCACATAAAATTCTTACATCATTCTGAATACAGTTGTCAGGAAAAAATAATTGTCGAAAGACAACATAACTCTTGACTTGACAGAAAAATAGGGACAATCCCTCACACAAGGAGGTTATAACGTTATAGACTTTATAGCCTCCTTGTACAATACAACGCATTCTGTTCAAATTCGGCGTTCCACTACAAGACAGTTGTACAACACATGTACAACTATTCCACGACCCTTGCAGAAATAACAACCTTGTCTCGAACATCGCCAAACTTATAATGACGTTTCCGACTTTTTTTCGTCCTACAAAGATTAGTTGTCAACCTTTTCACCAAAAAACGATGCCGTCGCTGGATTAAGAAGTTTCGAAGAACAATCTCAAGAAGAGAATTGATAACTAGAGAAATATGACAAGAATTATCTCTCCCATCTGTATATATGATTCGAACTATGAAAACAAAATGTAAAAAAACTAGTAAAGAAATCATATTCACTACGTTGCATCTGTAAGACCCCCATTCCACTAGACGGCGAACGCGTTGCGACCTACAATTTGTGTAATTTTTAACATCGTTATTTGAATATATTGTAAAATGTAGAAGTAAGACTGAAAAGACAATAAAATAGAAACGCGTGAAAAATATTCATTTTTTAAATCTATGAAATTCGTTGAGCGCCCTGTCTAATTTTAGCGAGGTTGCCGCCCAAGTGGATATTGGGGATGTAAGGCGTTTTAAGGGCCTCCTGTGTTTTGTTTATTTGTTTACCGTGAAACAAGGGATGAGTAAAAAAGCGTACACAACTTTACAGACCATTACCCCAGGAAATGTACGATGTAACCAAACATAACAAATATGGCTAACATATTGCATTGTATTCTGTATCGCTTCTTACATTTGCATTTATATAACCAAGTTAGCATTTTCCACAATATATTAAAGCGATGTAAGATATAAAACTCCTCTAAGTTTAAATGGGGGGGGGGGGCGCCCCTAGAAATCCTTTTAATGCTAGGGTCATATTTGTAACGTAGGGCCTAGCCTGGTAGCTTGCGACAACGAAACATACGATATAATAGACAACAAAACACACAAAACGTTAAAAAAATTCTCCGTACCATAAATTATGCATATTCTTGATATTTGAGATGCATTTTTTTATTCCGATGTTTTCTTGGACCTCGGGTTGGAAATGTGACCCTACCGTAAGAGGGTGTTATCTGGACATTGAATAGCACACAACCGTTTTATTGGGCCTAGTCGCGAGTTTAATTTCACAGTTGGATTTTCGGCTATGACAGGGCTGTTCTTCGACAATGATATATTACAACTCTTTTTGTCGCAAGACAGCTGAATTTTGCATACGACACATGCACACAACAGTTCCAAAAGAACGCAGCTAATTTTCTGTCGTAACCAGTCGCGAAACTATCGTACGACGAGTGAGGCCTTTCATAATCGTGATTTGGTCAATCTAGAAATAAAAGGGTAAAAGTAGTACCCAAAACATTGTACATGGCGATGGTCTTGTGTACATTGTTGGAATGCGGAGCCCATCCCTCTCCTTCCACTGTCTTCTACCTCCCCAACTGAAGTCAGGTGCCCATTTTTACACCTGGGTGGAGTGAGGAAAGTGGTGTTAACCTTACCCAAGGACACAACGTCTAGCCAGGAATGCCGGGAATTGAACCCGTGACTTCTCAATTTCTTGTTCACCAATCTGGAAATGTACGGCGCGTGGATAGGGATTTTAATAAAGGTGCGGCCCCTTTTTCACCTGCACCCGGAAACATACACAAACAACATTCCATGCACGCAAGGGGGGAGGGGGGATTTTAACTCAGATAAAGTCAGGGACGGTTCAGAATAGGTTTTTGGGGAGGGGGTAACATAAAAAAACATAGAAACATAAAAGATATGAATTTGACAGAGAATGTAACAAAATATATCAATTTTACAAGAAATGTGACAGAAAAAGTTGAGAAAAATGGAATGGAGCGATAGAAAAAAATGGCGGGAATTGGTACTGTTGTTACTTGAGGAAAGTCGTCCGACGAGTGAGGCCTGACTACGGGTGACGTAGAAATATATACTGAAATATGACTTTCACTGAGAATGTAACAAAAATGTATCAATTTTACAGCAAACGTGACAGAAAAAGGTGAGAAAAATGGACTGGAACGATAGAAAAAATGGCGGGAATTGGTACTGTTGTTATAAATACTTGAGGAAAGTCGTCCGACGAGTGAGGCCTGACTACGGGTGACGTAGAAAAATATACTGAAATATGACTTTCACAGAGAATGTAACAAAAATATATCAATTTTACAAGAAACGTGACAGAAAAAGTTGAGAAAAATGGACTAGAATGATTTTAAAAAAATGGCGGGAATTGGTACTTTTGTTCTGTTCTTGATATTTCTATCCCCCCACAAGATTATTCTTGTTTGTCCCTTAGATTGAAAGATACTGATCTTTAGTCTGGAAACAGGAAGTTGATACGTTAACCTCGGTTAGACGCCAATTGCACTGAGCTGAATAAATCTTCAGGTGTTATAGTGCACAAAGCACTCGGTTCGAATCCCATGACATGTCACCGATGTTGTGCCCTTGGGAAAGGCACTTTATATGACTTTCCTCACTCCAGCCAGGTGTAAAAATGGGAACCTGACTTCGGTTGGGGAGGTAAAAGGTGGTGGAAGGAGAGGGATAGGCTCCACCTTCCAATACCGTGCCCTAGACACAGTGGATAACAACTTACTACCCCTATGGCCTCAAAAAAGGGACTACCCTTACCTTTTACCTTTACACAAAGCACTTCCAGGCAAAATTTAGGAGCGTTACATTCATAGAATTCCATGGTATATCTATGACCGTGCTATAAACATAGAACACCTTTCAAACTGTTATGGTTAACTGGGTAGAATATATACATACAGAACAAAAAGACAATGTCTTTAAAGTAGCTTATATTGTTTCTCAATAATGGCAATATTATTGTTCAGTTAAAGCCGTCTGTTTGTGATTTTAGTCAATATTAAAAGGAAGTGGTAAATACATTAAATTCTAAAACAATTCACACTGTACTCTCAACATACCATCTCTTGTTTTCACAATCTATACTGCACATATAGAGTATACAGAACAGGAAAAGAAGACAAAAAAGAGATTCTAAAATATCTTTATTGCTTTTTAAAGACAAAATTATTCCTGGCATCCGTAGTTTTTTTTTCTTGACTATGAAATTAAAATACAATCCAGTGCCGGAAACTAGCCCCATATTCGCACACCGTGACAATTACATGGTCGAAATATGACTAACTTGACACATAAGGTCAGACATACCTGTGAAAAATAGCGAGAAGACTTAACACTAGGGGCGAGGTTTTTGCCTTAAGGCTACGTCGGACCGTCGCACATAGGTACAGGAGATTATCACCTGTGCCAATTAAGTGGTGATCCGTTTCTTAAGGGTGTCAAAACGTCGCGGCAGAAGCGTGGGAAAATTCAGGTGGTGTTGTCTTAAGGAGGAAAGGGAAGACATGTCTTTTTTAAAACTTCATTCGCTTCACGGAGCTTCTTAAAGGCAACCAAAGCAATATTAGGACCAAAAAAAGGAAACAAAGAAAATGCTGAAATCTTTTTGCTAGCGACATTTACTATCACTGTTTAGCACATTTTCGTAATAAATTCATACTTTGAGCATTTTAAAACCACGCAAAACGTGCCTTATGATGATCCCCTTAGTTTCGCGAGCCTACAAAAACCCCGGCGACGATTTTCAGGGACTTCTCACATCACAACAATGTCGTATTTTTGAATGATGGACATCGCTATACATTGTGATAGTGTTGTTTGAGCTTATCATGTATAGAAATCACAAAATAAATTGACCTTCAAAATCCGATTTTCGGGCCCTAATATTGCTTGGGTTTCCTTTAAGTATTGTTTTAAAGACTACACGGGACTTAAAGAACAGATGACACCTTAAGGGTCAAGAAAAGGGTGTGTGTGTGTCATTAAAGTGCATATTTTTTCGAGTCAGTAACGAATTGTTCATTTTCCTTCTTTATGTTTTGTCGCCGTTAACTAGAGTCTCCAGGCTGTTCATGTAATTTTTTTCTCAAGTTACAAAAAATGTGATTTAGTATTAACGGTTTTGCATATCTTGTAATGCTATAATTGTGTATCATTCCAGTGGGTGTTCTTTTATCATATTTGTTGGGATCTTATGTTATAGGGCTTGCAGATATAGTGTAAACATTAGTTAGTTTTATTTACACTAAATTCGGCTCTAAAACGGTTTTAGATTTACGCTGTGTGGCGTCGTGTTGACTGAGCGGTTAGGGGGTTTGGCCCCGAAACCCAGAGGTCCTTGGTTCAAATCCCATGACATGCAACCAACGTTGTGCCCTTGGAAAAGGCATTTAACAAGACGTTCTTCACTCCACATATCTATAGGTGTAAAATGGGTACTTGTATTCGGTTGGGGAGGTAAATGGCGGTGGTGGAAGGAGAGGGATGGGCTCCGACTTCCAATACCATGCCCTAGACACATTGGATAACGACCCACTGCCCCTTCGGCCTCAAAAAAGGCTATGGGACTACCTTTACCTTTACCTTGTGAAACTATATCAGTACACACAAAGCCATGATTTACCTTCTTTGACTAGAACCATTTCTGATTAAATCTAAACAGTCGTACCACTCTTTTCGAAAAATTATGGAGCAATTGTTTCAAAATATGAAAACAAAGTAATCAAGTGTTACAAAATCGTGACAAGAATCAATCTAGAATGTAAAGTGTGAAGACAGCCATTTGTAGAGACGTGTTAACGGGAGATGCCTTAAGACACCTGAAGACATTCCAGGTGGGAAAGTCCTGACACGTTTGACATCTAAGGTGTTTACAGACAGATAAACTCCCCCAGACCCCTGTATCTTTGCGGTCTTGAGGTGGTGACTAAGACAATTATATGGTTGTAAAGAGAACGTGTTTTATTTCAAAGGGTTTCGGCTGACAGTCTAGACCATTTGACGATGTGTCACTGCACGTAGGCATGGGGCAGGTGGTCGCCAGAATGGAGAGAGAGAGAGAGAGAGAGAGAGAGAGAGAGAGAGAGAGAGAGAGAGAGAGAGAGAGAGAGAGAGAGAGAGAGAGAGAGAGAGAGAGAGGAGAGAGAGAGAGAGAGAGAGAGAGAGAGAGAGAGAGGAGAGAAAGGAGAGACTTTTTTCGAACCCCCCTCCCCGTTTCACCCCACTGTCCCCTACAACTATCTCTGTCTGTACGGACGGCAGATAAACCTTGACCTCGAACGACCTCTCAATGTAGAAGAGTGAGAGACAGAAAGAGGTAGAGAGTGAGGGAGAGAGACTGAGAGAGAGAGAGAGAGGGAGAGAGAGAGGGAGGAAGAGAGAGGGAGAGAGGGGTTATATCAAGCAAGAATACGGGTTATATCAACTGTATAATGGTTCATGTTTTGCACCATTTGAATGTGTAATGGTACATGTTTGCACACTTAAATGATGTAATATGTATCTTTGTTATATTCTGCCTCTTGACCTGAATGAAAAGCGGCCTGCAGGACGTTTTTAGCTTCCCATGAGTAAACAAGGGTCGAAGCAAGCAAGCAAGCAAACAAAAACAAACAAACAAACCAAACCTACGTGAGGACACACCCCTGTGTACAGCCAGAGTCGTACCGTTTGTAGAAGTCATCGCCATTTTGTGTTTCACATTTTACGAACTTTCTTGTAACCTTGGATGACTAGTGTTGTTTTACAGTTCCGATATGTTTAAGGTCCTTTACTCTTTAAATGTAAAAAAGTACTTTATGAAGAATCTTACTCCCTCCAACTTTGACAAGTGATAGTGAAAGGAAAATGATATCGAACCAGTTTAGCTCAAATGAACTCAATGAACAGATGAGCTAATCTTCCACTGGTTGTGACAGGAAGACAGACGCTATGTACAGTATTTACAGGTTCATTGTACCGGGAAAATTCCCCTAGCTCTTTTCGACAAGCGCAGTGAACAGTGGACCACGGCTTAACGTCCCGTCCTAAGGACTGCAACCTTTTCCTGTAGCGTGCATGTCGGGTGAGAGACACAGCCGGGATCGAACCCGGGGCTTCTAGTTCCAGAGGCAAGATCGCTAACCACTGGACAACGCACGCTACCTTACAGGTGATGTGTCTGGTCCGGCTTGTCTGGTAACGCCGTCAACAAGTCTGGATTGATCTGATCTGAATATCAAAAAGGAAAATAAAGAAATGTTCAGTAATAAAGTCATTTTTTCATAATCTTAAAACTTTGCTCAGTTATTTTTGTCCCAAGTGAGAGCAGATTCAAAATGGCGCCGGACTTTGGAAAGGGACTATTGCTATACACACATTCCTGTTTTTAAAATGTTTTCACATTTACGGATGAGAACAAAGGGTAAAAGAGAATGTGCACATTGAAAATGTACAATTTTTTTGCGAGGAATGCCCTGTTTTAGAGCAGGTAACGTTATGATTATTGGAAAGACAACGAATCTTTTTTGACATTTAAAAACGTGTCAAAATGTAATGACCTGATAAAAAACTTACTGGACCTGTGGATAAAAAAATGGGGACACAAAATGAAAAGATAATTAACCCCTGACCCTTCAGCCAATATAATTGTCCGGAATTGTCCAGTCCAGCGTTTGTGACTTCCAAGTGACTGACCGTCGGCCATCGGTGTCATCCGCTGCAGGGCACAAAATTATTGTGAGGCCTTGTTAATTCAAATACATGTATATGGATGACATCCGCGCGGGCATCAATTTTGGTCAAACGTTTTTGACCGTACAGTAAATCGTACAAAGCAGCGGCAAGGTTAGCAAATATATACCGCAAATTACAAAAAAAGATATTAGCAAATGGATACTAATTATATAATGTCGTTAGATGCCAAAGTTGATTCTAAAGTCAAAGAAGAAGATGTGAAAAACAACAATTTGGCTCGCCCCTGAGGGGTTGCCAAAAATGAACAAAAAACACACCTTCTTGGCTTAGGTAAATCTATAGTCTTGAAATCAAACTAAAATTGCAATTTCAGGCGACTGGCGTCGGTTTAAGCCACTTTGCGAATGCCTTTCGCAATTAGGAGTAATAAGGCGCAACCCAGTGAGTTACCCGTACGCTTTAGCACGTCCCGACATGTATGCTGTTCAGTCCTTCAGAATGTGACCCAGTACAAGGGTCGCTCTACTTGTTCTTTCCTCTATTTTGACGACCAGGTATTGTTAATAGAGGCCTCTGATACAGGACTTTTGAAAATGACGAAATTATTTCTTTTATTAGGAAACATTTTCATTTTTCAAGATAATGTTGTCCAACCATAGAAAAAATTGACGACGACAACAAAATTTGATCCATTTTTTGTCTAATTATTATAAGAATTGGACACACTCCACTATTTCTGTGTTGAAAATAAGACAACAGCATAGCAATAGGGCTTGCCAATCCAATGTGACCGTTTCTAATGGGTATATATGACTTGCTGAAAATATATCTGTAGTACGAACAAGAAGTTCTATGCGGAATGTTTAAAGATTGAACCATATCCTGAATGCGGTACGTTTCGAGTGCATAAGATTGTGCTGTTTCACTGAACTAATTGTGCTATATGCCGTTAAGTTCTGAGCTAATATTTTCGGTCTACAACGTCTTTTTGTAGCCTCTATTAGGCTCAAGAGGCGGCTGCTCAAACTGTACTCCTATGGCGGCCTAACTCTTCTGGCATGTTATCTGTCTACTTGGCCAATTTCTACTCTTTCCAGCCGCCTCTGGGGCCTAGTAGAGGCTATATTCTTGCGGAGCAAGCCATGTTTATCATTTTCTTCTGTCACTTTACAATCACTACACAAGATAGTGTACATACGTCACTAAACAATGGCGGACTTGTTCAAATCGTCACCTACAAATAGTGACGTCATGGAGTACATTTCGAGTGCATAAAATTATGCTGTTTTGCTGAACTAATTGTGCTTATGATGCCTACTTATGTTCTGAGCTAATATTTTCGTTCTACAACGTCTTTTGTAGAGAAAATCATGTTCATCGTGGCCATATATGTATACCATTGTTGATTGTTTGCATGTATAGTTGTAGAAGACCTTATGAAAGTCGCTGTACTTTTGTTGTGTCAATAAAGATGCTACTTTACAGTATCATTACTCAATTTTTAAATTAAGTAGTTATACTGTAAAGTAACATCTTTAAAATTTACATACGTCATCAAACAATGGCGTCCTTGATGACTACGCGGGTCAGTTTGTCAAACGACAGAGAAAGAAAATAGATCCCCTTTAAGTCGAGTTAAGCCGTTTCAATCAAGTCTAGACGTTTTCAAGGAGGTAAAGAGGATTTCTTGAAGATTAACCCAAATTCCTTAGCCTGACACCTGGGCAATTTCCCTTGTTCAACAAGTCGTCTTATTACCTTCGTCAGCGTTCGTGTGTGTGTATGTGTGTGTGTGTGTATGTGTGTGTGTGTGTGTGTGTGTGTGTGTGTGTGTGTGTGTGTGTGTGTGTGTGTGTGTCTGTGTGTCTGTCAACATGATAACTCGAGAATGCCTGGATGGATTGTTTTGATATTTGGTATGTAGGCAGGTCTTGATAAGACCTATAAACGATTAGATTTTGGGCCCCCTGGCAACTTGTTAAGATACTGCAGCGGAACTTCTGTTTATGATATCTCGTATTCTGAACAAGCTACCGTCACGAATTTTGGTTGGTAGATAGCTCTTGAGTTCGGAAGTTGGGGCCCTCAAGCAGCTTTCATGCGTCACCAATGACATTAAACTACAACAGTTACTGATTACAGGCAACCATCATATCAAATTATCAATCAATGAACTTTTCTCGAGTCTTAAAAAGATAATGATAATTATGAGTCCAACGCTCTAACCGTCACATCGCTGCCAAAAAGATAATTGCGCTACATGTCGCGTAGAAAAACTCAATTTTAAGTAGACACGCGACTAAACTTAACATCTTTATGGTAGACTCTTCCATGCTCCAGAACAGCTTATAAGCCAACATACTTCAAAATGACACCCCATACCCCACACAGCGTGTTTAAGCTCATTCCTCTATCCACTCGCACGTTTAAGGTGGATTAAGAACGCAAACTGAGAACTCTTCAAGTTTTGACCTAAAAACAAGTAATTCCTAATGTCACAACTGTCGTCTGCTGCGGGTAGGATCTCCAAGCACAGGTTAGGCTTCTTCAACGCGTGTTTACGAAAATATGAAAGCACTAGAAAGATGTACCATTCGATGTTTGATAACATCAGAAGGGTTTTGATTTAGTACAGACGTAAAAAATCCCGGACACTCCTTCCCCACTCGACCGAAACCTCTGCTTGGAGAATAGTTGCTAGCCCTTCCTTTAAACGTGCTCGGGACCCCATCCCCAATTTTACGTCCCTTCCTATAACTTGGCAATTTGAACAAGATTGTGGGCAAAATAGATATCTACGATATCTTTCAATTCGTCTAATATTTTCATTTGCTGCCACTTTGATCACTGATAAATTTCATACAAACTGTTCATCGATAAAAAAGATGTTGCCTTTAATTACAAAACTGGTATGTGATGCAGTTATGCGAAGCAAACAAACAAACAAACAAACAAAGAAACAAAAATTGCTCGAACCATACTACAACATTTACTGACATAACGTTGGGTAACCTAAATTCGGGATTTTTCCGATAGTGGTTGACTGAAATCAATCTAGCAGAACAATAAACCATCCTTTTTTTCTATTATTCTGTCAGTATCATGTACTATCTTTGCACTAATCATATATATGGTAGATTTTGTCTCTAGTCGTGCTGACACCATAATATTTCAACTTCAAACTACCGTCCGCCGCACGCACAATTACGGTGCTGTCGGACAGGGGGGCACATTAATTCGGGAGAGAAGATTCGTCTTGAATATCTTACCGCTAATCACATTTTATACAACAGCTATTCGTTCTATCCTTGGCTTGAGGAGAGTGCTATGGATATAGACGTGTCCAAGTAAAAAAAATACACGAAAAAACGGCCGTACCGCACACATCAGGCCAGTTCGGGAACAACCCGTGTGTTGAGTCGGTAGAAGTTCACTCAAAGTCGGCCCATCGTCATCATCGGGCAACGTGTAACGTTACATTATTCATGGGAAGTTAGCTGGATGCCGTAGCAATGGTAATACCACTATGTCCATGTGTTCCTTGTTGTGTTAGGAGCAAACTTTGAGGAAAATATCTTCCTCAGTCCACTATCACACGCAGCATTTAGACAAAAAGTGTTCCTCACAAACCTTTGTCGTCTGCTTGACAACAGGATTCTGGTTAACAATATGGCGGCGGGAAAATACCCGTGCCGTAGGTTGTAGCAACAGAGAGGAGTTTTGATGATTGATTACACTTAGAATCCAGTTGCAGGTTAGCAAAAGAGATTGTAATAAGTTGTCTTATAAATAATTGTGTTTAGCAGGCAGGAGATGTGACATTTGTCTTATAAACCAGCGAACAACCGTGCTGGGTGATTCTCCCAAGAGGCCCCCAGACTCTGTCAATAAGGGACGGAGAGTTTTTGACGTCGCCAACTTCTAATGCATGGTTATCGAAGCTTTTCAGCCAGTGTTCTGAATATGTTAGTCTATCTGCTTTGCATTGCTGGCGTTATAACTGATTTTGCATCTAGCACATATCCCTAAATACCCCGTTTTCGAAAAATCCCGACTTTAAGTACCCCACGAATTTAAGTTACCCAACGTTATATCACTTATACGATCATTGGAGCTGAAAGATTCACACAGGAAAAACGCTAAAAGTCGTACGTTTCTACTGCAAATTTTCTAAAATGAGTGTGTTGTACTGTAAATGAAAATGGAGCATGGTTAGCATGATTGACGTTTATGTCAGACGACATTTAGGTCAACACGACAACAAGGATATGCCAAGACAGCGAAATGGCGCCAAAATTTCCTCAGATGTCGTCCAGTCTCAAAACTCTTGAAAACTCCATGGAACAGAAAATCATTTCGTGCAACTAAGTGATTAAGAAAAGCTAAAAAACAATGATTATGAAACAGAGGAGGGCTTTGGGGTCTCGTTTATGTGTTGTCCTGTAAATGATTGACGTCTATTGCAGACGACGTTTTGGCTAACACAGCGAAATGGCGCCAAATTTTCCTCTGATGTCGTCCAGTCTTAAAACTCTCGAAAGTCAAAGGATTGAAGATGATTTCGTGCAACTAAGTGATTAAGAAAAGCTAAAAGACAATGATTATGAAACAGAGGAGGGCTTTCGGGTCTCGTTTATGTGTTGTCCTGTAAATGATTGACGTCTATTGCAGACGACGTTTTGCCTAACACAGCGAAATGGCGCCAATTTTTCCTCAGATGTCGTACAGTCTCAAAACTCTTAAAAACTCCATGGAACAGAACATCATTTCGTGCAACTAAGTGATTAAGAAAAGCTAAAAGACACTTATCATGAAACAGAGGAGGTCTCTGGGCTTCGGGGTCTCGTTTATCAAAGCTGACAGCCGAAGATTTTCTGTCAGTATCGCCTGCGGTCTCAAACCGTTTACAGCGTAGATTCTCACGATCCCAACACAAAGAGAAGGATTTGTTTGGCTCCCGAAAGAACGGACGAAAACAAAGGCACCCAGCTTGTCGAGCGATTAAAGTTTTAGATAAGGCAGTGTTTAATTAAGTACAGTCTCTTTGATTACAGGTGAGGCTAATTAGAAACCACCAGTCGCTTCGAGGAGAGCATAAGTACCAATTTTATAGACGGGTGAATGATTGGGCTTGCCAGAGCGATTAATACAGAATGTTGCATAAAAACAAAGGAAAGAAAGGCTAGTTTAGGCAATGTTGATTTGATTATATGGATAACGTTCTTTGGGCACCCCAAAACTGAGGCAAGCGTACACAAAATAAACGCTTGACATTTCTTTATAGAGGTCATTGTGTTGTCCTTGTGCTGTCCAGATTTTAACTAGAGTATTGTAGAAACTTAGTATTTATCAATAAGGCCATGTTGATTTGATTGTATGGATGTCATTCTCTGGGAACGCCAAAACTGATGCGAGCGTGCGGCGAAAAATAAAAGTTTTGCAAGAAAAAGGTTGCCAACAAAATATGAATCTACGTGGTCAGGAAGGTTGAACAAATGACTTAACACACAGAGTATGGTCAACCACAGAATAGATTCTTCATTTTCGTTCTTTCGCATTTTCTAGTTTGACTTAGGAATTGACTTTGGCATTGTACGACATTAGAATACGCTTTTTTTGTGTGCAACATACGGCATATATTTTCTTATTTTGCAACGTCTTTGTAACTGTTACGATATACAGTGTGGCCGAATTTTGTGGGGGGGTTTTAACGGACGAAAATTGATGCGCGCGCGGATGTCATCCATTTAATCGAATCAACACGGCCTAGCTTATGTCACGTCAAAAAGTCTAACAAAGCGTTACTTCATTTCAACCAGAGAAGCGTAGAACCCTCAAGCAGCTAATACATCATCCACGCATACAATACGCTCAGTGTTGACATGTACGAGGGGTGATCAATAAGTCCTCGGCCTCACCCAGAAATAAGGTGCACAACTCAAGTTTTGGGGCATAGTTATGTAGTAGGACATCTTTTAGCAATATCCACCAAACTTCAAATTATTGTGATCATTACTTTACAGACGACACTCAGTAATATTAGGTGAGGTAGAAGGACAAAAACATGGACAATTGAGCTGTGACCTGAGGTGTGCGGGCTGACTTGCTCTGCTGAAAGTCAGATACTAGTACCCACTTCTTTTTTGTTGAAATAAGAAGGGAATCTTTATCAAACATTTTGACAATGTCTTCGAAGATTTTATGTCGATTCATGGCATGAAGAACTCGACCCACACAGCTCTGACCACAGTGCGCCCTTGTTTTTCTCGTCACTTACCTAATGTTTTTTAAATGGACTTCGACTAAAAGGTATTGGCCCGAGAATTTGAAATTTGGTGGATATTGCTAAAAGATGTCACACTACATAATTATGCCCCAAAATTTGAGTTGTAGACCTTATTTTTGGGTGAGGCCGAGGACGTATTGATCACCCCTCGTTTGTGACAGACAGGACTCGAAAATTATCCTGAAAAAAGAAAGAGGCCTACTTATGTAGCTTTGTAGTTCGGTCATGCGTATTGCGATTACCGTGCCGATTGGAGGCAAAGTCGTAAATATTGACCTGCATCACCATATATGGCAATGCTTGGTTACGTTGTACCTCAGGCTATTGACAGGAAGATAATTGACAGGATGATCCAGTAGATAAATTTGCACTACTTGTAGGATGATCCTGTCAACGGTGTAACTTTTTCTACTACTGACAGGATGATCCTGTCAATAGTGGATTTTTTTAATACTTTGATAGGATCATCCTATCAATAGCCCCTTGTAGTTGATAGCCTCTATTAGACTTCTTGGCTTGTTTTAACATATTAAAAATTGCCCCAAAAATGGAAACAGTTTTCTAAACAAATAAGACATAGGGTCACTTAAGCTTGCTGTGAAGACTTCTGATAGAGACTAGTTTCTTGGACGCCTGCTGGCTGTTTTCTTTCTTAAGTTAGTTTTATCATTACAGTTTTTATTCTCATTGCTCGCGATTTAAGAAAGAAAAAATGCAATAGTAAACAAGAAAACTGTATCTTGAAAACGAAAACAGCCGGAAGGAGTTTGCAACGAGGGCTAGGACGCCTGCTACTTTTCGTGAAAAAAATGTAGTTGTTCCCTTTATCACTGCTTGGCGGCAGAGCCATCTAGCGTTATCAGAACGCACTGCAGTTTGTTAAGGTACTGGTGACATCTATGCCCGAAGAAGAAACTATTCTATAGTTATAACAGAAGACCGAAAAAAGACGACATTACAAAGTATAGACACCATGACATGTACTCAAAGCATGTACTCAAAGATTGACATGTTTAAAACTACCCCCAACTGCATGTGTCAGTCTCTACTATCACATATTCACATATTGCAAGAATTGTACAATAAAATGCTGCTTTTCCATTCAATAACTATCACATCATTGTCCAGAGGACGGCAAAGTTTGTTCAGTTGAATTGCACAATGTCGGCTAGAAAACGGCATTACTATAACAGAGATAGAATTCAAACTATGTGTAAATTGCTAGAATATACAGGTAAAATGGAATATTACGAGTTTGCATTGGTTATTATGATTAAACTGTCAGAGCTACAAGACAATGTGCTACCTCTAATAACTAACGACCAAATGTGATGCCCCACCCTTTAAGATAACGACCACAAAATTTCAAAACTACTTTTCCAGTACAGACTTTCACATAAATCATTAACCACATTTGTTTTAACGTTAACCATTCACCAACCCTAACAACTTATTGACTAGATTTATTAATCCTACAGATAATTATCCTAATTAGGTTAATAACTCATTGACAATATGACCTGGAAAACCAGGACAATGGCAAGTTTCTTTAGTATACTTAGACAATGAACACAATGTAAATGCACATGTACAAATACAAGAATATTTTCAAAGGGCTTTGAAAATTACCTAAGCCTTCCTTTACAGTGCCCGTGATATGGGAAGAATTCTGTCAGTTATGATCAGTTACATGATGACGAGACAAGTGTGATACTCTCCTTTGTGTGCACATAGAATGATGATGTCACATGTCTAAGGAGATAGAGCTGCTACAAATGTACATGGATATTTTGTGTCAAGATCTGGTGCTGCAAGTAGAAGACGATAGAGCAACATTAACAACATTTGCCCTCTTCATTTGAATCAAATACCGTCTCTCTCCATTTCCACCCTGAATCTAATAATGGACTGTTCCTGGTCCACACAGTCCAATCAGAGGAACGAGAACTTTTCCCACGTCCACGGAACATTCCTTCACCATCTTTCTCGTCATGACGTCATAGAAACGGACGACGCCTTGGTCGGCGTCCACAAAGATGCCCACACGTGAGCCGCAGTCGTCCCCATGGCAACATACGACACTCTTCTCAGCCCCCTCTAGTGTTCCCATGGTAACTGTGACGGTTGCCATGGTGTTTGTGGCGCGAATAATGTCGTTCTCGTCGCAACTGTCATGGCCGCTGTCTACGTCACTTTGTCGGCGGAGTTCGGTTTGAATCGCTCCCTCGTCGGCGACGCCGACGCAGGCTAGGAAACTGTTACGTCCAACGTTAATCTCCCAGTAATGGCGACCGCTGGTGATCTTGACGTCACCGGTTACGTAATGTGTTTCCATGGTAACGACATGATTGACGGAGTTGCCGGGACGAAGCTTGGCCGGCTGCAGGACTGAAGTGAGGGTGCGTCCTTTGATGTCAGCCCGCAGAGAATGATGGTCGTAGTTTTCCTCCAAGTCGAAATGTAGATCTGCAAAATTCGTAGAAAATTATTCATCTTTTGTTGACATAGAACCCAAAGGATAAAAATGCCAATAAAGAAAATTAGAATGACAGAAAAAATTACTGTTGATGCAATTTTGTCTTTAAGATTTGCTTTAGAAAGAAATGGTAATTGTGACATTTTTTTCCAATGGCTAGAAAATTTGAATTTTATTTAAGTCAGCGCCATGTTCTGGTAGAACCTGAATGGTTATTCGTTGTGACAGTTATGATATAACCAATGACAGAGAAAAATATGTATAACTGTTTATGCAATGCTGTCTTTATGATTTCCTAACGTAAGGAATGAAAATTGTGACTTTTTTCTAATGGCTATTTCACAATTACGTTTTGAGTAATATGAAATCAAAACAAAGCCACACTTATTAAAAGAATCACATACCAGGTGATGTTCTTATAGTTCCGATGTCGCTCCACGGACCCGGTCCCGCTACGTTGCAGGCGCGCACGCGGTAAGCATACCACGCGCCCGACTCCAACTCCGACAGCTCACAGCGACAGGAAATGACGTCATCGCACCGGATCGTCTGCGCATGCGTCGGTGCCTCTGATGTCCCATCATGCAAGTCGGCGTCGCTACCTATCTCCGCCATTTTCCAGTACTGGACGTCGAGAGAGTCGGTTGGTGATGACGTAAGAGGGTTCCATGTGACGTCAGCGCGTCCATTCTGAGACACCATGGCGTCGTTACACAGAACAACCTTGTTTGGAGCTGAAAAATCAAAAAGTAGTTTATAAGAACACGATTGTCAGTGCGTCGATGAAGGTTAGACATCCAGGTAATAAGATACACAAGGTAACAGTTACTCAAGCAACTGGATAAATTTGAAATAACGGTCAGACGTTCCGGGTAACAGCCATTGCCTTTCGTCAGTGACGAGTCACTGACCAGTCACTGACGAAAGGTTTTGTCAGTGTTTTCATGAAAAAATAGATATACTTCTTCTTTCCGTTGAAGCGATCGTCTTTACCTTCCTGAAGATTATGTAGCCTACAATAGTCTTCTTTGTCAAGATAAGACTTTGAAATTCACACTTTGAACATCATGTTTTTTGGTAGACAAGATCATCAACTTATTTCGAGTGTTTTCTTTGTATTGGAACACAGCTCAAATTGCATGCGCACAAATATGTATTCTACCAACACAGTTGAGCTTTCACTCTAAGATCATTTACTGATTCGAAGACTTTTTACTTTACAGGTTTATAAGTAGTAATTCAGTCAAGATTGAGAGTGAACCTCCTACCTTGCATAAAGTCCAGCTGAGAAAGCATTTCCTCCTCCCTGGTGATGTCAAGGGTCAGCGAATCACCGGTCACGTCCAAGTCTACCGGGAGGGCCATCTCTGTCGCCTCCTTAACCCTACACACAGATATAAAATTATGAGTTAGCAAAAGAGGAACGTATATCACATACATAAATGTTGTCAAGTAACAATAACAGTGCAACAAGCATCATCCACTTCTTAAAGGCAACCATACCAATATTAGGGCCCGAAAATCGGATTTTGAAAGTCAATTTATTTAGTCATTTCTATAAATGAGTAGTTCAAACAACACTATCATAATGTATAGCGACGTCCATGATGCAAAATTATGAATTCGTTGTAATGTGAGAACTCACTGAAAATCGTCGCCGGTTTTTTTTTAGGCTCGCGAAACTATATATATAAGGGGATCATCGTATGGCACGTTTTTGCACGGTTTTAAAATGTATCAAGTTATTACACAAATGTGGTAGACAGTGTTAGTAAATGTCACTACATTCTAAATTTCAGCATCTTTTTTATTTCCATTTTTTGGTCCCTAATATTACTATGGTTGCCTTTAAGACTGCGGTCCCAAACGTGACTGAGTCTATACCCCTCCCCTCATCACCAATTTACCTGTTACAGAGCCCCGTGGCAGTCTGGAGGAAGCAGGCGTGGTTGTTCTCCTTCAGGACCTGTTCCACGTACTCAATCAGTCCCGAGATCCCCATCATCTCGCGAGATTGGGCGAGAGCAGCTTCAAGGTCACTTTCTTGACCAAACATCACCTTTTCCGCTTTCTCCAACAAGACTGACTTCCGGTCGTCCAGGACAGAGTGAAGAGAGTCGATGGCTTTGACGATGTTGTCTTTCACCAAAATGGCTGCTTTCTGTAAAGAGGAAAAACAGTTCAACCTTCTCCGTGCTGCCTAACCCCATAGCCTATGAAAATTTTGTGCCAAACGGCTAGCACAGCAGATTTAACATGTTCTTTTTTACACTGAGGTCGATGGGCGCCGCCATTTTGACTTGTGACGTCAGGAGTCGGCCATTTTGTTTACCTTGTTTTGCTCTACAGAATCATAACCTCTATCAGTTTCCAACATCTTAGTTAATGTAGTTCACAGCGATTCGATAAACAATATGATTGGGCAAACGAAAAATGACTAAGCTACTAGAGTTAGAGGGGTGAGTATCTAAAATGTTAGTTTGTAAGTTTTTCCGTTCGCGAACCTTGCTGTTCTCCCTCTTCTCCATCACCACCCGTTTTTGTTCTTCTACCTTTTCCTGCTTGTCTTTCAAAATCCGCAAATTTGACCGCAGTTTCTCCTGTAAGAAATAAGATAAACAAGATTGGTAACGTAAAAATATGTTGCCATGGCGACGGTGGTCTCTGTTAATGTTTGCGTTTTAAGCTCACATGCAAATGAGGACCTCACTTGCATAGATTATAGCAGTTTATTGCCTTCTCTACCCAAATAACACAAGTTGTCCAATGTATGAAAGTCGAGTTATTGTCACATTCCTGTAAAATTCCTAGAATTCTTGCAAACTGCACACATTATATATACCATTAGACTAGCCCCAGAGGCGTCGCCAAAACCTCATAATCTCAAAAGTGCCAATATCTATGGATTTTTTTTTCTGATTTTTTTTTTACTGTTTTTAAAATAGATAAAATGCAAAATTTCAGGAATGTTAGGGGAAAGAAAAAAAGGACTTACTTCGATGTTTTTGTAAGCAGTGTTCATGTTGTGGAACTTGTGGTTTGCATGCGATCCTCCCAGCTTGCACAAGTGGCATACGGGCCGCTTGCACGCCAGACAGTACATGCTAACCTGAAACAACATTAGGAATGAAGAGCGACACCTTGCATGCAACAATATATAACTGCATGAATTTAATTTGTATGTTTACAACAGCAGCAATACTACCACCTATGTGAATATGTAGAAATCGTACTACACAAGTGAATAAGGCATGGATGATATTTCACGTAGTTTAGTTTACCATAATCTGCAAGACAAGCACACCACCTTGCGATTGACAAGGGAAATGATCTTAGTTAACGCCTCAAGGGCGAACAAAGTTTAAAGTTAGCAATAAACACATTGCTGTATACACATTTCATCGATTACTGTTACCGCTAGTGTTTGAAACTGAAAACAACCAATCATAGCATAGAAGGGATGTTGTGATTGGCCAATGGCTAATTATATCACGTATGCGCAATTGTTGCTAACCTTTTCCGTCTCGTGTTCGGGGCACAGCAGCGCCTTCGGGCGGAAACTTGAAGTAGGGCCGACGTACTCATGCTGGGCTTTGGGAGTCCCCCAAATATGGACAGTCTGGAGATAAAAAAAAGAGAAAAGCATTAGATTAGAGTTTTTGTTATTTCACTTTTTGGCAGACAAGGACAACGTGGCACTGCACTCAAGTTTTTCATAACTTATTCTAACAGTACCGTACAGAGAACAATATATCCATTTTTTTACACCGGGGTGGAGTAAGGAAAGTCGTGTAAGTGCCTTCCCTAAGGGTGCAACATCGGTGGCGTCATGGGGATTCGAACCCGGGACCGCTTGGTTCTGGGCCGAACACCCTGCTGTTACGCCACACGACCCCATAGATTATAGTTCTTCCCTGCTATGTGAAAAGGCCGGTACCGCAAGTTCTTGCCAAAAACGAATTCCCTAGGAAATGCGGCTACGCCCCTGATGCGTCACCAAAATAGGTTTTTGAGTGGCAAGTGCGCAGACCGAAACGAGCGGGACGTGTGAAATGATTGTTGGTGTACCCAGGGCATAAAATCTTTTAATTTAAGAAAATATACCACCCGCAATGTTCGAGCGTTTTAACAATAACTAATACCTCAACAAGGGAGTCTCCTAAATCCCATAAGTACCGCTAATCATGTGAAATCATTCCGAAAAAATGCGTCTAATCCTAAAAACATGCCCTGATAAATTACACGTCAATGGGTCACAAAAGGTGTTATTCACACATAACATGTTACTGCACTCTCTCATCGAGAAAAATACAATGGCTAAAAGCACGTATTATCGGCGCTATTACAGCTCAAATTAGTAGCATGGGTTTTAATGTGCTCTAATTAGCACAAAAAGATGGACCACTGCATGGTTGGATCGGCGCACGAAGCTATCTCTACCAGACTAACCGCGCCGGCTATAGTGAGAACATTTGCCGGATACTTTGGCCATGGAGGGTTTCATTCGCAGGCGCAGTTAGGGTTGCCTATTTGACCCTCTCTCCGTAGCCGACTCCCTTCGTACAATTGACTCTATTTGGTCAATTTCTACTATTTTCCCAGCGACCCGCGGAGGCTGGTAGAGCCTAGCACAAAGCACAAGGGACAGGATTTTCCAATCTTTACTCTCTATGATAGACAAAAACTAGAAATGTAACATTTGCAAGCAAATGCATGATGTTTACCTTCACATGGGCTAAACCTTACAAACTACTGCTCTGTTAATTCTTACTAAAAACGCATTCATATATGTGATGACTAGCACCATCTCTGTCCTAGCTCAGCATTTGCTACATAATTAAAAACTAACACCACAGGGTGTCTATTATGTATTTTACCAGTAACCATGGTGACAGATCTTTGGTTCAGGTCATTGACCTTATTTGTTTAGAACGGAAGAAGAAGAAGAAGAAGAAACAGAGCAAAAAGAATATGTTTCCTTTCCATAAAGGTTAACATAATAACGACTGTCTCATCGTTTATCTATGATCTTGTATGTGGGTTTTTGTGTGGACTTCAAACTAATGCTGTTTTTTTCCGATCTGTCATTTTGCAAATTATCACAGGGTCCGATAAGCTAATAACATGTAATTCATCGGTGATTTCCCTCTGATTGGTCGGTTAAACATATAATACTAACCGAACCTTGATCACTGAGTCGTTATATGCGTCATCGGTGCTTTCTCTCTGATTGGTCGATTAAACCAATAGAATTAACCGAAAACCTTGAAATACCGAATCGTTACACACGTCATCGGTGCTTTCTCTCGGATTGGTCAGTTAAACATATAGCATTAACCTCACCTTGAAACACTCGTTACATACGTAATGCAGTGCCTTCTCTCTGATTGGTCGGTTAAACATATAGAATTAACTTCACTTTGAAACACTCGTTACACACGTCACGGTTGCTCTCTCTCTGATTGGTCAGTTAAAGAAACAGAATTAACGTCACCTTGAAACACTCGTTACAGAAGCTGGCCTGACAGTCCAGACAAGTTTTGGTGGCATCCGCAGGGGGGCGTTGCTTGCATGCTTGACAGGGGATCGCCCCGGCTTTTCTGGCTTGGAACTTGTATCTTTCCACGATCGTCTCCAGGATGAAATTCCTGAAGAGAACATTGTTGCAATATGAAGTGAAATTCCTTGCTATTTTCTCAGAGGAAAAAATGTGACTAAAAAGTATTTAGAAGGGGTAGAAATGAAAGTTACCCTACCGTAGCTATGTAAAGATTTGAAAAAGTAAATATGAATATTGATAACGGAAAATGATAGCAACAATATTTTTCGGACCCCATTGTATGCTGGGAGATGTAGGGCATTATGGGTAGCTACATGACAACACACAGTATACCTCAGACTGGATATAGTACTGGGTATAGCATGTTTTTACCCATAGTGCCCCGTGCCTCACATCATGCAACGGGGAAAGGGTTTAGGACCAATTTTCTGTTCGGACGCGCCCATAGTTTGTGAAAGATCAATCAAAATTACAACATTGGAAGTTTGGGCGATGAATAAGAAAATCCTTTGTACACAACCAACTTTCGGTGACCGTCAGAAATCTTCCGGCTAATTCTGACTGGTACACTTTGCACTGCAGCTATAGGCGTCGCTATTAACAGATACAGTCCCACACTTGGTTGTGTACAAACAGAGTCTTTTTATCCAGTGTCTTTCCAATCTGATGAAGCTATTCACGGAAGTTTGGGCAATAGTTTATACATCAACAACCTTACCTGTATAAGCCGTTGATGCCCTTGGGCCCAAGCTGTACCCCCTCCTGGCACTTTGGACACGGGAATTCCTTCAGGGGTGGGGGAGACTTGGGGCCGGTCGGCGTGGATATTCTGGAGACACTACTCTTCCGGCGGAAGGAAGGAACCCTACACAACACATAACAGGACAAATCTATTATGTGTATATGAAAAAGCGCCCCCTGTCAACCCGAATTTGTATTGCAGCAATACCAGTTTTGTATGATGTTTCGCGTCAATATCAGAGTAAGAAATTTGGCGAAATTTACAAAAAACAACCTTTAAAATGACGTCAGTTTTTGCACTAGTTGCACCATCGAAAAGAGGATGGGATATTTTGACAACGCCACACAGGCGGGGTGTTATCATACCTTTGAAGAGTCCCGGGTGTGGATCCCCGCCTCTGTCTGGCGGACCGCGGGCTCTGCATGGGGCTCTGTACGGCGCTGAACAGCGGTCCTCCCGCCAGCGTGCCGGGACTGTCCCGGTAAAGGATGGCCTTGGCGCATCGGTGGCAGATGTTGTGCTGACAGGGCAGGACTAGGGGCTGGGTGAACAGCTCCGAACATGCCGGGCACTGAAGTTCTCGCTCCATGTTTGCAAAGCTGGAGAGGTCACTGCAATACACACAAACGTACAACATTGATTAACAGGCCCACCTCTAAGGTGTCGCCAAAAATAGATTACGGCTCTTGGTGGTAAAAGTGCAGATGTTGACACATTGGCGCACCAAATCCGTTCACTTTTGAAAGATCGGCCGGAGAGGTTCGGTGTGCGTCATTCCACCGTCATGCATGTCACACACAGTATGCTAAAACAAATATATAGTAAGCGGTAACTGCGACATTTTGCCTTCAGGCTAAATCTTAATTTTGTATTTTTGCAAGGACAGGTATTGGGAAGAAACTATGGAGAAAGAGTTGCATACGATCGCTCAAAAATGCAGTCTTTCCAACTCGTAGTTTTTATTTGTTTGGTTTCGGCCACTTACTGCCAAGTTTCCTACCTCACGCTGATGTTATTGTACTAAGTCAGCATGCATATGGACCGCACGTGTCAGGGAGGGCCTCTAGCGGGTTCTGTAATTTTTGCAGATGTTTGACACATATCTTACTGCAATGAAATAGTTGCGAGAATGCCGATTTGATCCGTAGTGGGAAATGATACCGAGAATCTTCGCCATTTTTCGAAGTGCCCTAAGCACCCCACGAACTTGATTACTAGAGGCTGCACTAGGGGTTTTAGTCATTACTAGAGGCTGTAACAGGGGTTTTAGATATTCTCTCGCTCATGATCACCTCTGCAGTTTGTAAACAACATAGCGGTCATAGTTCAAACAAATTTTGCTTACTCAAACAGGATGTTAAGTGTTTACACGTTACAGTATACCACAGTTAAGCATGGCACTACTTACATGCTATGTGACGTATATGGCAGGCCTAACCAAGGATATACAAAACATTTGCGTCATATGAAAAATGATATTGTTTTAGTTTTCAACGATACACTGTTGACATTTTTTTGTACGATCATGACTGATACCTTTATTTGTTGAAAACTAAGCGAAAGCTTTTCCATTGAAACGACTAAGGTATGGTGATAATTACTGCACAATTGAAGGTAGGAACTTTGCTAATACATGTGTACTTTTTCTTAAGTTAAAGGGATGGGGCCGCCCGGTTTAACAACTTATAATTATGTCCACGTAGGGCAAAAACCTGCATGAAGTAATTATGGTGTTTGCAGTGTGGGGTAAGGTGTTTGATAACCTCTTTACCAGGAATAATAATTTCCTTAAAATCTATTTCCATTTATGTCCAGGTAGTTTCTTATTCAAATACTTGGCAGTATTAAACCAAGGTAGTGTGCGCATGCCGGAGCATTACTTCTGCTTGGAGAGAAGGTAATGGCCTTAGCTGACTGGTGCCAGTTGTAGACTGTACCACACCTTCAAGATGGGGGTGTCATTCTGTAATATAACACTATCTAGAAATGCTGCTACGGTGTCCAAAATCAACTTGCATTATATCGCTCATACTAGCAGACGACATGCCAAAGCACGTACAAATGCATCCAAGGGATCTTGGCTTATAGCTGCGAACACACGGACACATTCAACCGCAATACCTCCATAAGAGGTGAACCTCCTTCATGGAGTTAACAAATTAGAAAGAACAACAAAAATTGGCCTCTTACCCAGAAGAGCTTGTGCTCCTCGATCTCGAATCTGAGGTTCCCAATGAGCTGACTGGTGACGGGATGTTTCTGTCGCTCTCTGGTGAAATCGGTCTTTCGGGAGGCGATTTGAAAGTAGGCATCGGGATACGGCTGTGCTGGCTGGACGGGGTACCAGGAGTCACTGGTTCGGTTCCACTCCGTGAAGACCTTCTCGAAAGTGTCCTGCGCACCTTCTAATAACACAGAATGAAAATAATTATTAGTTACAGATATACTATTACATGTAATTTTGTTCTACAACATTCTTTGACAGATTCAAGATTTTCACACGCAAAATTCCTTCTATATGTACGTTTTCAAGTGTCATTTTTCTGAAATGGAGAAAACATAGAAACAGGTTAATACAAAAAAAAGAAGAAGAAAAAAAAGCCACAGGAAAAAAAGAAGAATAAACAAGCCACGAATCTTTAACCTCATCCGAAGAAAGTGGTTCTGGACTCGCGCCAAAAACAGAGTCAGAGTCCTCGCAGACGACATCATGAAGGTTGCCATGGTTGTGACAGGTGCATAGCGAAATGGCGGGAAAAAGTCGGACGAATTCGGCCAAATCGTCGTCCATTTCTGTCTCATCCTCCATGGAATGAAACATTTTTGGAACGTACAATTTTCAGCGTGCAACGCTGTCTGTGGCAATTTCTAACCCTACCAATGAATGGCTAATTCCCATGTGAGAAAGGTAACGCTCATTTCAGATTCTGCGGGATTGGGAGGGGGGCATCCGTAAGAACTTAAAATACACCAACTAAAGATTCCCATCAAAATACATGTATATCATAGCTAAAAATTCAAACGTCATGAAAATCTAATGTTCTGATTTGTAGAAAATATCTTAGTCGTTGTAATTAAAGAAACAAAATTGGGCTAAGTAATTAAAAAATTATTGGCCCCCTTTGTAAAATTTAGGATCGTCCGTGGTGTTTTGTTTCACAAGCGTCCTCTGTAACCGCTTTGTCATTACAAACATTATAATGTTCGCAAAATGTGGCATAATAACCTAGTCCAACAAGAAAGGCGGTAGCAATTTAAAACAATTAAACTTTATGACACAAAGCCTTAACAAAAGAAGCCGCGAGCAATTACTGACTAAAACTCTGTTGTTAAAAGATTTGAAAAAAAACTTGAAATAAACTAAAACGTTGCTATCAGGTCCAAAATAAGTCAATCTATGTGTCATAGAAACTAGTGTATAGGATATTGCTTATTACACACAATCTTGCCCACCCCCTCTAGGGAACAATTAGTATCACTAGATTCCCATAAGAAAGACTTAGAATTCTGATAATTGTACAAAAAAGGTATTTACAATCTTCAGACAATGGCACAGACAATGTCTATTATTGCCGCCTAGTTTCACACCATGTCTTTTGAGTATTGAATTACGCCCCCCTCCCCATTTAGTCGGTCTATCACTTGTATAACATCTTACGTTCCTTCTTTCCTTCAAGCGTTGAAATGTTAAGATGTTGCTTTACATGTAACTGTATACTTACACGAAACATCTTGTAGACTTGACCAGTAAGGAAGATTTCAAGAAGGTAAGATTGGAAGAAACAGAAGAAGACAGTAGATTGTAGCTTCACCCAGTTCGACTCTCAGAATGGACGATTTTCTGCACCTGTTGTCTCCAAATTTGCAAGCGAATATTTTAAGAATGGCGGGAAATTTAGCCGGATGGCGGGAAATGCTCTGAAAGACAGCTGTATTTACTAAACCTATCATCGAAGGCACGGACATAAACTTGTTAGTTCAGCTTTGACTATAGGCCCGATTTAAACACGCGTTTTTGAGTCGAATCAGCGAATTGGAGTCGACACAGAATGCATATGTGTAAATCGGGCCATAACAAGTTGCATATATACTTAGCGTCGTTAAATTTAAGTGAAAAAGATGGCCATAACGTGATTTCTTCTCATTTTTTTCTCTTGCGAACAGCTAAGATATGTTTATGCAGACTCTAGTAGCTTCGATCAAGCTCCAAGTTTGTGAACTAAAAACAACAACAGTTTTGGGCAAATAATCCGGAGCTTGTAGGCTACAAGACAACAAATTTAGACTAGCTTACATGCCTCCATCGGATGCTGTATAATTGACTCAACACTAGTTGATTGGTTCCTTAAAAATGTGTAGAGAACGAGTCTATGACCCGATATACACACGTGTTTTTTGAGTCGACTCAGGACTGTGCAAGGAGAACGCTGGGCCACTCAAGTAGCGTTTTCTAGTAGGAAAACTCCACTTCAACAGTCCAAAGCTCCACACACTACGTCATCGTGCAAAAGCAAGGAACAAATGCTAATGACAATCAACACTGCACGAAATGGCCTCGTATCCCGGCGTATACGTACAGGGATTCTTCCGGAAATATTCCATATCCCGGTGCGGATTTAGCGTATCCGTTAATTTTATCGGATACGCTAAATCCGCACCGGGATATGGAATATTTCCGGAGGAATGCCTGTACGTATACGCCGGGATACGAGGCCATTTCATGCAGTGAGTTTATACTGCAAAAAGGTACTATATACAGTTACTAGATATTGGAGATTTAGGTGTATCTCTTCCACATACAACAATCTATCAACAATAGAAGGACTAGAAAATAACTGCATATGGTTTGTTATCATATGTCTTCTAACTGCAACACGAGAATGCAACCATTCATCCCTTGGTTCATTCATTCATTCATTCATTCACTCATTCATTCATTCATTCATTCACTCAATTAGTTCATTGGTTCATTGGGCAATATTAGTGCCCGAAAATCGGATTTAAAAAGTCAGTTCATTTAGTCACTTCTATACATGATTAGTTCAAACAACACCATCGCAATGTATAGCGACGTCCATGATGCAAAATTACGAATTCGTTGTAATGTAACTCACTGAATATCGTCGCCGGGGTTTTTGTAGGCTCGCGAAACTAAGGGGATCATCGTACGGCACGTTTTTGCACGGTTTTAAAATGCTCAAAGTATGAAGTTACCACTTAAATGTGGTAGACAGTGTTAGTAAATGTCACTACATTCTATATTTCAGCATCTTTTTTATTTCCATTTTTTGGTTCCCAATATTGCTTTGGTTGCCTTTAACAGAAATTTCGAACACCCCACCCGACACATGACTAACATTGATAGTTGTGAAACGTGTACTAGTATCCCAGACAAGTCCATGGCCTTTGTTGCCAACACAAAGCAAAGTTCGCAGTCCGGGACTGGCTATGCATATACAAGTAGACATGATGTTATGAAACGCACATACATCACTACACACGAATTGAACAGTCATGAGTGACACAGTAGGTCATTGTTTACACAAAAACGTTGCTGACATGAATTTGCATGCCATGTTTTCGAAGTCGCGATCTTTTTTTTGGAGTACAATGTTTTCTTCCATACAGTATTTCATACCTTTGACCAAAAGTCACGTTTAAGATCGTGTCAAGAAAGCTTGTGGTTTACGTCGGTAATTTTCAACTCCCTAGCCACTCCCACACAAAATGATATTACATATCGTAATACATCTTGAAGATAGCCTGAATGCCAGACCCCAATCTCTGTAATACATATCGTGAGGATCTAACTCAGGGGGGACTGCTGTAGAATTTCCTTGCGGGGCATGTTGGCCCTAGAGCCGAGGAGTTGGCCTGGGTAGGCCCTGGAAACAGTCTGGCATACAGGCTACACGGAAGAGGGATACGACAAAATATCTTAAAGTTTGGAACCCCAAGTGCTATTGGTAGGGCGAATGAAGTACACGAATGTATGTCCAAGCAAAACATACCTCCATAGTATTATAGACAGCAAAAACGTTGTGGTTTGATATTTGCAACCAAGGTATGTTGCATAGCGATTATTGTTAAGCAAATCAAATATGCTGATCACAATAAGTTGTACAATTGTTATTGTGATCAAATTTGAATTGATAACCGATATTTGAGATATTTGGTCCATGCTATAAGATATAACACCGACAGTTTGCTTGCAGTAGCTAGTATGTGTGATTTGTCATGTTTGTCCCAATTCTCAATTTTATACAATATTCTTGCCACAGATAATCACAGAATTATGTATATACTTGGTTGATAGTAACACTACTGAAAGAGTTTCATCTACAAATGTTTAGGTAACCCTTTAGCAGATGAAATAGCACAGACTGTGTAGCTTAAAACACAGTTTACATATAGATTTACCAACTATGATGAAACTATATTTACGGAACACAAAATTATGATATCAAAACACACGACCTACCTGTACACTGCAACACCAAAGATGTTCCGCAACAAAAATGAAGAAACTTCTCTTCAAGCGTGTTATAAAGACACTATATCTGTAGCCTGAGTCACTTTAAACAATGATATAATAGTTACAAGTATAAACATTACCTGTTAACGTAGCTGTGAGTCACTGTGCACTACCCGTGTGAACTTTGTGTATGGTGAGTGTACTTAAAAACGGCTCATTTTGGGGGCATCTCATCACTATAGGGGTGTACCTTAGCTGAATATATTTTCTTGAACGTAGAAAAGTTTTATCTTATATCATATATATATATTTTAACGACATAACAGTATTTCATAAGGTATACATTGAAGAACGTAGAGGGGGTTGTAGTATTGAAGACAGTATGCATAGTTTTAAGATATTCAAATTCGAAGTCTCCCTAATACTAGTTGGTAGAGTCCGATCTGAAAGGCCTTGTTCCCATTTACCGATCTATGCACCCGGCTATTATTTACCGTAAAACTGGGTGCAACGGTGGAAGGTATTGATTGCACAGTATACTACGTAGTTCAACAAGTATGGCGTATCAAATTTCAAACGGCTCAACGGGAACAAATATAGGGATGACGTAACTGTTAGCACCTGTACCTAGACTCCCCCCATAAAAACAAGGGTTTGAACGCCTAAAATCCTTTCTTAGTGGAATTTTCTGTTGAAATCTGGGCAGTTTAGGGAGGGTTTGGTAGGATAGATTCTGTATTTGTTGAATTAGTTTTAAAGAATGACCTTTCTCCATCTTGTGGTTTTCCGCCCCCCCCCCCCATGACATAGTGGACTGATCTTTGTAAACTGGCTTCTAGTCTTTGAAGCCTGGAGGACCAATCCAAGAACTTTGGTTAGGGAGAGGTTTTATTTGCAGACTAGCCGTATAGAATTTGTATAAAAGGTTTTTATGGTCTGAAGTTTTGATTCTTGAGATAATGACACCATCTTTTTCTACATTGTTCCATAGGGTTACACGTATAACTGGCATATATGTCCCCGATAGTATAGGGGACACGCACAGAGCGGTGTTGAAAACTGTGCAAACAACTGGGCCACGTCTGCAATACTCTCTGTCAGTACTATGTAATTAGAGGCTTACAAATTGGAGAGGCGTACAAATAACTGGTTTTAAACTTTGTCTCGGGGTATAACTAAGCTATAAATAACTGTAATAACGGCACATGAAAATCCTGTTTAAAAGCTACCTACAAACAAATGTTCTTATTGCATATAATTAAAACACTTCAGTCGAACATCAATGAATCTTTTATGTTTCTTATTTTGATTTGGAAAAAAAAAGATCAAGAGAAAAAGACTGTCTCTCGCTGGATGGTTCGCTTATTGTATTTGTTATTCTTATTTTGAAAAATTAAAGAAAAAAAAAATTAAGAAAAAAAGACTGTTCTGCCAAGTTCTGGAAGCTATGTTTTTAAAAACCGTTATTGTTCAAATTGACATAAGAGAGCTACGTTAGAATTTTTGAAGCACCTACCTCGAGACCTACAGTCCGCTTTCGCTGTACTTGGTCATATATGTTTTATACAAGGTCAAGGTTAAGATGTTGACACTATTCCTATACTCTTTAACTTGACACTTGTGTCTGTAAGGCCTAAGAAAAGTTGTGTTTTAGGTTTTCCTGAAAAAATTAGGGTCGGTAGGTAGGGATTCTCTCTTTTTTTTTCCTTTTTGATTTTGACCTTAGTGGTCCAACAAATACAGTTAAACACTGTAATACTGGAATGCGTCAGGGCACTGGTATTTTCGATATGATGTTATTATTATAATTATACAGATACACATTGTATAAATATTGTTAAGAGAGTGTGAAATATAGAAAGTCTGTAACGTCGTGCAATCTTGGATTCTATTTTCAATTTTCATCACTCAGGTGTAAGATTGAAAATTTTATGTCCCTTGCTAGAGGTTGGCCGAAAGAAATTAGGCATGCGTCGGCAAGTTTTTTTTTTCTAGGGTCGGTCGGGTAATCGGAAACAAAACATTTTCCCTAGGCCTAATTAGTGCCCATCCCCTTGAAATTGAGAAAGGGCGGTACAAGAACTTACCTGTGTGCGAAAGAATTTGTAAATACTGCATGTCAAACAAGGTGGAAGACGAAACACATTTCATGTCAAGTTGCCCATTCTACGACCACGAAAGAAATGAGCTGTTTAAAGAGGCCACCATTTTGCATCCTAATTTCTCCACGTTTTCTGACGAAAAGAAAACTACTCTCCTCTTAACATCACAAACCCCACATATTACAGAAAAAGTGGGATCATTCGTCTTCCACTGTCTCGCAAAACGAAGCCGAACCCAATAAGTTAGAACTTAGTGCCAGTAGTTAAGACTAGAGTAGTCATATGTTATATTGTTCATCATCATCTGTCCGTCCACTCTGTGTTACATGTACATGTACATGTAGTTGCAATTAGCCTACGGGCAGGCATTTGCAATAAAACTTTCCAATAAGAAAATTGCACTGTCATCTGATTTGGAACGTAAACACTGGCGTAAGTATAGCCATGTTGTCGCTACTACCGATGGTCGGAACCTGATTGGCGTAAGATGCCGAATAGCGAGAAATTACAGTCTGTCTATAGTTCGAGAACACGGACACAATTAGTTATGGATAGATACTGTTTAAAAAAAATCCAAGATGGTCGCCATCTTTTGCCGCAAAGCTTGATGGGAAGGCAATGCTTTACCCTTTCTCTGATTGGCCTGATTGGCGTAAGATGCCGAATAGCGAGAAATTGCAGCCTGTCTATAGTTCGAAAACAAGAGCACAATTAGTTATGGATAGATACTGTTTTTAAGAAATCCAAGATGGCCGCCATCTTTTGCAAGGCTTGATGGGAAGGCAATGCTTTAACCTTTCTCTGATTGACCTGTTTGGCGTAAGATGCCGAATAGCGAGAAATTGAAGTCAGTCTATAGTTCGAAAACAAGAGCACAATTAGTTATGGATAGATACTGTTGTTACAATACTCTAGTTAAACTCTGAACAACACACGTTTAAGGACCTCTATGCCTTAGAAACATGTCGAAAAGTCAATAACTGATTTGTGTAGCTGCCTGTTTTTTGTGGCCAGGTATACATACAAACGAAACATAACGTTACATACGTGTATTGATAGAAGTTTGGGCTTTTGAAAAGCATAACGGTGTTTAATTTTTATATCGGTCCCCAGATAGTGCGAAATGGAACGAAATGGAACGAAATGGAACGAAATGGAACAAAATGGAACGAAATGGCAAATTTCGTTCCATTTCCCACTTTCTGGGGACCCTTTTATATGTATCTTTCTGTACAAACATTGTAAGATATTGGCAAAATAAGGGGCGATTTCGCGGATTATAGGACAACGGAGACATTTTATTTCAATTCCTTACAAAGAACGATAGGCAAACGGATTCAACTGCAGGTCCTTACTAAATGTATATTGTATATCAAACAACAAAGCCAACTTCATGGTGCTCTTACTACTTGAGCCCCCCCCTCTGGAAATGGACAAATTATATCATCGATATCTGTATTGTAACGATAACGATAACCATCAATACAACGCAACAGAAAGACAATACAAAATAAATTGGCAATTCACTTCATCAATTCAGTTTAAGAAAGAATCATAATTGTCACTCACATTATGAATAATCTATTTTCTGTATTCTAGCATGATGCTTGAAAAAACAATGTACGGAAACGTAGCTCATTAAATCGGCAGTAGCGTAGATGAAAATGATAAAAGTCATTAGCATGAAAGTTTATTTGTGGTTAACATAGTACAGAGCCAAAACTGTGTTCCAAAACAAACAAAAATGTCAATTTATTCTACACAGGCGAGGCATTTCACCACCTCAAAGTCTACAATGTTTTTCATAAAGTCAGAGAATTACTAATTTGGTCCTACTCATAGAAATTTGACTAACAGTATATCACTTCCGGTTTAGCGTTTAAAAAAGTATACGTAACGTCGATTCACATAAACTCGCGGGGTAATATAAACTCGAGATTTTTAAAAGCGGGGTATTGAGGGATGTGCTACCAACGTTGCCTAATTGTGTTAAATCTACAGGTACTGGCACTGGTGCCGTGGCCAAGCTTATTTTTACCACTACCTCAGCTTTCAACATAATGAAACTATACTATAATTATTGGGACTCCTAGAAGATACTTTTAAAAGTATTTAATAGCCATACGTACAATGTTGCAATAATGCAAAGGCTAATTTCAAAGGCTTGCATTTCAAATAAAAAAAAAGAAATCCAAGATGGCCGCCATCTTTTGCAAAGCTTGATGGGAAGGCAATACTTTACCCTCTCTAATAACTACATTTGCTACATTGCTTTAATACAGGTGCACAGAGGCTATTTTGGTAGCTACATGTTTACACTGATTGGTTTATGCATTTCTGAAGACAAAGAACCCAGATCCGCCACCAATGAGTAGTCCAAGAATGATCATGCCCATAGCCAGTCCCGCCATGTCACCTGTAGAAGAACGCAACAAAATACGTCAACAACATCGACCAATCATAACTCAATATCACATCGATACGACCAATAGGAACTGAATATCACAACGATTCGGCTTTTGGTGAATTCCTATCTTTCGTTGGTGTATCTTTTTTTTCAAACTCTCTCAAGGAAATCGACCTCATTCTTTGTATACCCCCTTTAAGGTCAAAGCAAATGACGTTGCATATTTTTAAACGACATAGATAGAGCAATGATAACTTTTGATCGCAAGGAAGACTTGAAAAGCACCTGAATACAGTATACACAGTCTCTTAGATTTTTTTGCTTGTCTATTTGTTGTACTTTTTATCTTATTCTTATTAAGCTTAAGATCGTTGCGTTGTATCAATAGTTTCGTAGAAAAACTTATATATTTGTGCATCATCAAAGTTGAAATCAAAGTTAAAATCCTCCCACACTATATGGTGTATAGACGGCGCCCATGCCATCTCCGTTTCCTTAGCCCTTGGGCCACACACTTACCAGAGGAGTATCCTTGCTGTGGTGATCCTGGGACAGTCAGGTCATCCCGGTATTTGTCTGGATACGCCGTCAACGCCAGGGGCTGAAAATGTGGAGATATTTGTTTAGTGATTCTTTTAGTCAACATGTTTGTATTTGAATTTGTGTTTATTGAGAATGAAACAATTCATTACACTGGGTCAGCCAGGACAGCTCTCGCTGTTAATGGGTGACCCACAAAAGTACAGAGGAACGTACAACGTAAACATGTCAAAGGTCAAGAACGGTCTAAACTGTATCAGTCTGGGACGGAGGGCGACATCGACTTCTGATGACCTTTGACCCATTGTTGACGTCACACATGCGCAAAGTTTCGTGTCCAGAGCTATTGGGTCAAACAGCTGATTCTGATGAGAAAAATATTACTGTAAAAGAGGAAATTTTCACGGGGATATAATTTTACGGTAGGGAGAAAATGGAGTATTCGCGGTGGCTTTAAGTCCGCGGTGGAAACAAGGGGGTAATGCGGGCGGAAGATAGAACAAAAATGTTCGCGGTGGCTTTAACTTCGCAATGAAGAGGTCACCTCGATACCCGCGGCAATAAAACCATCGCAAACATTTTCCCTTTTACAGTATTACACATCGGAATTTTCTACTCAATCAATTAGTCCTCTTCAGCTTTTGGACCCAATAGCTCTGGACATAAAAATGTATGCATGTGTGACGTGAAACAATGGGTGAAAGGTTGTTAGAAGTTGTTATCGCCCCCCGTCCCAGACTGATACAGTTTTTACCATTCATTAGTGACGTCAACAATAGGTCAAAGGTTGTTAGAAGTTTATATCGCCCCCGTCCCACACAATTCTTGGTCTTTAACCCGTTTACGTTGTACGTTAAGGTTCGTCTGTACTTTCGTGGGTTGAAAAATAGTTTGATTTTTCCAAAAGCTACTAGTAATTACATATGAGCATACCCTAGTGGGGTCCTTCGGGTTAGGCATCTGCACGGTGAACCGGTTGTTGTTGACCGCCGACTTGACCTTGTTGATGGCCTCCTGCAGGGGGGTCTCTGCCCGACAGCCGCCCGAACAGTACACACTGCCGGCAATGGGCGCCTTGTCTAGCAGCGTGAACTGGACCAGGATCCGCCGACTGTCATCGTAGTCAAGCTGAAAAATATAATAATCATGATAATGATGATATTGATACTTACGATAATACTTACGATGACAATGATGATGATAATGATGATAATAATAACGATGATAATGATAATAGTGATAACCATAACCATAATAATGATGATAAAATGAAAATGATGATAGTAGTAATGATAAAATGATAATAATAATAATAATAACAATAAAAGTAACAATAATAATAATAATTATGATGATAGTAATCATGAGAATAGGAATTATGATGATGATAATGATTATGACAACAGTATAGCGTCATCTAAATGCTGACCCTAAAGCCCAAGTCATTGGGTTTGACTTCTTTTTCACTTTCCTTACTTGTATGCAATGAACCCCGAGGGAAAACCCTAAACTACATGCCATGGGCGTTGAGGAGACCCTTACCAACTGTATACCATGAAACCTAGTGGGAGACCCTTACCTGTATGTCGTTAACACCGTTGGGAATGTTAGCCCTACGCAATAGGGGAAGGGCTAGCAACCCCCAATTATGGCCCCATGTAAAAATATACCAAGCTACCAAAACAGCAAGTAAACTTTCTGCCCTATGTGCCACAAGTCACTACAGGGGTCTGAACGAACGAACGGACTAATTAGAATTGACATGCAAGTCAGCCGAACCAGTAAACAAATGATAGATAGATTACCTTTATGTCAATAACCCTGAGAGGAGACACCTGTCCTGTCTGCACAACCGCAAGAAGCATCTCCTCCTTAAACAGCGTCTGGTTACTGAACACCTGGGAGAAGTAGGCAGCTGTAAAAGAAGGAATTTATTCATTTATTCAATGAATGGAACCAAAGACAGATCGCTAACATGATCACAGCAAAAGACAAAAATGGAAGTTTTGCTGCAGTACCAAGGTCGACCACAAGGAGGCATAAAATCGACCTTGACCGTCTGTTTCACAACAACTACCCACATACCAAATATAATCACAATCCACCTAGCGGTTCTTAAGCTATTGCGCAGGACACAAACGCACACACGCACGCACACAGACAACGGACCAAAAACTATACCTCCGTTTTCATGGAGGTAACAAGAATTGAAGATCTCATACAGATTTTTGTTTGAATTTCTTGTTTTTTCTTTGGACCTGATCCAAGCCAATCTTCCAAACCTGCGAGTCTCCTGTTACACCATTTTCCGTCTAACACCCTGTCACTCTATACTCTACGGACACACACCAAGACAAAAAAAACACAAAAAAAAACACACAGACCGAAAACAATATTTCCGTTTTTACGGAGGTAATGAAATAAAGATGGACCTTTAACAACTTACGACTTCTTTACACAATATGATTGTCTTTAATTTGGACTTCTATTTTACTTGTACAGTATCATCCACAACCAAGCTTTCAGACAGTGTTCTGAACATGTTCTGAACATGCTGCATCTACCAACTTCCCAAAATAACCCAATTTCAAGAGGAACGGATGTAGGTTACACAATGGATAATGGTCAATTAGCGTTACCTCTTGCTCTATCCTTAAGCCCCCCTCTCACTGGACCCGCGGCACGCTGGCGGCGTCGCTGCCGCCGATCGAATTGACAAAGCACTCAACGAATTTCATCGACAAAAAACAAATCTTTTAAAGCTTTTTACTTGTGTGTTTTGTTGTCTTTTTGGTCATACTTGTGCGTTTTGAATGGTATTTCCATTATAAAGTCAAGGGTAACACAAATCCAGTTTAGGACGCAGAGACGCCGCCAGCGTGCCGCGGGTCCAGTGAGAGGGGGGCTTTATTGACAAGTGATTACAGGGAGCTGCAGTACCTGGGAATTGCACCTGGAGGCGCTTCCTGTTTTCAGCGGGGAAACAGTGGTTGATGTCGAAGAACTCAAACTTGGGTTGACTGTTGTCGAAGGCGTACGTGTTGTAGATAGTATAGTACGGGAAAGTCTGTAAATGGGTAGTACAATGATATGACATGCATATATGTATCATGAATATATGCAAAGACGGTCATTTCTATAATCCTATATTATGTATTTCATATACATATTTGTAATTTTATAATTAGAAGCTAAGTGTTTTAGAAAGACCTAGCATTGTGATTCTACCCATCTAGTGTAATATACTATGTTCAGCCAATGTCTTTGTTTTTACCTCGTTGTCTTCGAAAGCATGCTTATCGATGCTGTTTAAACAGTGTTCTTGACATTTGAGGCACTCAAGTTTGCTATTCTGGTGATATTTATAATACAACCCTAAATATCCCGTTTGTGAAACAACGAATATAGGTAACCACAACGGATAAACGTGATTTAGCGTTGATATGATCACCCCTGTTTTTTGGTTTGTTTGTAACTAAAAAGGTTTGAATGATTCTTATGAGAAAAAGAGACCGCACAATATATCCCTTACATGTTGAATCATGAAGCAGCCCCAAGCAATATATTCTGAAACTGCAGATTACAACTACGTAATATATATGCTGTAGCAGAGATGCGTTTTGCCCTAATATCTACATAAGTGCTACCAGCGTAACAAAACTCACCGGATCGAGTGACCGGACTTCCAAGTGAATGGGCACGTTGACCTCCAGGCCCCTGTTGGTTGTAGAAGCTGCTACTCCAGCCTACACAGAGTAACGGTACCAAAATGTAACGATGTATGTACTGCGTGTGTTTTTGGCGGCGCCTCAGGGGCGGAGTCATTTCAAACCAACTGGTATGGTATGTCAGTCGACTGTAATTCAGAGCTGTTTGCAAGTGTTGGTCATTGCTACTAGTAATTCAATAGAAAGCTGAACTAAAAAAAAAGACGCTTTCAAACAAGAGAAATACATCGTGTATCAGGCCATGCCATTGTTACAAGTGTATATAGTTGATATGTACGTTCTTGATTAAGCTCCATTTTCAGAATTGTATTTTTTTCAAGTCTAAGTGATTGGTTGCTATTGTGCTGTAGCGTAGCTCGGCTTCACAACGACATGTATTCCATGGCAAGAATCAGCAAAGAAAATTATCCACATGCATTGACCCATATATGGGCAACCTATAGGTTATAAAGTCCCTTAGAATATCGAATATAATTTCTTACTGTATAACAAGATGTGTGAGCTACATAAATTTGTCAACGAGTAAAAGGTAAAACAAACAAACAAACAAAAACAAGAGACGACTTTGCGACATGAAGGTGCACCGTAAGTGATGACGTACCGCACTGAACCACCACTCCCATGACGTCACCTTCCCCTTGAAAGGCCAGTCCATACGAGTCGTAATCCATACGTCACAGGGAATTCCCCTCAACTCTTTCTACAGAAACAAATAAAGAAAAATTGAAAAACACCTTAAGCTAGCATCACTTAAACCTAAAACTAATCTGGTACTTTTTAACGGTATTTTGTCTTTATGTTAACAATACTTCTAGCTTCTTGATTTCCGAATCTTATGGCACCAAATCTGCAGCTACGTGTTTTACTCTATTCCAACTCATCAAGTATCTTCTTGTCTGCTCAAAAAAGTGCGTCATTTCCCAGATTAAGGTGTTTATCACAGGAACACTTCAATGTTCATTTAATAACAACAGACAAGGTCTATAAGACATTGAGAAAGTTATGCCGAAAAATCCATGTATCAATTTGACAGAAATGATCATTTATATGTGTTACGCGGAACGCGTTGGGTTGTTGTTCTGCGCATGCCTCTTCACTCATCACAGCTGGAGCTGATACAACGGAAGTGACGTAACAGCTTCCGGTGTGATGAGGGAAGCTGACACGCTAACGATACGGAAAAGCAGTTCCGCAACACCGTTCAGTTCGCACAAATGTAAAAGGTAACACATCAAGGTAGGAAGATTCACATGACGTCATCAATTTATTGTGTCAGCCGCCATCTTGGTGTTCCTATTTGCATTTCAATGAAGCATAGACCGACGGTTTTCGGGCATTCAAAGATCTTCTGACCCGCTCAAATAACAACTTTTAAATGTCTACAGCTCAAAGAAGAGAACGTCAGAAGAAAACTTAAAATTTGCTAAGAATGTTGCGTCAGCTCAAGATACAATTTATTGATATGCAAGTAGGGACACCATCATGGTGGTCAGTATAAATAGACTATACAAAATGTCTTGGATAACACTTTTCTACTTTGATTATAACTTGTGTGATAAGAGAAAATTCACATACCACGCCACTGTATGTGTAGTTCACTTTGTCGAACTCGAAAAATTCGAATTTGTCGCGCATGCGTATGGTGTACGGGTCCACTGCCTCCGAGTCGAAGCTCGTGTTGGTGATTGGTCGAACCGTGCAGTTACCGGAAATTGCGTCAGTCAGATACTCAACACCTGCAATCGAAACATCAGTCCGAAATTAAGAAATACCTGCAAATAATAACATATGGAACAACAAGACTTCATATATCAATTTTAAGAGCCATTCCAAGATTGTCGAAAGGACGGCTCCGTGCACTTTGTCGAAGAAGACACGAGCTTGCCAAACTACATTGGGACACCTATTGCACTCTATCACCTGCGTTGAAGCTATCAAACAGACACCCTCGTCATCAATACAGCCCCAGGCCGCATGGCTGGGATTTAGGACCCCCGTTTCAGCACCAAGGGCAGTACCCGTGAACGCACGGCAACTTTTCTCCAGCCGCGGCTTAGGGCTATCTAGGGGTAAGGGGCTTGGAGCGTCGCGCGGTCGCCATGACAAGCTCGGTTTAGCCCCCCCCCCTCTCACTGAACCCGCGGCACGCTGGCGGCGTCGCTGCGGCCGATCGAATTGACAAAGCACTCAAAAGTATTTCTTCGACAAAAAACGAACCTTTTTAAGCTTTGTGTGTTTTGCTGTCTTTTTGGTCATACTTGTACGTTTTGAATGATATTCCCATCATAAAGACAAGGGTAACACAAATCCAGTTTAGGACGCAGTGACGCCGCCAGCGTGCCGCGGGTCCATTGAGAGGGGGGCTATAGGCTACTACGGACAGGGACCGCGTCTTGTTGCATGGATGCCAGACCCACCGCGCTAGACGATCTATCCTTGTCGACCGGGGGATGCTACATGCCCGTTATCCTCTAATGTCTACCATGCGCACGATAGATGATTAGAGGCCGTGTGCCAACTGTGGTAGCGGGGCTACATGGCTATCCCAGCCGAAGAGGAGGTGAGCGTGTAGCGTTGTGGATCTGGCATCCAGGCTACGCCTCTTTGAGAAACAACCCCAATGTCCCATCCGGGAAGGAAAGGGAGGGGGAGGGGTGCAATCCGCCGCCGATCCGTCGCCACGCATGCGCACGGCGCAATTCCTGAGCGGACACGAATCTAAGCTCGAGCTATCCTGGCTTTCCATAGATCTCAGCAAAGTGGCTGTTCTATTACGTAAAACACATTTAGCTTCATTATCAAAGTCATCTAAACACGATTCAGCGCCCCAGATGCATCCATTTGAAACTTTTCCAATGCTCTAAAAATCCAGATATCCTGATCACGACTTATTTATCAATAGTTATCATATTCATTACTCATGCCCGTAGCCAGGATTTTGAATGGGGGGGTTCTTTTTAATTTTTAAGGGACCATCGAGCGCCGCAGGCGCGAGCTTCCTAGGGGGGTCCGGGGGTATGCCCCCCCGGGAAATTTTAAAATTTGAACCTTCTGAAATGGCATTTCCTGTGTTTTTGAGAGGATTTCAAAGGAAGAAATCAGAGACAAAGTTAGCAGTTTTTCTAGGATTTCAGCTCCGTTGGTGATACAAATAGATCCACCTTGAAAAAAAAACCCTGGACGTTAAAAAGTGGACCCTTGAGCGTTTCAATTTCTAAGAATTGAACCTTCTGAAAGGGCATTTCCTGTGTTTTTGAGAGAATTTCAGAGGAAAATCAGAGACAAAGTTTTTTCTAGGATCATAGCCTCAGTGGCATTGCTGGTGATACAAATAAGTCCACCTTGAACATTAAAAAGTGGACCTTCAAGCCTGTGAAAGTGGACCTTCAAGCCAATGGGGGAGTTCGTCCGAACCCCCCGAACCCCCCCCCCCCCCCCCCTGGCTACGGGCATGTTACTTATAGACTTACCTGTGTTGAAGTCGTGGACGACTATTTCGTTGTCTGTGCCGAATGACGTGGATGAAGCGGCCAGAGGCTTGTAGTCGTACCGTACCAGTTTGGAGTTGTAGTCGTAGTACTCCTGTATGGAAGTGGTTGGATGTAGTGGAATTGGTAAATATTTCATTACAAACTGTTCATTACAGGATGAACATTGCGCATTTCATTATAGGTGGTCACACTTCCTACAACCTCCGTCGGCCTTCACGACTTAAACCTCCTTTAAGTAGAACAATCAGACACAGAAACTCTTTTATTCCAAGAACAATTCAATACATTCAATGCCCGCAAATCTCAACAAAAATTCATTTATTCATCATTTCTCCGGTTGAACGAAGGACGGCTAGATCATATTTGTAAATAGATTCTGTCAAAATATGCAAGACTTCCAAAGTCATTTTTCAGATAGTACTGATTTTCAAAACTCACGTCGATGTAGGAGACGACAAAGTTGTACTTGACGAGGATCTCGGATCTATAACTGAAGGCTGCCGGGATATCTGGGATAGCCTTCACTGGGGGACGTCCCGGACAGAACACTCCTGCAGGGATCTACAGAAAAAATCAACATCCGGGCATTTTATCACAACATCCGGGCATTTGGCAACATCCGGGACCTTTAGCAACATCTGACAGTGTGCTGTACAGTTTTTGAATAGTTCATCTAAATACAAAATTAGATACAATGTATCCAGCGTATTTTCATGATCATACTGTTTATTTTATGTTCACAGAACAACGTAGCATTGTTTTAGATATATAACATTTTATGTACATTATAAGCGTTCTTAGTGCAATAAAGTTTGATCAATACATTGAACGAAACAGCTTGGTCAGAGTTACCGATTACATCCATTAATGGTTAAATAACAAGACAAGTAGGTCACAAATACATTAGTAGATAGTTTGCATCACGCGTGTTTGGTGCAAACACATGAAACGCCATTTTCCAATAAAAGGCGCCATTTTGAACTGTGCTCTCGCGAGAGCACAGTCTAGCGGGAACGTGCGTGAGCTTGCACGAAAACGAGGACCGAGAGAGCTCAGGTCTCCATTCGTCAGATATTCAGACTGTTGCAGTTGAATGCACAAGTTCGCTACATTACTTTAGCTTGAAAAAGTACACCAGGAAAGCAACAGATAATAGAAGGGGACTGCTTACGTCGAAGACAGTCCGGTCGTTGACGTAAGGCTTGAAGAAGAAAATGTCGTAGACGTGGTCGAAGTTGTGCTGCGTCATGGTAGCTTCGTTAGGGTTGACGGGGTCGCCCGGGCGGTGGTGGGGCGGACCCTGGGCGAGACCCTTGGCGGTGATTCTGACCGGCACCATGCTTGCCCAATTGTATGGGTTCTATTTGAAAAAGAAAGTTCTGTTTATGAGAAGAAAATGCAGATTTCATAAGTAGAGGATCCTGTTTATACACGTGTACATGTTTCAGAAACAGTCTATCTGTAAAATACAGTTACGCATCATTTTCTCACAGTTCTACCTCTCCCAACTTACACACACACACAAACACGCACAGACACACACACACACACACACACACACACACACACACACACATTCACGCACAAACACACATACACACTCACATTCACACTATGACACACACACACGCGTGCACGCGCACACACAGGCTCACACACATACACACACACACACATACATACATACATACATACACACACACACACACACACACACACACACACACACACACACACACACACACACACACACACACACACACATACACGCGCACACTCACACACTCACAGACAGACAAACACACATGATCCTCTATGAAATACTTACCGGGTAGTCAGAGGCGGTGAAGTAGTAGTCAGTTTGGATAGAAGACTGCCACTGATCCCAGTACACACACAAACTATACCGGTGGACTGGCATTCCTCTAACGGTCGTTGTACCTAATCACAAAGAAATAATTTCCAGTTAGATAACTACATTAATACACTTAACGAAGATGTACAGGGTGAAATATAGATTTAAAGAAAACTTAAAAATGTAAGAGAAGAGCAAGGACACTCTTCACATGAACAATCTTGTTACAGTACTGGTTCTGATTGTAATGGGTGATAGCAAAGCAATTATAAGACAATGAGAACAGATTTAATGGTTTATCATACCGACTGACACTAAAACAATACATGTATATATGTAACATATGACTAACTATTAGTGTCCCAAAGAACAAACTGAAGCGTATAATTCACTTAAAAGTTAGTCTCTGTTTGTAGAAGTTATTTTTTGGTAGAAGTCAAAACCTCAAAGGCACGCACGTGCAAGGAAACTTAAATTGGAGATACTGAAAATTAATTAAAGACCAGGTTTCTTGAATACAGACGCCAAAGTTCAACAACCTCGGAAGTTTCACCTCAACACATTCATATAGTGTCACTACTTTACCGGTTTCACTGGACAAAGTAAGAATCTTGGACACAGAACCAGACTAGCTTTTTTTTTGCAAGAAGGATAAAAGAAGCCATGTGCATCAGGGCTTTACAACCATCCCTCAACAGTGACGGGGGGCGCCATAGACTTTCTGCAACTCATGATCCGCTCCTCACCGAGTCACGTGTTCTATCTGCATAATGTGACGTCACAGAAGCAGTGGATTGCTCATTCTTTGACAAGGACTGGAGTTGATCAGTCGAACATTTTTGGCAAGTCCAATTCTGTGTGTGCTGGGAATTACTGTTTAACTTTGATTGAGAAAACTGAAGACTTGCCTGCATATATCATGCCGTTGGTGCCGAGGTTGAACATCTGGGCCACACTGAAGATGTGACCACTGTTGTCTGTACCGGTGTTCAGTCCGAACACTCCGTTTTGTGCTGAAGACTGCATCGGCCTTGTTTGACAGACAGGGTTTTCTAGTGAAAAACAAGGGCATCAAATCATCAGTGTTTTAGCTACAATCATAGCTTTATCTCAATGCGGTAGTTTGTATAATCCACTATGTTACATAACGCTGACTAGGGCAACAATTGGTAAATGACTCCGCCCCTGATGCTTGGCCAAAATCAGCGTGAACGTGCTCGAATACTAACAACATGTGGTTAAGTTGACGGAAACGCACAGGCTGATTTTGAATTTATACATATTTCAGCGAGCTGATAATTTCTGATTTAAAGTTCTTCATCAATATCGATACACTTACGTGGCTAGTCCAATTTGTACAATTTGCATAAAGAATATTATTTCCCGTTCTTGTTATTTATATATTTGACTCAAATGCTTCATCAAATGCTTAATTAGCCAGCTAAATTTATACCCCAGTGTATTTCAGTGAAATCGACGATATGCAATTATTCCTAAATTATGCATAAATCTTACCCGTAGACGTTCGCTGTACAATCTCGTAGATCTGTAGTACACTGTAGTCGTAGATAAGGTAGATCCCCTGTCCGTACTGTACAGTGTCCAGTGTCCCACGGTCCTCTTTCTTGTCATAGTACTCTTTCACTTCGATGGTCTCACCAATGTCTGTGGTAGAAATGGCGAGTAAAACTATATCAAGCCACAGTTTCTAATGGTGTATAGATATCATCATTTATGTCACCATCAACAAAAACATTAAAATTGTATTATGAAAAGTTGATTTTCGGAATGTTTATGATTGTCGTTTTACAAGACATATGGACGGTCAATATTCCAATCTGAAAAACGTTTGGTGTTGCAAATATTTTGAAGCGTTATGTTCCATGGAGCAGGGCAAAAGCAAAGCGAATGTTGATACATGTGAGCCACTAGTGTGCTATATATGGTAGGACCTCTCGCGAGGTTGCGTCACGCGAGAGGTCAAAAAGGTCATGTTGATTGCACGATTTTCACCAAGTGCCTATCAAAACGCCCCGTAAAATGAATTGAAGTCTAATTTATCACTATGCAAAATTAGAAACTTACCATGGTCAATGTTGACCAAAGGAAGCCATATCATATCATATCATATCTACCAAATTTACAAAATGGCGACCACTCACCTTTCATGTTACACTCTATGTAGGCCTCGAAGTGGTCTAAGTTACCGAACTGTGGAACGGGGGGTCCGTTTGCAACCGCTGTCGGAAGGTTACACACGCTCTGGTCAAGGGTACCGGTCTGAGAGTTGACCCCTGTCGTTGCCAGTAGCAACGTGATCGACAGTACTAAGATCATCTTTGTTGCTTAGGACTCGACTCTGTAGATGTGAAAGATACAGACAGTGTCAATCATTTAGAGTCGTTCATTACTTCCTTGTTTATTGTGTATTGTTAAGTTATTGTTTAGTGTACTTAGAGACAAGAGCTTTCTATTACCCAAAAATCGTGACCATAGATTGCATAAAATATGAGATATCAAAATCGGAAGTTCTTCTGCAGTGTCGAATCAAAGCCGCCAGGGGGCCCAAAAGCAAATGATTTCTTCGACAGGACATGACCTTACCACATGCGAAGTTTCATGACAATCCACCCAGAGTTTCTTGAGTTCTTGAGCTAAATTTAAGCCACAAACATACAAACATCCAAAAGCTACCGATTGAAATTCTTAGTAAAAAAATACCGACATAAAATGAAACATGTAGGGGGGGGGGCGTAAGCCTTATCCCTGTTGAGCTCACCTAACGTTAGTATCAAGAAAGAAAATTAAAGAGCGGTGCTTTGGGGGGCGTAAACACACTAAGTGCGGGGTGGGAGCAATACTTAAAGGTCTCGTTTAGATATCATAGGGCAAAGGTTCGTGCCATGGGCGTACACTTCAAAATGGCGGATACACAAAAAGAGTCACAATCTTTAGAGTCTCATTCCAACAATGTATAGCCTTTGATTAGTAGCAAGAACACTACAGAATCAGTTGGGCATGCTCAATAATGTTTTTAAGATTCAAACAGGGGTATCGCAGCATTTGCCCCCCTACCCAAACAGTTAAATTGTGCTTGTACCACACGACCTTTGTACTGGTTGCTGCAATCCTGTTTTTCTGAACTGATAAAATTCCAGCGGTTGAAAAAGGTCATTCTAGTCCGCCATATTGGATTGATGGCCAACATTACACTTACATAACATAACTCACTTTTTCATTATGTAAAGCAAAAATGTGATTGATACAATATATATATATATATACATATATATATATATATATGTGTTTATTTAAACTAAAAATAAATTCGTTATAATGAAAGTCAGTATCATTTGCAAAACATCAAAGATTTTCAATGCATCTATTAGAAGATCGAAATTAAAGAATTGATTTAACTTCTATTTCATGTAATAGCTCGAAGTTCTAATGCTACACCATAGAATTGTTAATTTGAACTGTTATGAACATGAACAAACATTACATAAAACTATTATGATAAATAGTAGCCGGTAGGTTAACGCTTTTTTTCTAAACTGGTGTTTTAAGTTTGTAGTTAGCTTTGTTATTTTGCAATTGTATTTGAGGAGTTTTCATGGACAAAACTCTCAATGTTCGTGGTCATAAATCAAACCGTCTGAGCTCAAGTAGTCAAAACTGCAGTGCCCAACATAATGTTGTACTGTGGTAAGACAACACCATAGGAACTGTTGTTGTCCTTTGTGTTTTGAAAAAGCTATAGCGACTCCATTGTCATTTGCTGTGCACATGTGATAGAATACAGAAGAATATAATTGCCAATTTTTCGCTAAGTCTGCCGTCCTATGCACTCAATATGTGTAAATAAACTGATGATATGCTTATGAATCCAATATGTTACATCTTGTACAACCAGGGAGTCAGTGAATTTGACAAAAAGTGTGTGTGTTTCCTTCAAGTGCCATCCTAGTAACCACACCCCCCCCCCCCCTCAGTGCCGCTCATTTTGTCCCCTAGGGTTAATGGACTACTCCTTATTATTGCATGAAATACACTGACAAATCAGTTATGCAAATAAGCGGATTCTACTGTTGTTTAATACAGATAGACATTGAACAAACTTACATTTACCGTTTTCAATCAAATGTAAAATGACTACAGAAAACTACCAAAAGGAAACAATGGAAACCAAAAAATAAAGTCTTAAAAAGCCTTACATGTTTTGGGAGGTAAGAGCAAATCTAACACATGTTTACCCAAGAGTGCACGTTTGCTAAAGACTTGTATCAATAACGCCATTGTTGTAATTTGACAACCAGTGAAAAAGGGATACAAAAACACGTCCTTGAAAAGTCCATGCCATTGAGAAATGTGAAGAATTGATACCACCAACACGTATAAGAATATAATGATCAAAAAGTCATTTTACACTGCGTCAAACAAGGAAACAGAAATGGCGATGTAAAGTCTAAAGGTCCTTTTGAAAGTGGCGTGGTCATGCTAGGTAGTATCAAAAGGGTATGCAACCTCCTAGAGGGAAAGAGGATGATATATTTGACCCCAAAAAATTCACCATGATGAAAAAAAAACGTCGATCGTTTAAACATAAATCTTTAATATACTAGTAGTAACTGTAAGTAGTTGTAACGACAGAAGAAAAAGGGCCCTTCCCCTAACAATACTTCTCAAAAATGCTATCCATGCTTTAAACCATTGTTAATGTCGAAATGCACAAGTTATACATAAAGCATTTTTCGTCTAGAGTGCCACAAATCATCATAAGAGCCTCTTTAAGCCCCTTAAGCCTAGTTCTTGAGTACACAATTGCCAGTTTATTGTGTAAATGTATCAACACAACAAAGAATACATTTCCAGAGGTTTTCAATTGGTTGCAAGACAGTACAAGAGTGATTTGTAATATGCAGTGATACCCTCTTAACATGATATATATATATAGATAACATCTACTAACATAATTCCACCAGGGTACATAATTCCGTCACCCTGAAAAGATACATCCAAACAGATCTCCAACCCAACGTCCCCCAGTATAACGCACTCCTGTACATTTAAACTGTGCATATCTGGGGGTTCCTGCACTAGAGATCTCTCAAACCCACTGTTTTTCAAAGTGGCGGATTTATGTTACCCGGCGGATTAATGTTAATGGAGGTTATATTTATCTGTTAGACTTCTGTTAGTACATTTGATAAGTACATGAATAAATTTCCTCACCTGTGTGTTGATAATGCGTCGCCTGTGTCTATATACGTTTTGTGCAGCAGTACTAAATCTTTGTCTCAACTACCACATAGAAAAAAGGGCTAAAAAACTCATAGAAATCAGAAAAAGGACAGGCGTGATCCGAACGGTTCTTTTCAAGATGGCTGCCGGGATGTTCGTCCCATGATTCCGTAAGAGATCAAGGTCTGACTACGGTAGGGGGTACGGGGTGGTATACGGGTAATTATTAACACGTATCAGTCCACAGGGCGGTGGTTATAATGATTAACACATGCCTACACACCTGGTGATATCTATGGAGATAACTGAGTAATTAGAGGATGGAGGAAGGGCTATACGAGGGAGTAACTCAAATTTCGCGGTGTAACTTAACAAAACTAAACTAAACAAAACTAAAGTAAAGTAAAGTAAAGTAAAGTAGACTAGACTAGACTAGACTAGACTAGACTAGACTAGACTAAAGTAAACTAAACTAATCTAAAATAATCTAAACTAGACTAAACTAAACTAGACTAAACTAGACTAAACTAGACTAAACTAGACTAAACTAGACTAAATTAGACTAGACTAGACTAGACTAGACTAGACTAGACTAAATTAAACTAAGCTAGACTAAACTAAACTAAACTAAACTAAACTAAACTAAACTAAACTAAACTAAACTAAACTAAACTAAACTAAACACAAAAAGTTACGAAACTTGATTTCGGATGATCATATCTTCGTGAACTCTTTATCAATCGCATTTCATTATAAAGACGAACTTAATGTATGGCAACAACTATTGAACATATTACAAAATAGATGTATAGAATAAAACTTAATATCGTAATGACTAATATAACAAGGGCTAGCATGAGTCTTTGATATAGTGTTACAATAGAGTGGGGCTAATCATTAGTTCGGTATTTTTTTCTAATGACTAAGCAGTATTCTATATATTTATCCATTTTTGTATGTGGTGGTTTTATAACACTGGAAAGCTTGTTTATGGCAGTACCTTTATCATGTTTTTAAACATGATACTGTGTTCCGTCATAATGCTGTGTACCGATATGTAAAATTGAATGAATGAAGACCTTTATTGCACATTTCTGCCACACTTGGCTAAGTACAGGTCACAACAAAACAAAACAACAAGTACAGTTAACGGATACAAAAAGAATATGACAATCTTTAGATAAATTCTACCTCTCCTCGCTTTTCGGTTATAGTAGATATAAAAGAACAGACGTGTTTTTCAATGGGAGGTTTGTCTAGTAGCATTAGGAATATGAATTTTCGTACAGTGCTTAAATGTGTGAAGTAGGGGAATAAGTTTTCTACAAGCTTATACAGTTCATTTCTTTCTTTGGTATATAATCCACATTCTACCACAAAATGACATTCGTTTTCTATTCTATTCAAATTACAATGTTTACATAATCGTTGTTCTAGAGGAGTGCGGGTATGTCTTCCCGTTTCAATATGTAGTTTGTGGCAGCTGATTCTTAGTCTTGTGACTGTATTCCAGACCTGCCAATCAGCGTAAATGCTGCAACAAGGCTGTTTTAGAGTAATAAATAAACATAAACATTAAAGATATTGTCAGAATGTTCCGTGAGAAATCGATTTATTTGTATTTTAGCTGCAAAGACGTGAGTAGCTGACCTTAATCACACTAGAAAGGGCCCTAAAGCTGACCCGCAAACCTCTGGTTATAGCCCAACTAGACTGTCCGTACTCTCGTCTCTTTTATTAAATAGTGAGGGCGCTGTCGCTGTTTGTATTGCATACCCGGTAAACCGTCTCATGGCATAACACACCAGGTTTGTACTGAACAGTACTCTCCAAGCAGAGGAGTGGGTCCGGCGGGTTTTTGACGTGTTTTTAGGCTTTCTACTTTGTCATGTTTTTGTTTGTCTAGCCAACCCACAGTAGAAAGCCCTACAAAAACGCCTAAAAACACGTAAAAAAACCGCCGGACCCACTCCTCTGCTGAACAGTACAAGCTGCATATCCGGACAGATCTATTTGATACACTCACATCGGGAAGGACCCTTATTCCTTTTGAATATAAGTGTGGTGGGCTCTTTTACGTGCTCGAGGTGTGGCTCTCTTCAATTTAAAACACGGGACTTCAATTTAACGTCCGAGGGACGTCCCTAACCGAAGCTATAGGTACTCATTTTCCCCTGAGTGCGTTGTATCTATTACCTCCGTGAAGGAGGTATTGTATTCGGTGGCCGCGTGTATGTTTGTTGGTGTATAACGGTTTGATGTAGTTATACCGTATGCATTTGGATGACATTTGATACGTGGATATGTGTTGCAATACAAAAGATGCACGTTTTTTTCTGGCCTAGCGGCTTCTCTTGCTACTGCAGCGGAACTTAATTTTCCATATTTTCATGTTTTCCATTTCGGTCACGGTCTTCTCTCAGGCTTTTAAAGTTGTATGTGTGGATTATCGTATGTTTTTATCTTTTGCAGTCGTGGAGGATGCCGCCACTGGTTGTGGTAATTGCGGAGTTAAGGAGATGTAACATTCCTTAAATGTTATTTTGCTCATCAGGAAAAAAAGGATTTTATCAAGCTGTAAACCTAGATAACAATGTTGCTTGGTAATATTCTTCCATAGTTGGCTTCATGGCTGGACTATTTGAAAATATTTTACTACACACAAGCACAAACACAAGATATTTGTATATGTTTAAATCTCTTTATTGTTTCTTCAATACACATGGCTCTATAGCCAATCGTATTCTTTCAAGGAAAACACAATTCAAACCAACTGAGTATCCCCTCTGTCGACAACGGGGAGTATTATACTTTGGCTTGTTATGGCCGTTGATTGAACTTTGACCCTTGGCATGGTGTTTTCACTGGGTGAAAGGTCGTCGGGCAGCTGACCTCTGGGTTTTAGGTAGTGACCTTTAGCCTGATCACATGATATCAAGCGTGTCTGTTTGCCCTTGGGGACAGTTCAGTCATCTGGAAATAAAATAAAAAGGTTGATTAGGAATCTGGAATGAATCAAAGTCCAGCACAGTACAGACAATTGTTTTGAATTTACAATTATATGTATCACATATAATGTAGAATATACAATCATATATACAAACGTGTAGTAGCGATAAGGCAACTTGTTTGTCCAATCATAGACTCTAATGGAAACATGAGCAAAGAAGATCTTCCCTCATTGGTCACTCCCGACACCTCATGCAATTAATTACAAACTTAGACAAACTTTGTTTTAGATCTACACGTGCAACATGAATATTCATGACATTCATGTTTTGTGTGTAAATGTTTTATCGTGTTAAAAGTTTTGCTCTTACCTTAAGTAAGCTGTAGTCCTCATCTGAAGGTCGTTGTTCGGGTCTGAAGGTCAACCGTTGACCTTGTAGGTACTCATGTCATGGTAGACGTACCCGCCGCCGCCATCTTAGTCTAAACGGGAAAATGGACATTTGATTCACCCTTCATCAACTGAAATATGCTAATTCTTACATGGGCTAACAGCAATAAAAACAACACTAATTAAAACTTCGATAATAGTAATGTGTTTCCAGAACGACATATAAACAAGACATAATCATCCATACGCATAAATGACCGACAATCAATCAGGCAAATAAGCAAACAAACAAACAAAGAAACAAGTAAACATCAAAGAATACCCGCCCCTTAGATTATTTCAAGAATTGCAGGTAAGAATATTACTTTAGAGTTCAGCGTGCTAAATGTATGAAGTATTTACTTTTATATTGCTATTAAAGTCCGACAAATATTTTGTGCTGTCTTATGTATCTACATATTGAATATTTCATATTTATCAACAAATTGAATAACTTAAGAAATACAATAGTTTATCTTCATTCTGACGTAGTTGATTATAAGTCATCGCGTCACTGATCAGCGCTGGAGCTGATACAGCGGAAGTGACGTAACAGCTTCCGGGCTGATCAGGGACGAGAAGACCAGATTTGCTTACTTCTGCTCATAAAAAAAACGCACGGAGCTATCGTATGACAAAATCACACACACACACACACACACACACACACACACACACACACACACACACACACACACACACACACACACACACACACACACACACACACACACACACACACACATACATACATGCAAACGCGAGAAGGGAAAGAGAGAGAAAGAAAGAGAGAATCTCCAAAAAATCTTACCCTTGCATGCTGTCGTTCTCTGCACTAAACTTTACATCATGTTGTAGGAACGCCATCTACCGATTTCTCACTGTGTCGCATCGAGTCATCTTCCATCGTGCACGTGGTCGTAGCATATCTGCCCCCTGCAAAAGGATTATGATCGACATTAAGAAAAACATATTTCAAAGAAACCCAGTATTTGAAATGGTTTATACAAAGTAAGTCGTATTCTGATCAAAGACGCAAAAGCAAAGAGCAAAGATGGCCAAAATAACACGCAGTCCACAAACTAACGGCTTTGTATAAAAAAATGAAGCCTTAAATAAAAAAATGTATTTTGAACGATAAGTGTACATTAACAAGCTCTTATTTACGAGTTTAAGATACATATACAGCTTAAAACTGCAAACCTTGGTGATTTAATTTGATACAAGATGTTTGCTTATTTGTCTGGGCGGGGCTAAATAGAGATCTGTATGTACAACTACGTACACAAAGGAGCGGCCATACGGCGATACGAATTTCGTATCAGGTGTAATTCTGAACTTAAAACATTGAGGGCATCAAAATGAGATTTCATGTGAAAAAACTATCCACAGATTAACTGAAAAAATATTCCTTTTTCGTAACCACACCAAACTGTACTTGTACATAAGACAAGATTGTATAGTACATTTGGAGTTGCAGTTTTGCCACATCTCGCTTTTCTGTCTAACCCGCCACTTTTGTAAAAAAATCAAATCGCCAAACTCCCCCATCTCAAAATATCAAGGCTTTCTTTTATCTTGTATCTTTAAAAAATGCTACCGCTGCTATAGACGAAAAAGTAAAAAACAAAAGATAGTTCGCTATGTTGACACAACGTTAATAACTTCTTGAATACATGCACAGCTTTCTTTATGGAATGAATGTGATACAAAAAACGAACCGCGTGTCTGAAAATATTTTTCAACCGTTTTGTGGATCAAGTAACGGTCACGACGGCTTACTGCGCATGACTTGCCGACCTAACATCGTACACGGCTCTCTCTCTCTCTCCCTTAAGCCCCCCTCTCACAGTACCCGCGGCACGCTGGCGGCGTCGCTGCGTCCTAAACTGGATTTTTGTTACCCTTGACTTTACCATGGGAATATCATTGAAAACGTACAAGTATGACCAGAAAGACAACAAAACACACAAAGCTTAAAAAGATTCGTTTTTTGTCGATGAAATTCGTTGAGAGATATGTCAATTCGATCGGCCGCAGCGACGCCGCCAGCGTGCCGCGGGTCTAGTGAGAGGGGGGGGGGGGGGTCTTCACATCGTACCGATCGGCCGCGGTTGTTTTTCTGACCCCGCCCGTCCAAAAGCCGGGTTTGACAAACACTCCTTCCTGACGACGTGGCTATTTTCTGATGGAGTTTGTCTCCGCATACTGACCGCGGCCTCACCCCATACCGCAGTAGCCACGTGGCAACGTACAACGCTTATCAACATGAATATAAGGTCTCAATCATGAGTATTTTTTCGCCCCATAGGCTTACATGTTATAATACGTGTTTTACATGGACGCGTTCGTAAGAATAGTACCAATGTTACTCATTTATCTTAGATCATGTAAAAAAAAATGCCAACAGTTTCACTACATACAATCTCTTTTATAGCAATTACAAACTGCACTTAGCTACACCCCCCCCCCCCCCCAAAGCACTTTCCAGCTGTAAGCGCACGACCGCATCCTCTATAATGTCGGGTTTTGTACGTCCGATCTAGCGCGCGGCTGCCAAACTTTACCTGCTAATTTCTTCAGTTACATACAAGCTTTCATGGGTTTCACGCTTAAGATCAGTTGGGCTGGCTAAAAGGGAATTTCCCACCGATATAAACACACGTTCATGCAGCCGTTAATTTTTTGGGGGTACAGACTCTTTTATAGTACCCACTCGGAGAAACACAGGAATGAGACCATAAGAAATATGGGCATTGCCTTTATTCAAATATTGAATCAAACCCCAAAAAGCTTAGATTGTATTCCGTAGTAGTTCTTGTTACACGTGTCACAATTATTAACTTGCACTGTTTGTATACTTTTTTTATACATTGTTTCTTGTTACAATTAGCCCTCGGGCAAGAACAAATAAATCTCATTTGTTTAAGAATAGCGATGGAAGTACGTAGGTAGGTAGTCTCATAGCCTTTTTGAGGCCGTATCGACAGTGGGTTGTTATCCATTGTGTTTAGGGCACGGTATTGGTAGGAGGAACCCAACCCTCTCCTTCCACCACCTTTTACCTCCCCAACCGAAGTCAGGTACCCATTTTTACACCTGGGTGGAGTGAGGAAAGTTAGGCACAACATCTGTGGCATATCAGGGGATTCGAAGCCAGGACCCCATCTTTAGTTTGACCTCCGCTGCAAGATAATTTTGCAGTCTCTTTAGAAGAAAGTTTGCTTTTATCCATAATTTTTTTTTGATACAAAAGCGTTCAAAAAAGGAGGAAAGAAACAAAATGAGATAAAAATAAGAAAATGGATGGATAACTGCCAAAAATGCTAAAAGGTACAGACTTGAGTTGTATAAAAAAGTTTTCCGCAATATCTTTGATAGTCATTTGAAAAACCTTCTGATATGTTTGGCCGGTACATGCTTATTTTACCGACCGACCGTTCGATACAAAGTCCACATGTTTCTGTCGCCTTGTATCACTCCAGGCCCATTGTTTTTAGCTTTAATGTAAAATCGTTATCTCTTAAAGCAACAGGAATATTGAACAAGCGTCACTCATACTGCGTTGCAGGAGGCAATTTTGTTGTCATTTGGTAAATATGACTAACTGTTTTAACGATCAAAGAAAAAAGCCGACCGTACTCGAACAAGCAGTTCTTCAAAATCCTTTAAAACTACGAAAAACAACTTACTTTCATCACAGCTTATAAGCCCATTGTTTTTGTTTAAATTTTGTTTCTATGACAAAAAATATATACTCAATTACGAAGCATTCTGTCATAGTTAAAAAAAGGTGTTTTCATAAAACCTTGAAAAACTGATTGCGGGAAAGTTATTTTCAATAATAAACGGGAAAGTATCCATGTATCTCTTTTAAAATCTGCTGTGAGATTTCAGAAAGCCCCACTGTGCCTTGGTAAATGGAAATAGGTTTGCGAATACGAAAAGCTGAGAGAGTACTAAAATGATGAGTTAACACAACTTTCCTCACTCCACCCAGGTGTAAAAATGGGTACCTAACTTTAGTTGGGGAGGTAAAAGGCAGTGGAAGGAGAGGGATGGGCTCCGCCTTCTAATACCGTGCCCTAGACACAGTGTATAACAACCCACTGCCCTAAACGCCTTTGAGACATTTATCAATAAAACTTACTCATATGCATCATTAAAACAGCTTACTTTGTAGTTGTCTTATTTTAGTTAGCTTTGTGTGTGGGCGTGCCACAATGTCAATTTCTTTGTCAAAACTTCATTTTATCTGAAAAATTAAAAGAATCGACGATTCTAACGGTCCCAAAACCTCATGAAACATGTATACCATTATTATGAAGGCAAAGAACGAAATAGTTAATGGTTGTTCCCACAAGAAACAGCTGTAAAATTAATATGTACAGTGTCCTATCACTAAAAGATTTGCCCAAATGTAAATCCCGTGTTGGCTGTTAGGGTGTATGACTTGTTCTTGGTACACAACCTCCTCAAAGCTATTCGTTACATTGTATGTAAGCTATAGTGATTGTTGCTTAAATTGCGTTACTCGCGTTGGAGAAAGTTTTGCGTGGTCACAGTTATACGTTACTTGTCGTTTTCTTTAATAGAAAAATTTACAAGTAATTCAAATCTTTTTCATGCATTCGTAGGTAATTTTACACGTCAAAAGTATACGTAATTAAAACTTCAAATTATTCCAATTTAGACCATGCAACAACGTGTGAGCCAATGCTCTTACTACTAAGTCCTTCCAAAATTCCAAACACTGAAAAAACAAACTCATTAGAAAATGGATTCATCCGGCGAAACGCTAGAAAAATTGCAAACGAGCAAAGTAACATTTACGGAACTTTTGTGTCCACATGTCTTACTGATACATTATAAGACGCATTGGAAATTCTATGACCAACCAAGAGGCTGTCGATGACGTTTGCAACACAAGGTGAAAAAAATTATATAAAGTGTCTTCAAAAAATGGTAATGACTTTTTGCTGCAGTGACACATTTTAAACGCACAAGTTGGTATATTTGTGCAAAAATTAGCCCAGATTCTTGCTCAAAATAGATTGAATTTTGTCGTTTTTAGATTTTTTTTAAAAGAGACGAAGGAAAAAGACTTACCTGAAATTGTGAGAGGACGGAAGAGAGGGCCTTCCTCTCGCTTCGACGTCTCTGCCCCAAAATGGCCGAACCTCACAACTCGCCTTTACACGTACGCTACCAATCTACCAATCATTAACATCTAGAAAACGATACACGGCGACGTGATTGGTCAAGCGTTTAATGTATTTACCGTACAACCAATGATTGACAGAAGTTTCCTGCCAAGCTATCATTAGAACGATTGGTTATGCAAATCTGGTCTAAAACTAAGTTTACATACCGTATACCAAGAAAGGGAGCTAGTTTACAAAGATAATAGTTGATATTTTAAGGGTTTGCTTGAACTTTATCTTTCTTCAAACGCCTTTTTTTCATTGGTTGTTCATTAACGGTAAAGGTTAAAGGTCACCGGACGGGGTTTGGCTAAATTCTTCCACTAATATTTGCATACCAGGCGTAGCAGGTATGCGCAAACAAGCGGTCTTTCATGGTGTGATAATGTCGACAATAATTAACACCGTTGTATAAACTTCTCACACACTAAGTACCCTGTTTTTATCAGGCCAAACTACACGATTTAATTGTTTTGTATCCATATAGTATATCATTTGATTGTACTAATGTTGTGTCATAGTTTTTTTTTAATGTATGAAATAATAAAAGAAAAATGGCGGTACAACAACAGTTGACAAAAATGTACTCGCTTGTCAATGATGATATAAAAATGACTGTTTTCACAATTTAATTTGACATCATTATCCATATTATATAACAGAAATATTATCCATTTTTTTACATTATATGCAATATAGTCCAGAAAAAGGCACGTCCTATGTGCTAACAATACGTAATAACTCGAATATTAAAAAAAAACTTAGCTTAACTTGAAAATTCACTCATAGCTAGCATGGAGTCCATTCTTTATTCAATAAAGTCGCTTTTTTGTTAAGAAAAAGTAAACACATTTTTTCCACAGTATATTCACCAGACAGTTATTTTTGCTCTATTTTTGTTATAACTGTCATTGAATAAGATGATTTTCAGTTAAACAGTAGTTTGAATTGATCGAGTCGGACATGTGATTGGTGCGTGGACAAATTTGAACCTTGCTCGGCAAATAAAACCGTTACATCGGACTTTAACATAGCGATAACAGGTGGTGCTGATGCCAGTGATAATTAGATTAACCACTTATCCAATGAGACAGCGACCCTTGGGCAACCATTGGACGATCAAAAATCTCATTAGTAGTTCAAACGAATTTCATTGATAAAGACTTGAATTCTGTAAGTTCTGTGTATTTTGTTGTATTTCAAACCATATACTGTATTTTACATCAAGGATCATATTCAGTTCAATTTGTATCAATTTCTTTATCATATATGATTGTCTATTGCATGTAAAACAATATAACCACATACAAAAACAGAGTTATTCAATATGATATTTTCATGCCCTGTTCATAGATCCACCTATGTAAGCCAATTTATATAAAACTCTATACAATAACGAGACAATACTATGCATTCATAATGCAGAATACTGTTATTGAAATACTGTTCTGGAGTATAAGTATGCATAGTTAGATTACTTTATTCTCTTTTATCATCCTTGAAATAAATTAGTCCCTTAAAATTGTTAGATATCAACAGTACTTCAACTGTGCATTGTACCTGTTACAATTGTCACGCAATAAAGTTCTCTCTGTACATATTTAAAAAAGGGAACAACGAAGTCTTTTTCTATAGAAATTCAACGTCGGTCCGGCTCAAAGGTTGCCATACAGTAGAGGGGGGGGATTAATGACTTTTAATCTGTTGGCAACCAAGCACCCACTTGCAAAGGAGTTTTTCAAAGAACATTTGGGGGGGGGGGGTTCAAGTGTTATACTCTTGAATTATATACGTTAGTGCCCTTTTGTGAGCTGTAGTTTTACTGACAAATACATGCGAAAGATTTGACTCCGTTACCATACAAAAGGGGGAGGGGCAGTAGCTAAGCCGGAGATTTTGTTTACCTTCGCCAAGGAGGTTATGTTTTCGGGTTCGTGTGTTAGTGGATGTGTGCTTGTGAACAGCACAAATCAAGAATGCATGGTTGGATTGCATTGATATTTGATATGTAACGTTAGGTATATCTTATGAGACCTGAAAATTATTAGATTTTTGGCCCTCTAGCAACTTTCTAAAATACTGCAGTGGAACTTCCAGTATTGATATCACGTGTTCTGGGTTATGAATGTTGCGCTGGAAAGTTACAAACAGTAACAAACAAATAATAAGGTACCCTGGGGTCAGCCATAACCTTTCTCCCCAAAATCAAGTCAGTTACACTAGCTGGAAATGGCAAAACACATTGTACATTGTAAAAACGGTCGTCCCACTTGAAACGGTCGTCGCCATATCCGAGCGTTTCATAACTTTTGGGAAGCTGACAAAATGTAAAAAGCTTTCATAAAGTAACATTTCAATTACAAATGCAAGGCAGTATCTTGATCATCGAACGATATCGAAAAAGAGAAAGTTCTAACCCGAGCTAGTCAAAAAAACTAAACCGTTATCAACTACGCCACGAAACATCAGAGCGTACTAATACACTAAAATTGGCGTAGCGAGCTAATACATATAAAAAGGCGACGACCGTTCACAAGGCCACGACCGTATACGAGAAAGAAATTAGCGGCGGCGGACTGGATCGTACAGAGGGCCGGCAGTTTTTGCTAGGGAGCCCGGCTTCTGTGCCTGACACAGCCGGTAACAATACAATAATGCGATCAACACGAAATGGACAGGTTCTATTGTTTGCTGTTATTTGTACACATTGTAATCGGTAACGAGTTAATCGGATTATATGCCGATAGCAGACATAAGCCAATGTGAGATGATCAGATTATGATACCACTACATGTATAATCCGCTAAACAATATTTGATATTCTTCTTACAGGATGCGGGAAAACAGTAGCCTGGATACAAGTCTTGTTAAGTTTATGATTAATTAGTTTGTTCCAACTGATCGCTACCTATGTTGGCAAGGCAACGAGTGGCCTGGATGCCAGACTGTTTCCAGGGCCTACACAGGCCAGATCTTCGGCTCTAGGACCAACGTGCCCCCAAGGAAGTTCGGTGATTGAGGAACAAATTCAGGGGGCTGTGGTAAAAGTTCCTCGGGGGCGTGTTGGCCCTAGAGCCGAGGAGATGGCCTGTGCAGGCCCTGGAAGCAGTCTGGCATTCAGGATTGTATAAAGAGCTCGAAATAGTTTTTCTACCTCTATTTCTTTGTCCGAATTAAGTGATACATGTAGTTTCAATGATCCTTCCGTCTGATATTATAAGGGTATACGCAAGCCATATTAGTAATAAGTTTATTGTTTATTAGTCTTCTTCGGCCACACAGACTTGACTATATGGATGGCATCCGCGCACACATAATTTTTTTTCCGTTTAAAAAAATTATATGTGACCATAATGTAAATCAAAGAGGCTGAAAATTAAGCAAATACATCCCGTAAATTGAAAAGAAATATCGGAAAATGGATACTAATTAGCGAAGTCTTACAAAGTCAAAGAAGATGTGCCCTTGGGAAAGGCACTTAACACGACTTTCCTCACTCCATTCAGGTGTTTATTTATTTATTTACACTTCTCCAAAACTGGAAGGCATGGCGGAACAGGTGAACCCCCGCAGGGGTCACCTTTTCAAGGCCGCCATGCCGAAACATACAAACTGTACACAATATCAAAACATAATAATACAATATAAATGACCAATATAAATGAATCAACATGGTATTCAACTTAAGTTAACTTAACAAGATATACAATACAAAGATAGAAATAAATTAAAGAAACTGCACAAGATACAATAATGAGGTGGTATTACAAATTAGCGGGGCCTGTTTGCAACGCAAGTTGCGCAGCTGCATGCAAGTAACCAAGAACAGGGGTCTTCTAAATTGAATGATTGGCGGAACCTGCTTCTCATGAATGAAATGAGATTGCTCTTGAAAGTAGTCACATCATTTGCGCTTGACGCCCTTGCTCCTAGCCTTCTAGTTACAGCATCAAGTCTGTTCCATATTGTGATAAAGCGAGGTATGAATGAGGACGCAAATGTTGAAGTTTTTACTCTATGTGGAACTAACATGTATGCTCTAAGACTACGGGGCGTTCTTGTAGGAAAGTTAGCTAGCCTGGCTACATCCGAGTCAAACACCTTTGCATGGGACTTAACAAATGTTATGACATCGGATACATCCCTTCTGTAAGACAGAGGTAGCAAGCCTAGGCTAGACAGTCTTGACTTGTAGTCGAGGTGACCTGCGGAAGGCCCAAGAATGAATTTCGATGCCCTCCGCTGGACACCCTCAAGAAGGGCTGTTAGCTTACGTGACGTAGGGCTCCAAACTGGTGAGCAATATTCCAGTACACTTCTGACAATGGAGAGGTACAACGCTCTCCGAATGTCAGAGTTTGAACTGAAGCCTACGGTACGCTTAAGAAAGCCAAGCAATGAATTTGCTTTAGCTACTGTACTGACAATGTGGTTGTCCCACTTAAGGTCCGATTTTGCTGTGACACCGAGGTCAGACATGTTGTCCAATACATTTAAAGATGAACCTGACATGTGATAGTTGTAAGTGATAGGACACTTGGAACGAGTAAATCTCAACACTTTACACTTGGATAGATTAAAACTCAGCTTCCATGTGTTACTCCAGTCGTGCAGTGAACAAATGTCCTCTTGTAACTTCATACAGTCATTTGTGTTGCGGATCTCACGGAAACACTTACTGTCATCCGCAAAAAGCGCCGTCATAGAGTTACTGGCAGAGTCAGGTAGGTCGTTTATATAGAGTAAAAACAACAGCGGACCTAGGATAGAGCCCTGGGGGACTCCTGACGTCACGGGACGCCATTCCGACTTACTTCCTTCAACTACCACTCTTTGACGGCGGTTCGACAAGTAGGACTTAATCCATGACAGAAAATTTCCACAAAATCCGAACATTTGTAATTTGTGAACTAGAAGACTGTGGGGAACGGAGTCGAAAGCTTTAGCAAAGTCTAAAAACAACATGTCAACTTGGCCGCCCTTATCCAGAACTGAGCCAACATGATGGTAAACTTCCAAAAGCTGGGTTGTTGTAGAACGGCCTTTCATGAAACCGTGCTGTAGATTGTGTATTGAGCCGTGTAGTCTACTTGATATACTGTCATGTACGCACCTTTCCATGACTTTACTTAGAGTAGAAAGTAAGGAAACAGGCCTGTAGTTGGAAACTACCCCTTTACTACATTTCTTGTGGACAGGAATGACGTGGGCATCTTTCCAGTCAGTAGGAAATTTCCCTGAAGCAATAGATTTGTTAAACAGTAGAGCCAAGGAAGGTGCGAGAATGTCAGCACATTTCTTTAGAACAAGAGGAGACATTGCATCGGGGCCTAAGGCCTTGCTTGGATCTAGTGTGGCAAGCACCTTGTAAACCGAATCAACCGAAAACTGTAAGTTACATAAAGCATCGACACGTACAGTATCTATAGTAGGATATGTAGTGTCCTTGTCTGGTTTAGTGAACGTGGAGTAGAAATAGTCATTGAACAGGGACGACTTTTCCATTGGAGACTGCGCAATAGTACTGTCGAGCTGTACCACTGGTGGAAGGGTCTTGGATTTAGACTTGGCCCGAACAAACGCCCAGAACTGCTTTGGAGATTCCTTCAGGGTTGAAGACGGACTGCTTAGGTAGGTGTTGTACTTCTTAGACAGAAGATTCTTAAGTTTATTACGCAGCTTACGAAACTTAGCCCAGTGTGAGGAGGAATTTGTCCTTTTCGCCTTCCTCCACGCTGTACTCTTGCGGTTTTGGAGTTGGCGAACATCACTGTCAATCCAAGGCGGGACAGTTGAGTCCTTGAGTTGACGACAGGGTACAAACTTGTCAACAGCTGTGCTAACTGTAGAGTGCCAAGACTGCCAAGCAGGGTCGACATCTTGGTGTTGTTCTATAACCAACGGAAGTTGAGTTTGGTCAAGATGTGCTCTTAGGCCATCCCAGTCAGCACGTTTGTAGTTGTATACCTTCCTTGGAATGCCTCTTTTCGGATGAAGCTTGCACTTAAAGGTAAACTCCAGGATAGTGTGATCTGTGTCAAAGTCAGCAGGTAACTCTGCAATGTTTGACAGTCTCTCAGGACAGTTTGAGAAGATGAGATCAAGTAGGTTGTGGTTTTTGTTTGAGGGAATTTGGTTATGTTGATGAAGAAAATTATTGTTGATTAGATCGCAGAAGTCTGCCTCCTTCCCCTCACCTATAGCTGTGCAGTAATGCCAGTCAACCCGGGGGATATTGAAGTCGCCAAGGAGACAGCACATGCGATATTCCCTTTGTACTTTTTCCATGACCGAAGACAGGTTTGCCGTGAACGAAGCCAAGTCCCCCGATGGGGGTCTGTAGCACAGGACAATAGCAAGCTTGTTGAAGGTAGGATGTTTGATTTCGCACACCATGATTTCGTCCTGTGGTTCAAGGTCAACCCTGCGCGTGCTGTACACTGATGTCCTGACGGCAAGTAGGACACCCCCGCCAGTCTTGTTGGCATGGGTGTTCTGGCGGTCCTTCCGGTAAGTGGCAAAGTCCGAAGGGATGACCTCCTGATCACGAACATCAGAGTTCAACCAGGTTTCAGTAATCGCCAGAATGTCAGGGGAGTTCAGATGGATTAAGTTTTCAAGTTGCACCAACTTGTTCCGTTGGTAGTTCACAGCCTTAACACTTCTGGCATTAAGATAGATCACTCTGAGAGAGTTGGATGGATAGGCCATAGTTGCGTAGATGAATACAAGGGCAAAAACATGTACAAATATCTGCATTTTACGTGTACAATCCCATTCACGATTAAATTACAAACGAATCAACTCAATTATGAAGGTGCTGCCACACCACTCCAGGCTAATTTGCATGTCAATATACCAGCTATGCTACCACATTGCTACAACAAGGTAAAACAGGCAATATGTAATTTACAAACACTACGACTAAATTGTTTCTAATAATCAATAGCTACAATTATTATGATAGTAAAAGAATTCACTGAGTTTCCTACCTACCTAGTCCAACTAACACAATAAACAAGGGCGTGATGGAAAGCCAGAGAGCCACACGGGAGGGCACCCTCCCCGGTAGTGAGTTGTATAAAATCAATGAAGAAAATTTTGCAATTAGGCTAAAAAAATTTGCGTAACTATTGATAAAATACGACGACAATTATCAGAAGTGACACCTACTTTATAAAAAGAGTGTGAATATTTAAGGATTAACGTGATATTTACATGATAGAAAAGATACCTGGGAGACTAGATAAAATGAGTGGTGCCCCGGTTGGTGACCTCTGACTTCACCAACTTGTAAATGAGTACCTAGCTCATCTAGGGTTAGGGACGTCCCTCGAATAGGACGTTAAATGGAAGTCCCATGTTTGGGGAGAGCCACACCCCGCGCACGTAAAAGAACCCACCACACCTTTCGAAAAAGAGTAGGGGCATGCCCCGGTGTGCGATGGTCCAAAACCTACAGTCGCCCTTAGTAATAGCCTCCGGCTAGTTGGGCAACCCCGGAATTTACATGCCGAATCAATAAACAAATACATAAGTGAATAAAAAAGATGTGAAAGGACAAAAATAAACAAAAACTTTTGATATGTCATACTCTGTGTCTTCAGTCATTTGTTAAACCTTCCTGACCACATAGATTTCATAATGGACAACTTTTCTTTTTTGAGTCACATGAGTTTAGAGGTGCCCAGAATATGTCATCCATATATTCAAATCAGGTTGGCCTTGTCTACATTTCAAGAGACACTGTTTCTTTTTCTGTCAGTTCCTCGTTGGAAATAGCAAGAAGCATGTAAACGTTGTGCCCCCCTCCCCACCAGACAAATTCTATGTTTGTTTTAAATCCTTCCACGGCGGTAAGTGACACATGTAATGCAGAATATATGAGTATTATTTAAAACATTTGGCATTGTCCCTTATATTGTTCATCATAATTAATGATCTTTATTTTCATGTTCTTGCTCACACGGGCTTTATGCGCTAGTTGTTCTATTACATGAAAGACTAAAGGTATTATATAATAACTTGTAGTGTTGACAAAGGGAGAGACAAACAGTTCATCTCATGGAGGTCACAACTGGTTCGTGCAGAGACGCCCCCTAGTGACTAGTGTCGGTACAACAGTCAGGAAAATGTGTCGCATTGGAATTGCAGATTTTGTGTTGGACAGTCACCTTCTTCAAGTCAAATGGCTCAAACACACACACACACACACACGTACACATGCACACACACACAAACAAACTCACACACATTCCCAATGAAAAACACAAAAAGAGCAGAGACCTTAAAATTGCAGTCAATTTTTCTTCTTTAATATTAACAAACACACAGAAAATCTTTCTTTGAAAAACTCTCTAAGAAGGCAGTGTACACACCATTTCTTGGCACTACTTTCTCCAACCATATACTAAATCTTACTAATAGATGTATTATATTAAACTAAATTTATATGTCCATACAGATTTATGCATACTATAATTGCACTCAAAAGCAGCTAAAGATATGAATTGCACGAATGTGCACCTTGCTTTTATATCTATTGCACTATTACGTTTGACAGTAACAGCAAAGTCTATTGCTAGTGAAAGACATTTGCAAGCAAATGCAGAATATGTCTCCTCCATATTTTCCAAGTATATGGGGTGGAAAATATACATGTACAAAACTGCTAGATTTAGACATCAGAAATATAGAAAATGACTTTATCAATTTAATAACATTTCTCTTAGATTCAGGGGTTTTGGCGATATGTTAGCTAATCAACACAATTACTATATTAATATCTATATGATCATATTACATAATATGGCCTAACAACACACAAAAAGTACCTATTACATAATTAAAGCACAGCTATAGCAACAGGAATTAATGGAAGAACTTAAAAATTGCTTTTTTATTTATCAATATCATAATACAAACCTACTAGTCATATTTCTTGTATAAACACTCTATAAAGTCTTGGCACATTGATGGTATAGTACATGAAAAAGATATATTTTCATTTCTAATAATCAGCTAATTCTTAGACCTAATTTTCAATTTTCTATATCTTGATATCAGCTCCTTGTAAAGTTATATGATATTTCAAAAACCTAAGGCGGTTTCAAAAATTTGGCAGAATTTTACATGTATGTCAAAATGGATTCAATGATTGATTGATTGCAGGTACATGTATAACATCAACTCTCTAGTTTGCTAAACTGGTCTGAAAGTGTCTAGCTATCTTGTTCAAAATGGCAAATAGATTTAGTATTATAATAATGCATTGGTAGCCCTTTGTAGTTGTGTATTGACGGTTAACCTTATTAACCCTGATATTTGACTGACAGCTTGATTTGACCTATTTGATAGGCCTTGGCACTTAAGGGTTACTGTAAAAGAGGAAATGTTCACAGTGATCTTATGTTTGTGGTTTTCACTTAAACCTCTGCAAAAATATTTGTTCTCAGTCTTTTGCCTGCTTGTTTCAAACGTAAACTTAAAACCAATGCGAACGCTCCATTTTCTCCCTACTGACTGTGAAATTAAATCCCTGCGAACATTTTCCCTTTTACAATATTGGCTACGCCAAATCATTATCTTAAAGGGAAGTGTGATCATTTCTTATTTTCTAGTTTGTACAAAAACTGGCATGTTTCATCCCTTAGCCTTCTCCCCACTGTGGCAGTTTTTGGCACCAAATCTGTTAAGACTAGTATAGTGTTAGGCAGGGGTGTTAGAGAGAGGGTTAAAGAAAACTAAAATTAACTACCTGTTGATAGATTTCTCTTGTATATGTTTGCCACCAATAGGTGTTTCAATGTTACCAAAAAAAGCTCCAAAAAACAAGGTTTATTTGATTATTCTAAATCCTTGTTGTGAAAATGGCAACTTGAAGATATGACCGCTTTTAAGTTTGTTTCATATAGCTCATTATCAAGTAATGTTTATAACTTTATATATACCAGCCTTAGAAAGGACACTATCATAGGCACTATACAGTCTATGGCATAGTGTGGCATTGTGTTTAGGGTAGTTGACTCAGAATCAAGAGTCCTAGGTTCTAATCTCGATCAGGCTCTGATGTTTAATCCTAAAAGTGGGAATGGCACCTGACAAGAATTTCCTCACTCCGCTCAGTTAAAAATGGGTACCTAGTTTTGGATGTCCTTTTGAATGGGAGGTAAAGCTGGAATTCCTATGTTTGATTGCTAAAAATTTGTTGGCTTCGTTCTAAAGTACATTTAGTTGGCCTATCATTGAAAATAAGGGCTGGAAGTAAATTGTTCATAGGCTGCTATTGCGTTATCAAAAAGCTCAAGTTCAAAAACACTTTCCCACATTCCATGGATCCCTGACCTGTTAGCTAGGTGGGCGTCAGGGCGTCTTTTGGATGCCCTACACTAAGAAATCAAACAATCTATATGCCCTCCTTTTGCAGGAGACACCCAGAGGATCCTTTCCCTGGTAATTACATACACAAGTACATGTGTTCCCCAAAACACACTGCCACTTGTTTTTTTGTCATACAAGACACTGGGACAGTATGAACTAGCTAGAAAAACACCCCTACGTCAAAATGGTCACACCCAACATTAGCGACATAAAGAACAACCCTCCCAACAAAATGGTCACATCCAACATGGCGGCCTGCATCCTTGCAAGCAAAAACAGAACAGGGTTGCTATCGCAAAGCTGTAATGATTGACATGCAAGGCTACTAAACTTAGATGCCCTGTCTATGAATTCTAGCTAAAAGTCTGTGTTGTATGGACAGGTGTACAACAGGTGTGATATAGACAGGTGCAATGTAGGCACGTGTGGTAAGAACAGGTGTTCCTCACGACAGTAGAGACCTCGGGAACAGGTCTTGAGCAGCGAACCCTTCAACCACCTGCAGAAAAAGAAATTGAAAGTGATCTAAAACCAAGTTAGGTTGCTCAGGAGCTACTCTTCCACTGGTTGTGACAGAGATTATGTACAGTATTTACAGGTTCATTGTACTGGGGTACTGTAATGCATTTAAGTTTGTGGTGGTTTAGTGTTCGTGGTTTTTGTAGCAACCTCAACACTGCAACTTAAAAACACTGCAAAAAATTTTGCTTTTTCTGTCTGCTGTCCGCCAACCACTTTGGTATAACCGCGAACTAAAAACTACTGTGAACATTATATTGTCTCCCTACCACAAAATTAAATCACCACACACTTTTAAAAATGCATTAATACTGTAATTCTCCTTCAGTTAAACGCTTTTCTACAAGGGCAAAGGCAAGAAACAAGCACAAATATTTCAAGGCTTACAGTACATCTAATATGATGGTAGACATATAGAATACAACACGGTATATTTCAATCACCCGAGGTACCGGTCCAATTACGGGAAGGCTGGTACCGAGGGCGATGCGGAATACACCATGTTTTATTCATCTCATCTCTTCATGTCACACTCACCGAAAAACACACATTTCAATGCAAAATGCACTAGAAGATTTGTGTCCTCAAACAAAAACATTGTTACAACGTCAATTCCAATGTCTGAATCCGGCATTTTAATTTTTGACAGCAGTGCACGCAAAGTACCCAAAGTATGTTCAAATGATTTGTTGGAAGCCTTTGCAATATATACGGCTTCAAAGCCCATGCAATACGGTAAAATATATACCTACCTCTCGTAGACTGTCGACTGTGAGATGAGGGTGTTGGTAGGTAAAACCTGTGGTCTCTATTGCACTGCCGTCAATGCATAGGTGCTTGTTGTACAGCTGCTCCTGGGGATACACATTAGCAGTGTGTGGGTTAAAGACATCGGGGGCAAGTACAGAACTACATTTAATACTTGTTAAAAATTAAAATGTGGAGAAAAATCTATTTTCTTTATTCAATCAACCTAAAGACCTCTTTATAACATTTATCTAACAGGGCTCAAAATTCATTTTTAAGAATAGGAACATTTTTGGTGCACAACATAGAGCAAGTAGCCTGGGCGCCATCTGTTTACTATCCAGGCTCCTAAACTCGGTACCCTGAAAATATTTCTTAAGGGCAGCGAGTGTACATGTAGGAGCCCCGGTAGCAATCGGATGGCACCCAGGCAAAGAGAAAGTAGACTGTCAGCAAAACCTAACTATAAATCTTTCTGTCTCTCTTTAGAGGTTTAATCCGAAAGTCTATAACTAATTTCAAAATCTTAAACAAGAACTATAACAGAGTCTTGTAAATGTCAAGATTATGCCGTATACTCGTGTAAAATACCCCTACAGATACAATATTCCCCTTTTTGGCGACGCCTCAGGGGCAAAGGCATTTGGCCTACCTCGTACAGGAAGGGACTGAGAGGTGTGTTAACAATGCCGTTACGCTGACAGATAGTTGACCACGGCTCCATGTGTTTTTCATTGAGCTCCTCGCAAATTTCTGGAAGGCTGATCTGAAAGAAAAATTACTGTGATTATTGTTTCTTTCACTGTAACTTTATGTTCACTCTTTTCACGGTCACCTCTGTACTGTGATCTTAACATCAACGTGAAAAAGACCTGTTGTTATCATTTATGATTCCTTCACACATCCATTCTATAAATCACTTGCCGTAACCGTGAAGTTAAAGTTCAGTGAAAATGTCAATTTTCCTTACACAGTGAAATTTTGCTACCGTGAAGATAAAGTGAATTACAGTATTCAATTGTACAACCCTGGTTAATCTTGTTACACCAGGTGTAGCAGGCCAGGTTATGCCCCTGGCAAGACTGCACCAACGTACAAAATTACCTGGGTACAGTCTGGCCTGTTACACTGGCACTTGGAAAAAAGGTTAATTGGGAGACCTCAGACTGAGGACAAATCATTACACTTTTTGGTTAGCTAGTTGTGCAATATGGTTTTGCTACAGCTCATGTAGTCAGCCAAGCACATCGGGTCCCCCTACTTTCTTTCGATAAGTGTGTTGGGTTCTTTTACAGGCAGAGGTTTGTCGCCCTAAAGCTCCCTCAAACACGGGGCCGCCGGCTTTACGTCCCCATCTGAAAAGACCATGCAACTGTTTTAACCATATTTTTCTTACCTTGGCTACACTGGAGATGACCGACCCCAGAAACTCATACTGGATACCAAAGATTTGTGACACAAATTCAGTCGCCTGGCCCTGTGCTGAGGAAATACATTGAAAATCATGTGAATAACTCTATCAGGTTGGTACATGTTAAATATTGGTAAATAATGTTTATAACTCAACCAAAAAAACAGCTAAACACATAGTTGTTTAAGTTATTACTTCTTTGTCAAATAAAATACCTGCACCAAAAGCGATGAAAATCAACAACTATAACCTTATTATGGCTAGAAGTTTGATAATCGTCTTTTGCTGTCAGACTTATAAACCATATATGATGTGGCATCTGTGTGGCATATAGTGGCAGAGCATCTGGCTATGAACCAATGAGACCCAGGTTTAATCCCCAGTGGAGTACCCAGACATGTCCAGACAATTATATTGCACCTAGAGGTTGTGCCCTTGGGAAAGGCACTTAACACATATTTCCCATGTCCTAAGCGCATCCAGCCGTGAAAACTCTTGCTACTAAAAAGACTTGCACTTGCTGAGGAGTTCTGGGGCTCCCCCATCTATGTACAAGCACGTCCAACCCCCATATGATGGGGAATAAAAGACGTAAAATTGGAGAGAGAGAGATACTATATATTAGGCAGTATACAGACACTACACATAAAAGCTCTCTACAGTATTTCTATGGTATTCTGTTCTCTAAAGAATAGATACAATGTATCTACATTTATTGCATATCAGGCTCATCTGGACACATGGTTTTTATATTCTCCTAATAGATTTCTTTACATCGACGCAAACACTTACTTGTGTTTCCCTTGTCTGCTAAGTTGAAGACCTGTCCGCTGTTTCCCGCGGATCGGATGTGCCATATTGCCCGACACACGTCCGTCACGTGTACCGTGTTTGTACGCAGCTCCGGCGACCACAGCAATCTCATCGTCTCTTTAAGCTCCTTGTAGACTGCGCCAACCAACATTCTGGGAGCTGGAATTATAATATATCATGTCTTTAAAAGGGAGCTACCTGTACATGTGTATACTATGCTAAATATACCTCAAAGTCAAGTTCTCAAGTTTTTACATAAGCCCATCATAGTTCAGGGCTCTCCTATCGATTGAAACTCGTGCCTTGCACCATGGAATTGGACTGGTGTTTTCAACATAGCAGATGACATTTTGCTAAACAGTATCAGGACCAGGTCAGGATTTAATGAAATCAGTATTAATGTTGTTGTTCACCTTATAGTGCCTTAAAAAAAAGTAGCAAGTTTCCTTGCTGTTTCAGTAGCAGGGTATATTTTACAGGGAGGAGTTATTAGCCCTTCCCCTTAGCGTGCTTGAGGTACCTCCTAGTAAATGGAACCCCATTTTACGTATACCTTCTGAAAGACGGCTGCAGCCCTAACCAAGATGCCCTTCCCAGGGTTGAACTGGGGTCTCCCAGTTAGCAACATTGTAATTGGAATGGTAACTCCTGTAATTGGAACCAGGAGCTCAACTGTGAGGCTGCTACCAGTTGGCTACAGGAACATCCCTATAATCAAATTAGAGAGGCCTAATAATGTACATTTTGACTTACTGAGTCCAGTTCTGTCTCCAGGTCCGTACACTATGGCAGGTCTCAAAACCACATAATTTAACCTGCAGAAACAAAAAGTGTACAAAAACTTATTACTGTAAATCCATTTAAAATTGCAGTCGCAATCTTAGCTGTTAAGGGGAAAGGGAGTAGGTCACAGCATTTGATTTTAACAGTGGGAATAAACATCACTGCCTGAAATGATAACTATCAAATATTTGCGATGATGAAACTTTAGCGGCTCAACTAGTGACCATTCTTATTGTAGAATCTGGTGGGCAAAAACTAAAAATATTAAGAATTTGAAAAATCTACATTCAGATTCACATTTGTAACTGATTTGTTACTTATTTCCAACATATTCCCGTCATTTTGTCTCGTTTCCATCATTGACAAACGACAAAAAACGCAAAATGCGCAAAATCTGGCTTATTTGCATATATTGTAGCGGCCCCCATTTTTCAATATGCAAATAAGCCAGCGTAGAAAACTAAGAAAAATCTGAATCGACCGTTGCGGTCGGAGATCGAGCGTCACAGGAAAATCACCACAAGTGAACAAACTTCAGAACGTCACGCATTCGATCGCCTGTTCGGCGATGGTTCGTCGGAATGTTGGACAAAATGGCAGACAAGTCAAGCGGCGGTGGGGATTGCGTATATAATTTTTTTTCAAGATGTTCGCACGATACTACAAAGTCGCATCCATACGTGATGAATATTGCTGTGCAATGTAATAAGGCACATTCTATCAATGATGTAGAAAGATAACCAAAAACAGTGAATTTTGTTTTATGTTCATGTTACAATATGCCGAATACGTCCCTTTAAAGTAGCTAAAATCAAGTTACCGTTTACAAATCAAGACTAGCAAACATTAGTCTAACACTGTTAACCTTCTCAGTGCTGCAGTAGCCTTTTGGACCCAAATTTGTATTGGTTACAGGTTTAGGCAGCAGGGAGAAGGTTAAAAAGAAAAGTTTAGACTCTTTAAGAGGAAAATAGAGAAATGACAAGATGGAACAAAAGAGTGGAAGAGCAAAGGACTACGTACATGAGACATGACGCCGAAGACAAGCAGTGTAAAAGCTGTAGCAAAGACAGAAGGAAAGAGCTAGTACTAGACAAAGTACAGAATGACAGACGAATGAAAAGTACACATGTCGGAGTAATCTAACACTAATCCCAATGCTACGGTAAGAAAAACTGGGATAGCACATGTACAAAATGTAGTGTATAAGGCACTTTCACCGAATAATTTATTAGAATAAATGCACTAGAAGATGGCAACAACCAGGCTATTAGCTAGCAGGGCGTCAGGGCGTCTTTTGGACGCCCTACACTAAGAGAACAAAGAAATTAGACACCCTCCTCTTGCAGGGGACACCCAGAGGACACCATGATTTCCTGGTACTAGTGATTACATACACATGTACACGTGTTCCCCCCACACACTGTGACTTTTGTTTTTTCCTCATATCAGAGACTGGGCTATTATGTTTATTGATTGACATGCAAAGCTACCAGGTAATCTTTCATCCATAGAGCGCATGGGGGTAGTCTGGTTCCCCCCTCAATTTTTGGATGCCCTGTCTATAAATCCTAGCTAAAATCCTGGCAACAACAGAATGAAATGCTGATAAGCAAATTACAGGTTTGCGTAGCAAAACCTTTGTTGGATCCGTGTGGTGGCCGCCATCTTGAATTTTTGACGTTGCAGGGTAGCCATACCATTTCATTGGGAGGGGTGTTCTTTGGGGGTCACTAGCGTTCTCTTTATTTTTAACAAATCGGCACACAACTATCACACATTCAACTCCAATAAAAAGAAAAATTCAATACCAATTCATATTTATAAAAAGACCCCGTAATCGCTAAACTAACATAGCAAACCTGAAGTATATGTAGCACAAGTACTTTTAAAACTCTATTTTCCACATATTTTGTGAAGGATTTCATGTATGGTTTCTGTATGGATAAGTTATTAATTACCCTTTAATATTGCTCATCTCTTGTTCTGCCTTTAGCTTGTGTTGTGCGATGTCTGTCCATGGAGAAGTCTTACATTCTTCTGTACTCGAAACCTACAAAGAAAAATCTCTCATTAGCAAACTAAAGGAAACAAACTGTGCCATATCTATGCAAAATACATGCAATATTATGCATTATTATGTGTAAATGCAGAAATGTTTGCGGTGGTTTTATGTTCATAGTTTTCATGGTGCCCGTTTCACCGCAAACTTAAAACAACCGCAAACATTTGTGTCCAATACTGTAGCAGTATGGGACTATAGCGCTGCTGCAAACTTAAAACCACCGCGAACACTCCATTTTACCCTTAGCGCAAAAAAAAATGTGAAGTTAAATGCATTGATTTTACAGTATATAGAGATAATTATAGTAACTCAATCAAGCAAATGGATGGATTTAAAAATTGTCAAGTGATGACTGTTTTCAATTATATCCAAACTGTTACTTGGATGTCCAACCTTCATCAACGTACATATGATTTTAGCTTGAATGTGTACATGTATGTTGTGTTGGTAAAATTCATTTAAAAAAGGATCTTTATCTGTAACTGTCAACACTATGGAACGAACTTCCCAAAATTTCAAACTTTATTACACCAGTCTTTTGAAAGTCTTGTTTCCTTGAAAAAAACTACTGTCAAGGAGTCGAGAATCTGGGGAAATACAAAATCATGCCGAACCAGCCACAGCAAGCTAGAACTGGTTAAAACTGCCTCAGAAACTCTCAAAACCAGTTTGTACAAGTTTGTACAGTTGGCCTTTTGATAACCACTAAGATCTTACATCTGCTCTTCTATGAGTTGTTCTGCCTCCCTACCTTGTCTGGTGCATAGATGTGTGCTGTGGACAGTTCTATATAACGCCGTGCTCCCCTCCGAGCTGCTTCCTTTGCACAGTTGACAGACAGCTTCACAATTCCTTCATTATACACCTGCATGTGGTATAGGGGCTGTAATTAATGTCAGCCAATCGGATTGCTTGTAACATAGAAACCGGTCATATTTCTGTTCTGTACATACATTTCAGCTTTGATACATAAAATGTGATTGGACAATTTTATGAACCATTCCTAACAGTGTAACAGTGACATACTTATCTACAGTATTTACAGTAGGCGCATGAAACTAAAAAATCACCATTATTTTTGTGCCGTTATTACGCACTTTTGATAAGAAATCTGAACGCAAATGTGGTTAACAGAGGCATTAATTGAATCATAAAGATAAAGCAACTAGAATATTTCCAGTTTTCATGTCTCATAAAATGCTCTGGCTGCCTTAAATAACAAATTAAAGTGGCATATGGTTCATACATATAAATAATCAAGCAAGCAAGCAACCAACCAACCAATTAACCAACTAGTCAGCAAAGAAATAAACAAACAAACAAGAAATTCTTGTAAAAATCAGGAAACTCACCGGTTCCATCTGGCCCAGTCTGCCTTCCGATGCACAGTTCACCACTAGGTCAAAGGTCACATCATCTTCAAACGCCCTCTGTACGGATGCTGCAAAGAGATTTTCATATCCATATTTTGAATATTTATGAATTAATGAATACTTATCATGTGTAGATAATGTAGTTAGGAAGATTATTTGGGCACATTTTGAAAAACAACTATCATTTCAAAAATAAAAACTAAAAAGTCTAGACCCTAATTACTACCCAACAGTTTAGCCAATGAGGTTCCATCAAAATGATTGATTCAACCTCATTTGAATAACTGTCATTTTAACCCCAGAGAGATGAAAAAAGAAGAGACAGTAGTCTTACCTGGATTAATAAGATTAGCTGACTTAAACTCTATCCTCTCAAATATTTCCTGCAATGGTAAAACAACAATCATAAAAAAAGTAAAGAAAACTTGCCCCTATAATTGTTCATAACTAATATGGCTTGACTGGTGAATAGAGTAAAATTTGCAAATACTTCATTTTCAGATATTCCAATTTTTTCTGGAAACTAAAGCTTGGACTACATGTTCCCTTGCAGCTTTTTTCAAACCGCAGGTTAGAAGTACACATGTAAATCCTTCTAAAAAAATTTGCTACAACAGCGAAGACTAACTTTTTCTTATTCTTCAATTTGAAAACTGAAAAGCGCAATATAAAAAAACTTCAAATATATTTGACAAAGACCTGAATGCTTTCACACAAGTGGCAATATAAGGGTACTAGTAAGACTATCATTTATTGTTTCAAAAAGTTTATATATACTAGTATACAATACCTTTTGTGTGCCTCCCAACCATGCTGTGGCTGGCGGCACTTTGTCTACTACTCGCACCTGTAGATAACAGAAAAGAGTTGCTATGGTTACGACTTTAGACCTCTGATGCCTCATGGGAATGGAACATCTGTTATGGTTGTCAGGGAAACGGTTGCTATGGTTACCAAACCTGATGCTTTTGGGGAGTGGAACATCTGTTACAGTTGCTATGGTTACGACCCTGATGCCTTGTGGGAACTGGACATCTGTTGCGCTTGTCACAAAACTATCATTGATTTTAAGATGGAAATAAATATTTGCCATGATAAACTCCTTCCTCTCCATAAAAGTGTATCTTTATATAATAACATCAATGCACTGTACTTAATTATGTATTAATAACATTTTGAAGATGAAGGACATATAGGCACAGTCACATAGTCACACACACACACATACACACACACACTTACACAATCACACACACACACATACAGACAAACATGCACACACACAATCACACACACACACACACAACACTTACACACACACACACACATACACATACAGACACACACAAACACACACACACACACATACACACACACACACACACAAACTATGTATAAACATATATATGACATATGTCTTATCGACTGAAAAATCAGAAATTATTATCCCAACCTTAGAAGCCAGCTCATTTGACACCAAATACTCTGCTAGGTTCCTTCCAATAAATCCTGTGCCTGTAATTGCATTAAGAACAGAATATCAAGACACAACCTTAAGTACTCTCCAAGCAGAGGTTGTCAGGAAAAAATGTGACCTTATTACATGTTTTGTTTTGTTGGGGAGAGCTGACAAAAAAAGGGGCATATGAATTAAGAAGGTCGCAATTTTCCCCAACAAACCTCTGCTTGGAGAGTATCATTATGAACAAGCACATTCTTAGCCTATTTATCTAGTTATATAATCATTCCATTGTTGAGAAACAGGGAACAAACAACCCACACTAAATTTCTCATATTTTGGGTGGAACCAATAAATACATTTATTCAACAACATACGATTTTATTGGGTGGGGTGTTTTTTGGGTCGCTAGGGTTCTCTCTATTTTTAATAAATCGGCACACAACTATCACACATTCAACTGAAATAAAAAGAAAAACCAATTCATATTTATAAAAAGACCCTGTAATCGCTTAACTAACATAGCATACCTGAAGTATGTGTAGCACAAATAATTAACTCTGTTTTTTTAACACATTCATAGGGCAGAATGATCAGTTTGCAACCAATTCCCCAATGCGAATGAAAAAATTAAGACATTTGCCTTTTTAACCCGAGCTTTCTGTAAGTTTTTGAAACATTCCAACAAAAGGGGCGTTTTAAGGTAGCCGTGGCGACTCTTTAATCGGGTATATTTTGCTGTATGTCTAAAGACTCTTTTACATTACCCTGTAAAAGAGTCTTTAGACATACAGCAAAATATACCCGATTAAAGAGTCGCCACGGCTAGTTTTAAGGTAACTTTATATCGTGAACTATAACGAATTAGATCAGGATATGGCATATTGACAATGTAAACCCGTCACAGCAGGCAGATCTATATGACCATTCCGGCACATAGGCGTGATACTTCTATATAAAGAGAATGTAAACACACTTAGATCCGGCATGGCGAGAATGAAGTAAATACAACTTTGCCGCGCCCCCCTCCCCACTCCACTAAGCTGACTCAAAAGTCCGAAAAAAAAATGTGCCAGAATACAAAATATGGCGGTTTTAACTCATTTTCTTAAACAGTACTTTTTTCTTGAAAGATTGACATCTTCTTTTGGAAAAAAATAAGTTCGAATTATATATTTACCTCCCAATATTAGAACGCGAAGTTTCTCATCCATGCCAACTGCTGCCATCTTGGATCAGCTGTTTACCTGGGATATTCCACTACTGAAAATAGGGGTGGGAGAAGTAATCGCGCTCATGGCTCACTGGGTACATCTTGCAGTGCTTGTGAAAACTGCAGGGAATAGTTAGGGTCCTCTTTGATGCAGGTGATTGTAGAAGTGCAATGAATGTTGTCGCCGCTAGGGGTCCTCGTTGACATGTCCGCGAAATTGCATATTTCACGGCTATCCCAACAAAATTGTTACTATCTTGAGAAGGATGTTGATAGCTGTTATAATCCACTGTCGTGTCACTACATGTAAAATAGTTATTCGTATTATTCATGTTATCTGTACATTGCCATACATTGTCACCGATGAAATTGTTGTGCAAAAAAACTCACTCACTCACTCACTCACTCACTCACTCACTCACTCATTCATTCGTAAAATGTTCGAAAACGCGATAAATTTTGTCTCGAGTTCCTCGTGAAAATAAATGTTGTCAGTGAAACGAGGAATCGGTCGATGCACAAAAGACCGTCATTTGCTTTACAAATAGCTTTCATCACTGTAATCTTATATTAGAAGGTTTGAAAATAATAAACGTGTGATAATCATACGTAATTATTTGTCGCATTTTCTCATGTGTGTAACGTAGCTAGAATATGGCGTGATTAGTTGGTGAAATCAGGCAAATCGAAGTAAATAGGGCATCCGAGAAAGCGCTACCTGTACAGAAACAAAGGCTGTCCAAGGGTCATCCATTGCAAATAAGAATATGGTGTAATTAGTTTGTGAAATCAAGCAGAAGTAAATTGGGCATCCGAGAAAGCGCTACATGTACAGAAACAAAGGCTTTCTAAATGACACTCCTTACAAATACCTGTTATCTTGGATCATTTGCCTAAGAATAGTGGTCACCTTAGGGTGTGACCGGATGATGTCATTGCTTACGTAGTCTGTTGTCTCCATGGTAACGAACATATGGACAACGTGTGTTATAGATGAAGTAGACCTTTATTGCACGACAATTGTACATGGTACAAAGTATGGCAAGAATTCATAAAGATACATAACAATCGACTATTACTTAATATTTAACATTTTCAGAGAACTCATCTACAATATGAATAACAATCGATCTAATAAAGTGCATTCTAATGGCTAAAACAGTATACAATGTAATGGTGACGATGATAGTATTCTGTGTCAAAAATGTAAAATGAGGTCTCGTTTTTTCATAGAGTTGTATATAAATTGGCCTACATAGGTGGATATATGAATAGGGCATGACAACATCATATTAAATATTTCTGTCTTGGAATGCGGTAGCATTTTACCGGACTTACATACAATAGATTGGGACAATTTCTGCCAGTGTTATATTGTCGTTTACCTTCGAATCTTCGTAGTTGATTTCGGCTTGTTGTCTTACGGTTTATAAAAAAAAGGGGTTGTTTTTTAGATTCAACATACTGTTGTACTAGCGTTTGAAAAACAAAAATTCTCTTACACGAAGAGTCTTTAAAAAGCTGTAATTTTTAATGGGTTTAATGACACATTTTAGGTTTGGAAGTTTTGTTGCAATTAGTTGAGGAAGAAGGGTGGAAACACTTGATTGAAAACAGAGACAGAAAGATTTTCCATCGTAAGAAAACACGGCGTCACTTGCACAAATAATCTCTAGAATTACTACAATTCAGTTCATTGATTTAAATACATGTTTTTGGGTTGGTTTTCTCGTGTAATTAGTTGAGGAAATAGAGCGGAAATTTTTGATTGAGATTGAAAAGACAGAGACGGAAAGATTTTTGGTCGCACGTTTTTCAGTATGTATGACAGAATCGACCACCAACAAAGGTGTACGATCGACAGCTGAATGTTGTACGACACATCCATTGTCGTAATACTGTCGTAATACTGTCGTACACCTATCGTAAAACACTTTAAAGATGAACGTCTGTTCAAATGTCTGTTCATCATGGATTGTTCACGATATGATGATAAACGCTCAGAACTGTTCACTATGCTTTCCGCTTCTTGAAAAGAATTTAATACATTCCATCCTATAGATAAACTCAATAACATTCTAAGAGAAAATATCCCTTACTGTGCACATTGTATGGTTAAATACTGTATCTGTATATAGCCGGTATAACCGCCCTTCGGCATAACACAACAGCTTCTTTGTTTGTATGTATAGATGTAGTAGATGATAGACGTTGTACTTAAGTTGTGTCAATAAAGATTATTGTATGACAGAAACCTGACTTTTAAGCAGCAAACATGCTCTTTCTGATGTTTTAATCCAAGAGATTATCATACAGAATTGTTTAGCCATTCAATGTGTAAACCTAAGCATAACCATGTTTTTTGAAATGTACCCTCCAAACCATAAGTATCCTTTCATATCAACTACCGTGATTAAACATAATAGTAGAGTTTCCAGTGGAAGACAAGAATAAGATTTCCTAAAACTCGGATTTATACCTATATATTCCATAGACTGACTTAAGATGAATGATCGACTTTATACATTTTGTGTACTTCTCTGCAAATAACTGGTAAATGTAAATAACTATCAATTCTAATGTAGTTTGTTAAATGTACGTTTGTTTGATATTCCAGGAAGATTAGCTACTTGCTTGTTTGTTACTGGTATGATGGAGTAAACAAAGTATCCAAAGTATCTACAACTTGGATTGGAACAAGGAGGTAAGTAACATATGAGGCTCCTTGTGATATAATCTCTTCCACGATAAAGTTTCCTTAAAAGATGCAATTCTTACCATCGTCTGAAATGTAATTTTCAAAATGAATAGGAAAATAATATACTGGCTGAAGCCAGAATTAGTACCACACTCAAAGGAATTGATGACAAAATATAGAAACAAATGCACATTTTGTCTTATTTCTTCCTTTATTTCCCAACAAACAGGACATCAGATGCATTGCACTCATATTTTTTTTTACACAACTATCTCCAGAAACACGTGCGCTTTGTATTAAGAGCTCGCAAACTTGTCGGTCGATTAATTACACTAGGGCGTTTTTCTTGATATATATCACGTACAGGTACAACCGCAAAAACTATGTACATGATCTGTCACACTTACCAGTGGCTTTAAGTTCATTCCATTGTTTGTCTGAAGCGCTGTAGTGTGGTTTGTTGTTTGGGTCTAGAACAATTATTTGTTCTATTGAGCACTACCAGCTTATAGCGGCCATTTTGATTCATCCATCGTGATGTAAGAAAGAAGTCAAACCGGTTTATACATTAATTATGACCTCTGAATGATATACTATTAGTTTCCCACAATTCATACAAGCAACCAATCAAAACGGCTTAAACATATCATAGTACAGAGTCTGCAATAATTGCATTCTTTGTACGTGTACAGATCCTAAATTACATGCGGCCATTTCGCTTTATCCTCCTTGATCTAAAAAAACAAGTCAAACCGGATTGTATATATGACCGCTGAATGAGGTACCTTTCCCACAATCTATACAATCAACCAACCAAAACGGCTTAACCGTATCATAGTATAGAGTCTGCAATAATTGCATTCTTCGTACGTGTACAGATCCTAAATTGCATGCGGCCATTTTGCTTTATCCTCCTTGATCTAAAAAAACAAGTCAAACCGGATTGTATATATGACCTATGAATGACCTACCTTTCCCACAATCTATACAAGCAACCAACTAAAACGGCTTAACCGTATTATACTACATGTATATTAGTTCAGAGCTTGAAATAATTGCATTCTCTCTATGTGTAAATATGCCGGATTATGTTTGGGATATCCAGGTATTATGAGTCTATGCACACAATACTAGTTGAACTGGGCAAGGAGCTTAAAGTTTATAATGGATTTTTGAGTACAGTAACCTGGGGTACCCGATACTGTTTCTTTCACTGTAACTTTCACGGTCACCTCTGTACCGTGAACTTATCATCACCGTGAAAAGAAAAATGTTATCATTTTTTTATGATTCCTTCACACATCCGTTCTGTAAATCACTTGCCAACACCGTGAAGTTAAAGTTCAGTGAAAATGTCCATTTTTCTTACACCGTGAAATTTTGCTACCGTGAAGATAGAGTGAATTACAGTATTCAGGGACCTCATACACAAATAGCAGACAAACTTACAACTATCTTGAAAATGATAACGATTTTTCAATGTTTATGTGAATGTTCATATCGAATTTCGTGTTTTATTTTCAGTCGATTTTTGTACTTTTGATAATTATCCAAATTTTGAACATCAGTATTAGAACGCCATTGAAAGGTTCTCTTCATGAAATCATATTTCCATTTTACTGCGAACACAAATATGATAGCATCAATTCTATGTGATTTTTGATAATATTAGGGCCTGGATGTAACATATAAAACGGTTCGTCACATACCGACATCTCCCAAACGTCCATGATAAAGATATTCAAGTCGCCGAGAATTTGCTTGGCTTCTTTTAGCAGTTGAAACGTATACCAACTATTGTTTTCCAGAAAGTGTTCTAGTTTGATGTGGTCTTGCATTGTGCCAGTTCTCCAGACAATTTTTGTATCAGGATACCGATTGAGTAAACGTTCTATTGAATGCCGAATTCCCCACACTCGTGAACGAAACGTTTCGATTGGCTCAGCGTTATAATGAGCCCAGAAACACACAACAAGCAGCACATTCGGCCCACCGACGATTCGATCAATCTCTTCGGCAACAAACTTTGATCTCTTCACTTCGAGAGGGGGCTCTCCGTGGTTTCTAGGGAAGGTATGGAATACGAAATCTAACTTCATACTTTTATGATTTATTTCCCACTGCCTCTTATTTTCAGGTAGCTGGGCTGTAATTTTCTTAACGAGATGTTGGAGATATTCCATATATTGTCGTCCCGTAGAATCTCCTAGAATTACAATGCTTTTGTTCCTAAGGCACTTGTAATCTAAGTGCGATGAGTGGAGTCTTAGTGGACGACATTTGAGAGAATACCACGTGTCGTTGTACCAGTACCCTTCAGAACTTGCTTCCGGAAGATGTGGGCCACAGGGCGGTAGAACTTTTTCTCTGAACCGATCCTGAATACCTAGCAACGAAATCAGAAAAAAAATGCTGTTTAAAATCGGTATTAAACAAGACCATAGCATAGTGTTGTAGTGTTATAGTATGTTGACCATAGCTTTGTGTTGTACAGTCGAAAATTTGGTTAAGTCCAATTTTTGTTGGAAATTACAATCAAAACTTGTTTCAGTAGGATTTCTACCAACACAGATGAAGTTTCAAGCTAAAACCATAGCATCTCCAGGAACAAAGACTTAAAACAGAAGTCCTGCTGCAGTACCAATGTCGGCCACCAGGAAACCAAAATCAACCTTAACCGTCGGGTTCACAACACCTACCCACATACTAAATATCATCACAATCCATCCAGAGGCTCTTAAGATATTCCGCCAAACACGCACACACACAAACGGACCTAAAACTATACCTTCATGGGGTAATACCATTCTTAAACTGGAAATACAGATGACTACAATATATCGGTATGATGAATATAACGCAGTAAGAAAGACATTGAAGTTTTTTTGCAACATTATTGTTTATTTGTTAGCCTTTGTCTGGTTGAATACGCAGTAGATGTTGGTTAGGAATGTGGAGAATAGAGGAGTCAGTCAACAATACAACACATGTCCTATTTCTGTTTCAAAACGTAAAACGTTACACAGTGTGACGTTTTTTTCCAGGTCAAAGTTGAAACTGATACTCACGTTTTCCTTTTACAGTGATCTTGATGTCATTTGGGACCTCCCGGTTCGCAAGACTCCTGCAATTCAATAGTAACGATTTAGATTATTATATCTGCATCTTATCTATCTAGATAGTATTTATCTACATTGTATTATCTACGTATACATTGCATCTATCTACATTGTATCTATCTACATTGCATCTATCTACATTGTATCTAATATCTTCATTGTATCTATCTACATAAATAAATAAAATCTATCTACATTGTCTTTGTATCTATCTACATAGTATCTAATATTTATCCACATTGTATTTATAGCTACATCGTATCTATCTACATTGTATCTATCGACATTGTATCTATCTACATTGTATGCATCAATTCCGTATCTATCAACATCATATGAATCTGCATTGTATCTACATTGTATCTATCTACGTTGTATCTATCTACGTTGTATCTAGCTACATTGTATCCATCTACATTGTATTCATCTACATTGTATCTATCTACATTGTATCTATCTACATTGTATCTATCTACATTGTATCTATCTGCATTGTATCTATCTTTATGTATCTATCTACATTGTATCTATCTACATAGTATCTAATAATTATCTACATTGTATTTATAGCTACATCGTATCTATCTGCATTGTGTCTATCTACATTGTATCTGTTTATATTGTATCTATCTGTATCGTGTCTACATTGTTTCTACGTTCTATCTATCTACATCCAATGAACAAATCGATAAACAAAAAAGACCATAACATGTCCTGAGAACGAGATATTAAAACCTTAAGTCCTGTTGCAGTACCATTGAAAGCCACTAGGGGCCATAATTTTTTTCTCATTTTGTCAACACCTACCAAATATCATAAAGATCCATTCACAACTCGAGTTATATTGTTCACAATCAGAAAAAAAGGAACAAACGAACAGATACATAGACACACACAAACACACACACATACACACACACGTACACACACACACACACACACGCACATACACACACATACACAGACGTCTTGGCAAGGGTTAATGAATAAATAAAGAAACAATACCTGTTGAACAGTGCGGCCTCCCTGACTGTAATCATAGTTTCTTGGAGCTCGGTAGTTGCTGTGTCATCGCGATTACAGGCTGATATAGAGCCACAGCCTCCTCTAACCCTTGTAGGCCTTTGACAGTACCATGTAGCGTTTGGTATTGACCTGGAATAGTCACAGATGTCTCGAGGGTTGACACTGTCGTTTCTACTGAAGCTACAGTGAGTCCACTCAATTTTTTTAGAGTCGTATTCGTCAACGAAGCTGCATTTTGTAACACGCCGATCGAGGAAAGAATCTCGAATTCTCCTCAGAACTTGCACAGTTTCGCTCGCATGCCCCAACCTAACTGATATAGCCACGTTCCCAGGCCAACTTAGGAAGAATCGTGCTATGTAGACTCCATTCCCGCGGTCTGTTATTCTCCCAGCCGAACAAGCCTTGACAGGAGACTTTGTGCACAGTTTAGATAAGAGAAAGTCTCCTCCGAATGTTTTCTTCTGTGCGTTAGCGTCCCGAGCTACTATTCTGATCGTTAGGGTTTCTCCAACTTGGTAGACAGGCTTAGAATCGATAACTGTTATCAACATTTGTTCAGCGGTGGTTATTTTATTAATATCAAACTCATAACGCTTCTTGTTCCATGGTAAAGTTGGTGTGACTTGTTTTCGCTCCACTGGTTGTTCCGTCGGCGTGACTTGAATCTTGCGCTGGAATGTCGCGCTAGTTTCCTCTTCGATTTTCTCAACCAACTGTTTCTCCCCACGAAACACCTGCGAAGATAAATTAAGTATTCATCAAACAAGGCAGTGTAGCAAGCTGGAACCTAACCTCTGCTTGGAGAGTAGGTAATTGGGCTTACTTTGGCGAGAGCTTTTGACTGTACCATACCTTCAAAATGGGGGTGTTTCATGTAAAAACTACCAATGTGTATAAATTTAAACTTAATGTAAATTCGATTGAACAACATGTAATGTAAAGTGACTACAAAGTTAGGAAGAAGCAAGTATTATCCAGGGGAAAGTTTGGCCACTAAAGAGTTTCTGTGGAAACTCCAAACGATTTTCAACAAGTGCTAAATCTGAACTTTTACTTTTACATTTCTTTCAGTTTTCCACCAAAAGTAACATTCATACCCCTGGTAGTGAAAGAGACATAGAAAGGACCGAGAAAGGGTTTACGAACTAAATGTAACTTACCACTTCCAGGCATATTAGAGAGAAGAATATCCCCACGACAAAGCCCACAACATAGCCTTTCTTTAGGACGGGCCACATTTTGAGGGTTTCGGCACGCTTCCAAATATCCGCTCACGAGTGATTCTCGAAAATGTGTCCAATCCAACCAATGATAGACAACACACAGACAACTGCAGTTGGTGATGTTTTAATCCAATAATCTAGGCCACTGATGACGTCACTGAGAATAGTGTCAGAGGTCAGAGTAAGTTTACGCCCCCCCCCAAATTACTACCTTTATTTTGGAAGATGTCAAAGTATTCCACCGTAAACAAAGTAAGCATCAATTTTAGCCAGTTTTTTTCTACGAAAAAAAAAACTGGCTAGTTCATGGTTGCTACTACGCATGTGCAGTGTCAACGGTGAAGGCCCCTGGCTTGTAAACATGTGTTTCTAAGAAAAAAAAAAACTGAAAGTGAATTGTGCGCCCTCCGACGTATAGGCAATTGCGTAAAGGTTTAAGCTTAAAAATGTAGGTATTTTGTTTTTATTTCTTATTCATCTTTTTTTCACGCGCTCGCAGTGTTTTTTTTGTGTGTGTGTACCTAGAGAATGTCATCCGAAAAATCAAGTCAGTTTTAATAGGCTACTTTTTTTAGCGCAGTATACAAGGTATAGCCTTTTTAGGCCGTCGGGACTACATTTGTAGTCTATCTTGGTAGGCATGGTATTGGAATGCGGAGTTATTCCGCGACTTTTGCCGACTTTTACCGACCTTTGCCGACTTTTACCGACTTTTGCCGACTTTTGACGACTTTTACCGACTTTTACCGACTTTTACCGACTTTTACCGACTTTTGCCGACTTTTATTTTATCCGTTTCTACACCTTGAAATGAGCACATACACGTTAACAAACTAAACAGCTCAGACAACTAGTATAACCACACATGGTTCCGCCACTCTTCCAATATCCGCTCTAGAGTGATTCTCGAAAATGTGCCAAATCCAACTTATATAGACAACTCGCAAACTGGATTCTGGGCCGAAAACCCTATGACCACACACAATATGACCAGAAACCAATTCGTGATTACCATAACAAGTTTTACCGGTTTCAACCTCAGTAAAGACAACAAAAACGAGGAGCTTTTCATCAGTAGACCCGACCTACTTCATCGTTGTGTACAATATTCCGAAGGTCTTTAAACTCAAACAGGATTCGGACAGACTTTGACAGGCGAGCCGAAAAGGTAAGAATTTCAAATATACATCATAAATATGTGTCTCAGTCAGACTATCTACGCTGGCGATGAGGAGAAATTGCTGGGGGGGGTTTGGCCACTAGGGAGTTTCACTGGGATGTACGAACGATTTTCAACAGGTGCCAATATGAACTAGTTTTATGGGACAGCAAGTAAGGATACGGACCTTACAAAGATAGGAATGATGTTTTCCTGTGTGTATTAAATTGGTGCATTTGTTGTGCAGTAAAATTCATTCATAATATTCGAAAACGCGAGAAATTTTGTGTTCCTCGTGAAAATAAATGTTGTCTGAAATGAGGATTCGGTCCTTGCACAAAAGACGATTATTTGCTTCACAAATAGCTTTCATTAGGGGGAGGTACTATTTAGCAAAAGCAGTTTTTGCTGAAATACGCACCTAGAAATATGGGTACAGTCTATCTGGATATGAAAATTAAAAAATTTGTAATTTTTCCAATAAAAATTTGTAATTTTTCCAATACTACTTTGTACCCCCCTGTACATACCCCCTGAAGTTTGTACCATGACTATGTTCTAAACTAGTATATAAAGGTATGCTAGCAAACATGATTAATGCGTTAAAGTTTATTAGTACTTTGAGGTATGAATACATTAAAGTGAATATCTGAACCCCAAATCTATTCTTAACACAGATATACCCAAATCACCCCCATTGCAAAAACGGACTAGTCCCATTAGACCATATACAAACTTCAAAGGGTATGTACAGGGTGGTAGAGTCAAATGATTGCCCACACTTTGTGATTTCCGTGCTTAGATAGCCCATATCCCACATTTTGAAATGCGTCTTTTACAAATTTGGAATGAATACCCCCCTACTTTCATCACTGTAGTCTTAGATGGTTAGAAAAGATTAACGCGTAATAATCATACGCAATTGTTTGCCGCATTTTCGTATTGTCTTGCGTAGCTAAAATATAGTGCTATTATTCGGTAAGTAAATGGGACATTATTGAAAGCGCTACAGAAACAAAGCCTGTATGTCTGTGTGTGTGTGTGTGTGTGTGTGTGTGTGTGTGTGTGTATTGACGGTGTGTGCATGTCTATGTCTATACGCGCACGTGTGTGTATGACTGTGCCAGTGTGACGTAATCAACAACACTGTGCTCAGTGTGCTGATATTAGTTTTTCTTTTTCAGGCATCTACTTTAAGACAACCCCGTACGGTTACTTGTAGAAACGTACACGTAGCGCAGTGACCTTCAACAAAACCGCATATCACTGACTGTATTGAAAAGCCATCCACCAACTCCTAAAAGACTAGCGAAAATGGAGACTGGAAAAAATCAAGCAAACGCTACCCTTGCAGCAAACGCGAACTATCTAAAAACGGCTGGAAAACTGACGATATTGACAATATTTTTGTTATTAACGTTCATAGTGTACGATAAGTATACATCAGAAGATTTCGTTTCGTTGAACCGCCCGGTTTCTTACAAGAAAGGCAACATAAAAGGTCAAATTCTTGGCGTTATGCAGCGGTCAACACAACTCAGAAGAAGTGACGTCATTTCCGATTCCTCCCACAATCCTTCGTCACGATTCTATTCCGTCTGGAACGACGTGGACACACAAGTAGTAAACCAAGGAGAAAACAAGACGCAAGAAGACAAGAAAAAAATCCTTGTCTGGAATCCATGGCCACCAATCTCTATGACAAGGCGTGCGTGTCCCTCCATGCCACAATGCGAATACACGAAAGATCGCGCAGAATTTGCAAGTGCGGATGCCGTCATCTTTTGGTTCTATACGATGCCAAACGTCTACAACAAATCCTGGTTTCCCCAACCACGACCTATAAACCAACACTGGATAATGCGTACGCCAGACTGCCCTCTTTTCACAAGAAATACAGACTGGGTTTCCTACGGTGGCGTCTTCAACTGGACAATGACTTACAGAAGTGACTCAGATGTTTATATGCCTTGGGGGCATATCACTAAACTGTATGAAGAAATCGCTTTAAAACCAGACACCCTAGGTAAACATTACCCCAAACAAAAAGGCAAACTAGTCGTATGGTATGTAAGTAACTGTTATAGAAAGTTGACCAGGTTTGTCTATGCAAGTGAGTTGATGAGACACATCCAAGTAGACGTATTTGGTGCATGTGGAAAGGAATATTGCAAAGATTACGGCGGAAGTTGCTTTGCAGATCATTTACACCAGTACAAATTCTATCTAGCGTTTGAAAACTTTAAATGTACTGAATACATCACAGAAAAGCTTTGGATCAACGGCCTTAAATTTGATGCTGTGCCAATTGTTCTAGGTGCACCGAGAAAAGATTATGAAAGATTCGCTCCACCAAATTCGTTTATTCACGTTGACGATTTCAAATCACCAAGAGCGTTGGCAAGCTACTTGAACTATCTCGACCAAAACGAAGACAAATATATGGAGTATTTTGCATGGAAAACTAACCCTCCGAAGAACTTGCCTGACTTTAAAAGCCACTGGTGTGAAGTGTGTAAGAAGCTTGTCCAAGTGAGACCGACAGAAAGAAAGGTTTATAATGACATTGACAGGTGGTGGAGGGGTGAAAACTTTGATGTCTGCGAATCTATGGTCATGGTTGATAATATCAGACACAAATCGAATGCCATACATTATCCATGATTATCATGTAGCCAGGAGTCATTGACCAATCAGGAGCCCACTTTTGGTATTGATTAACGTATATTTTGATGACGTTGACCAATGAGAGGGCTCCATTTTGCCATAACCACTGGTTATTATTGTTCTATTTAAACTGTCTTTTTGTAAAGAGAATATACTCTTGATACGACACGCATTCAATGTAAACAGGAGTTAGCTTGTTCCAACTTTGCAAATGATGAACTGTTTTAATACACCTACTTGTAGTTATTGTTTATTTTAAGCTGTAAGTATACATAATGCAACGCAAGAACCATAGTTTTTAGGATGTGAAATATACATCATGTACGTAGTTATTAGGTTTTAAAGCTACATGTAAGGTTTGATATACCTTTGTAGATATAGAAATGCTCTTTTACTTTAGTTTCTAACCCAATGCATGCTTGACATGAAAATGTAATAAATATTATCATAATTGTCATTGTTAGCTTTGTACTGCCTGAATCTACGGATACAATACTCTTTTTTCGCTAAATAAACTATTTTCGACTGTAAGAATGCCTGTATATATACATCGATACTAATATACACAGTAATACTGAAATGAGAAATGTATATAATTTTTTTGTACTGATACTGTAATCAACGAGCATTTTACTTCATGACATGTGCGATTAAAGCGATCATACTTTGTACGTAGTTTCTATACTTGTGCAATAGTAATTTATGATGTGTTTTGAAATCAAAAGGGAAATATGATATCAATTTGTGTTATTCTATTCAGCACTTTAAAGTAGAATGAATAATGTATTGTCTTGGTGGAATATCAGGAAATATAGATATCTCAATAATTTGAATACAGTTTATTTGAGACTCGTCGATTCTTGTCAATACGAAAAATTAACAACATTAATGTCAAAGTTTACGTCGAAATTTACACTGGCGACACCCCTTCTCATCCACTCCCTTAGAAACAAAATAGTTTGTGTATATTTATTGATATACACTTTTATATATTATTCCGACAACAGCCCGACCGAACCCTAGTTTGGAAATGTGACACTAGCATACAACCTGGCGCATATCGCATTGTCGGTGATACATTCGATGCTACATTGCAATAACTACTCATCTACCATGTATGAAATTAACATTGTAACGTTCAGAAAACATCATCTATGAAGATCTTAGATAAAAACAAACTAGCATAATTCTATCATAATGTAGTAAATACTAGCAACTAACATTTCAATTGATTTTAATATGACGGTCTCCTTATTATGAGCATTACTGCTTAATGCATCTTTGTTTTCTATAAAAGTACCACGAAAATAACATCTATTCCATTATGATTTCTTTAAGAATAAGCAGCATAAAATTCTACATGTACAAAGACATATTTAATGTTATTATACACCACAAAGTACTTGCTTCACAAAGCCAATGTTATATCTTCAAAACACCCCTATACATACAGTTACTGTGGGCATATATAGGAATAAAACATATCTAAGTGATTCATGATAACTTCGATGTGAGGATGTATAGTATGTTCATGCCACTGGCATATAGACATGTCCCAAACATCAAGGATTATTACATTCAAGTCACCAAGAATGTCCTTAGTTTCTAACAACACTTGATACGCATACCAGTTGCTGTTGTCTCGAAGATGAGAGAACGTAACATGGCCACGAGTGTTACTAGAGCGTACAAAGAATTTAGTACCAGGATACTTGCTATGATGATGTTCAATCGCATGGCGGATACCGTACAGTCGTGAACGAAACGTATCGTCAGGCTCTCCGCTAAAATGCCCCCATAAACCTAATACAAACACAACGTCTGGACCTCCAACTGTGTTCTTTATCTCGTCTGCCGTGAAACTGAATACGTTCATAGGCCGTGGGGGTGGGCCGCTGATCGGAAAATGGTGGAACCTAAAATGAATGTTTATGTTGTTGGATTTGTTGGTGGTTACGGTAGGGCCGAGGAATTTGCCGGCGTTTGGGTTCTCTTCAGTGTTGATTGTTTTTGCTAGCTCGCTGTACCATTGGCGTAGGGTGGAGTCCCCTTGGAGGTAGATGTTTTTGTTTCGAAGACATCGAATGGCTGCTTCCCTGTCGAACCCCCGCTGGACACGGCAGCGGAGGGAATACCATGTGCCGTTGTACCAGTACCCTTCTGATGCAGGTTCGGGAAGGCGAGGCCCACATTGCGGCAGGCCCTTACGCTCTACCCCTTCATCTGAAATTGATATTGAAACGAAAGAAATATTTAGTAAGAAAAAAAGAAGGATTGTCTGCTCGTCTGTGTTCGTACATTCTATGGTATAGTTTGATACTTAACTTCAACACGACAAAATTCGAGGTAAGCTACATTTGCTCGTGTCGAAGTTAAGGATTAAACTTCGCCATTAAACGTGTCATCGATACTGCTTTGTCTGCAAATGCAATTTGTCTTTCACTGCTTTTCTTTTCTGGTTTTTAGATGCCGCTTAGTACAAAAGAGAGGTAAAGTCATAATTATGATAAAGGCAACCGAAGCAATAGAAGGGCTTTGAAAGTCGTATTTTCAAAAGTAATCTTTTAGTAATTTCTATCCACTATCCTATTGCATATTGGCCATCATGGAGCAAAGATGCGATGTCGTTGCGTGGTGGGAACTCATTGAAAATCTGAACATGAGCGATTCTGACCGATAAGTCCCGAACGCTTCCGGAGAAATAATTACGTGGTCATTGCTCAATGTGCTTGGGCATTGTGACGTCACTCGGCCGGAAGTTACCAAAAATTGTCTGCAGAAAGCAATTACGGCTGGATTCTGGGCTGATTTTTGGGTGGTACCAATAAATAAGATACTCCTTTTGTGGCTTGTTTCTGCGCACTTTTTAAACGCCCAAAGTATGAAATAAAGATGGAAATGTGCTAATATGAGGAAGATCGATTTATCCAGATTTGCTTTATCCAGAATATTTCCAGTTTTACCCCCTGAAATCGCTTAGGGCACCTTTAATGCTCACTGAATGTTATCACTTTTACAATGCTGCAAATTTTTGGCAAATGATTTGCACTTAATTTTCAAACAACAGTCCAAACAATATACCATTTACAATAAAGAAAAGGGATTGAGATGAAAAAAAGAGATAAAAAGAATGCAAGAAACATCCACGTTGCAATGCTAAAGACATGTATATAATGTTTTAAGAAAATATTTTTCAAAATTATTGATTACCTCTTTCTTTTACAATCACACTGATGTTCGCTTGAACCTCTACTCTGTCCCTGTAATAGAAAAAATATAGATTAAATTTTCTTTCTTTTAAGATCTACTACTTGTCAGCAGATGTCTTTAATTGTCTCACATGACAAGATAAAATTGTCAGATCTTTAAATGCTGATTTTGATTCTTTGATTTGAGAAAAGCTGGCAAGAGACTATCAAAGAGAGTTAGGAAGATGTGAAAATCTATAGACATTGAGTATATCATATTTTATTACCTTCGCCGAGAAGGTTATGCAGAGGGTAGCGTTTGTCTGTCTGTTTGTTTGTTTGTCTGTAGTGGACCAGCATAACTCAAGAATGCCTGGATGGATTGTTTTGATATTTTGTATGTTGGTAGGTTTTGATGAGACCTGAAAACGATTAGATTTTGGGCCTCCTAGCGGCTTCTTACGGTACTGCAGCAGAACTTCCTGTTTTGATTTCTCGTGTTCTGGACATGCTATGGTGCTGATTTTTGAGTGGTACATAGATCTTTGGACAGAGAGTAAGTGGTACGGGTTTGGGCCCCCTAGCGGCTTTTTTGGAACTGCAGGAGCAAGTTTTGCGTCTGACTTTGAAAGGGAATAACTCAATAAGGGCTTGATGGATGATAATGATTTTTGGTAAGTAGATAGATTGAGTTAAGATGTACATGATTAGATACTTCTTATGCAAATCAGTAACTGATTTGCATAATTTATGAGAAAAGTTTATACATCCGCCAAATTCCATGATAGGACTCTGAAACATGTGACATATGTAACTGAGGAAGAGAGAAATATTAATTGATATGAACTATGCAAATGAAGACCTCATTTGCATAATTAATGAGGAAATACTATACCAAGATGGCCTTGATGGATGGTCATGATTTTTGGTATGTGGATAGCTTGTGTGATGCTTAGTATGATTGGACGATAATTATACAAATCAGATAGTAATTTGCATAATTAATGAGGAAACTTTTAAAATCCGCTTTGTTCCATGATATGACTATTCCAATTGTAACTGAGGAAGAGAGGACTGTTGATAGATTGAAAATATGCAAATGAGGGCCTAATTTGCATACTTAATGAGTAACTTGTATTATTCCACACTGGCAAATGACGGCAATTTCATACATTTAATACTTTTTTGTGGCATCGGGAAGTTATGTGAATGTGAACATAGTTGAATCAAGTTATGTTAATAAGGGCCTGATTTGCATAATTGATGATAAATATTAGCATAACCTTCTTTGTTAAGCTCATAATTTGTTAAGCTGATACTTTGGACATGTTATATTTTTATACGATCAACTGGTATGATTTATAATTGATGAGAAACACTCCTAATACGTCAGTCATAAAGGTTAAAATCATTTGGCGAAGGTATGAGGTCGTGGAACTCTAGTTTTATCTTAAGTTGACAAATTTAGTTAGATTCCATGTCATACATATCGTACCAGTTATGACAACAAGGGGGCTTTCAAAAAGATAAAAATGGCGTTAGTCCATAACATGGACATACGTATACAGAATTCAAAGTATGCAGAATCAGGCTGAAAAACTGATACTTAAGGCCCCACACAGGACACCATCAACCGAAGTGCTCTCTCGGCTGAGCTGGAAAGACATTAAAGCAACACACCAGCACAACAATGCCGTACAAATCTACAAAGCCCTAAACAACAAACTGCCACCCTACATGCTCCAGATACTGCAGAGACCAAAGTACACGTACAACCAGACAAAGCACAAGCAGTCAGCTGGTTGTCCCCAAACCCAAGCGAGAGATCTTCAGAAGATCGGTAGCCTACCGCGGACCAAATGTCTGGAACAGCCTACCGCCAGACACACGTACGGCTCCGAATCTGACTTCGGAAATGAACTAAACGAACGGACACGGACCATGAACCAGCATTCGCCCTACTATATGCTGTATGTTGTAGCAATAGTATGTTGTTGTACCATAAATATGATATATGTTGATAGAGTTATTAGGATGAATGACTGTGCATCTCTGCTATATTGTATCTGACCCTTACCTCTTCCCTCATGACCTCAATTAAAAGCGGCCTGCGTGCCGATTTGAGCTTATCATGAATAGACAAAGGTTCAAACAAACATACCCTTCAAGCAAAGCCTTTTCCTCTTCCGTGAATACGTCATCGACTCCAAGAGACTTGTTCCTATCCTGTCTGCACTCGACCGGGGCCTCGCATGGAGCGCTCCTCGGTTTATGACAATACCACGTAACGTTTATTTCTGGTCTCGAAAAATCGCAAATGTTCCTACTGTAGCCCGTCTTCTCGTTTTGGTTAAAAGTGCAGCTAGTCCACTCGGTATTGTTAGTCTTCGCATCGAAGAAGGAACAGGAGTAAAAACGTCTTATCTTATGGCTTCGACTCTTCTTGAGGATGTTGACTGCTTCGCTGGAGTGGACCAATCGGACTTGGGCAGTCACCAAGCCAGGCCAACCGAGGACAAAGCGGGCGATGTAGGTTCCGTTCCCGAAGTCTGTGATTTTACCAGCGGTGCTAGCCTGCACGGGAGATGTGCTGTACAGTTTGGTGCTAAAGTAGTCTCCGCCCGTAGTTTTCGGACGAGAAAATGCATCCCTAGCAACTATTCTAATTAACAGTTCGTCGCTTACCCTGTAGATCGGCCTACGGTTAAAAATGTGCGCACCTGTTTTCTCTGAGGAGGTTGAGCGGCTATTGGAAGCACCGTTGTCACCTGAAACTATGTTTTGCCGTCCATCTTTCTGTGGAGGGTTCTGATTGGGTAACACTTTGCCCTTTTCTTTGGGGATAAGCAAGTTTCCTTGCCCTCCATCGTTGTTAGGGGGTTTCTGATTGGGTAGTACTGTATCCTTTTTTTTGGAGATGATTCGTTGGCCATTTGCACTGGAGGCAGCGTTGTCATTTATATTTTGTCCTTGGCTTTCACTCTTGTTTGGAAGCTTCTGATTGGGCAACGCTTTATCCTTTTCTTTGGACATTGGTTGCTCATTTGCATTGGAGGCAGTGTTATCGCTTGTGCCCTTCTCTTGCCTAACATCTTTGCGTGGGGGATTCTGATTGGGTAACGCTTTGTCCTTGTCTTCTTCGATGATTGGTTGGTCATTTGCGGTAGCGTTGTCATCTATACCCATACCTTGTCGGCCATCTTTGTTTCTTGGGATCTGATTTCCTAAACCTTGGTTCATTTCTTTGGAGATGGTTGGCTGACCATGTCCGCTAAAGATAGCGTTGCCATCTTTAATCCTGTCTTGTCGTTCAGTTACTCGTGGTACTATCTGATTGGGTATCATTTTGTTCACATCACTTTGAAAGACTGTGGGATTCTGTGAAAGAAACAAAATGGCTGTAGTTGGAGTGACGAATAGAAGAATACTTATACTATGAATTCATCTGGGACTTGGTTTTGATGTTAAGTCTGACAATAGAGAATAAATCAATCTATTTTGTTCCATTTCAAAATTCTTTAACCACTCAATGACAAAGCAATACACGAGTTTCCAGTTTCGCGCCGCCATTTTAGGTCAAAGGCCATTCGGAGCACTTTCAAGCTGGGCCCCATGCACGAATACACATAGTTAAGGCGTTTGGTGCAAAAGATATGAATAAAAGCATTACACTTTGAATGAAATTTTCAGGCAATAACATTAAAAAACACAGCGCATTTCTGAAATGAACTTTCTTTTACATGGCAACCATTGCTAGGCAACATTGCTTGACGACGAATATCCCGACATCCCTTCCCATCATACACCACTCCCTTAGCATGATCGAAAAAAATGGCGGCGCCCATGGACGGGACCTAAACCAATACAGGTTTTGCTATCGCAAACCTGTAAATACTTACACTTCTTATAAACAGCAGTACAAGCAGCAGTCCCAGTATCGGCACCCCTCTCACAAACACACTCCGAACCTCCATTGTTGGAAGAGTGTTTGTGGTTAAGAAAGGAAGTTTTTTTTTTCTTTCTGAAAAAAAGAAGAAAAGAAATATAATATCAATGAATCAAAGTACTTTGGAAAGGACGCCCTTGGAAAGGGCTCCCTTGGAAAGGGCTCCCTTGGAAAGGGCTCCCTAGCTTGGAAAGGGCTCCCTAGCTTGGAAAGGGCTCCCTAGCTTGGAAAGGGCTCCCTAGCTTGGAAAGGGCTCCCTAGCTTGGAAAGGGCTCCCTAGCTTGGAAAGGGCTCCCTAGCTTGGAAAGGGCTCCCTAGCTTGGAAAGGGCTCCCTAGCTTGGAAAGTGCTCCCTAGCTTGGAAAGGGCTCCCTTGAAAATTAGTCACTCAGTTAACTGAAGGGACCACCCTAAAGATTAATGAATAAATGAATAACTGCACACATGGTATGAAGTTCCTGTCATTTAAATTTTCCTCATTCATTATACAAATCCAGTCCTAATTTGCATAATTGATATAACATTACGTTGGACTTCATCAAAGTTAGCTACAGATAAAAAAATCATGGAAATTCACGCATCCCTTCTTGACCTATCCTGTCTCAAAGTCTGCAAATAAAACGCCCCCTGCAGTTCCAAAGAGTATTGCTAGGAGGCCCAAACTAACTTTGTAATCCAACACAAAACAAAGATCATGATCATCTTAATCATGATCATCTTATCAAGAGCACGAAATATTAAAACCGGAAGTTCCACTGCATTACTTTAGAGAGCCGCTATGGGGCCTAACATCTAATCATTCCTTCATTTTACCAACCCCTACCAACATACCCAATATCATCAAGATCCATCCGACAGACAGACAGACAGACAGACAGACAGACAGACAGATAGACAAAGAGAACACACACAGCGGAAAAGATAACTTTGCCAAAAGTTGTAAGCTCAGTTTGTTAAGATGGTGGATAACATTGTTGTGCAGAATGCAATCACACCATGTGTGTAAAGTGAAATGTAGTGTTGAGTTGTTAGAAAGGGTTAAAATTTGAAAGGCATTTCGGGGTTGGCTGCAGATCACTTGACCATCGATGGGCGTCATTCAAGTACCTTTCGGAGTTCAAGTGATTGCAGTTCAGTTGACCTCCGTCGGGCGTCGTTCCAACATCTTTACGCATTCTAACAGGCCAGCACCTCTGTATGAAGTCCTTGGCACAGAATTTTGCCATATGACGTAATGTTATTTAAATGGTTAAATAGCCACAACCTTATTGACACAGTCGCTGTTAAGACTACAGTTAGTTGGACCAGAGAAGTAAAAAATACGAACATATCTTGGTTTAGGCTACAACCCAAAATTCAACATTAAAAGAAGAAAATTTTGTGGCTCTATCGGCGTTTGGAGCTCTCTTTTCAATGTCGACCAGCGGAGGTCAACGGAACTGCAGTTAGCTTCACAATCCAAATCATGCCGCCAGAAAGCCATCCAATTCCTAAACCACAGACTGCAGTTTTGTCTGTCTGATTGTGTACTAGACTTTTTCCACACTACTTTATGCCAGCGCTTCATTTAATGGGTCACGCATAAATAGTGCCTTGTGTGACCTCAAAACAAACATGCCCCCCCCCAAGACAAATAAATACAACATTCATAAGGTAAAGCAGTCGTCACGAAGTTTTGTTCAACCACCTAACAGTGCAATACGGCTTATCCATGCACCCCTAACGTTTTCAACCAAGCCCTACTCTTCTCGATATGGCGCACAAAAATTTAGAGCCGGAAAGCTCTCCAATTCGGGAGACCGAACGATTAACTCACCCTTCCTAGAAACGAGCTGCTTGTTGACATCATCGAATTTTCGAGCCTTTACTATAAATATGATAAGAAAAGCAACGGTATAACTCTTGACACTGCTAAAACCTCCAAACTCTAAACATACCGAGTCAAAACAAATGTTTACATTAAGCTGACGTATTTACAATCTATTAGTAGTGACGTTTTTCTTCTTCTTCGTACAGTCGTCAATCTAGTTCTTTCATTATTAGTAAGTAATTTTTCAAAATTCTTACCGTATGGGTGTGATGCTTAATCTTGAGATGTAGATCCTTCAAAATACGCCTGGAGTCTATTGAATGATCGAGTTCGAACTCATCGAGTCAAAGCTGTTGAGACCACTGGACACACTCCCTGGCAGCCATCTTGGATGTACCAGAAAAACCTGTTATGGTAATCAGCTCAACAAGTGTCTTATGTTGTCTGATAATGAGTATTTTGAGAGATTTTTATCAATAGACAAACTTTCGAACGTGTTTATCAGGTTAATCTTAATCGTTGTAATGAGTGAAGTTGGCAATTTAAAGCGCTTTTTTTAAACCAAACCTTTTAAATTTTTTTCAGCGGTATTCGCCACAATTCACACTGTTACAGGGGAGTATTTCGTTCCACTTGAGTTATTTTCTATTAGAAATTTTCTATTCTATGCCACAATGTTACTAGATGTTGCATTGTTTTCATTATTGATTTGTTTATCTATATTTGTGTTTATTTTGTTTGTTCTATATGTTTTATTGTCAGTTTTTTTTCTGTAAGTAGATGCAACCAACTACGGCTGCCTGGCTGACCAATGTATTGTGATGTAACATTTTCAACAAATGATCTGTTATAGTCCCGACATGCACCATTTAAATTCACCAATAGCGATCGACGTTACAAATTAGTCTGGTATTGGTTGCCTATAGCAACCGTAAATGCTAGGCTAGTTTGGTATTGGTTGTCTAACGCAAACTTTACCGGACTAATCGACTAGGGTGAAATCTCCAAGCCGGCGCCCGACTGGGTTATTTGCTGGGACGAAATGTGTGATTATAAAAGACAGCAAAATACATAAAACGTTGTAACAATTAGATATGAACATAGCTTGTGTATATTTCTTGATACAATTTTTGTTTGTTTCCGCAAACGGGCCCCGGTTTGGAAACGTGACCATAGCATAACCTGGCACATATCAGTGTTGGTGATACTTTTGATGCTACATTGAAAGAATCGCAAGTTTGTCTTATGTGAAATGCATGTAAGGCTGCACCAAGTAATTTTTATGGATAACGTCCTTTGGAGACCCTAAATCTAATGCGAGAGTGCGAAAAAAAACCAAGAAGGGCCGAAAAAAACAAGATGCCTAGATTTGAAATATAATAGTCGACGACACATGTTAGGACGCAAATTGAATGAGAGAACACAGTGTAACATTAACAATTCTTTGATCCATCACGAAAAAAAAGCAATAATTTGAATAAATCAGTTGAAGTTGAACAGCAGTTGTTGTCCTATCCTGTTTCTTTCCATACGCCATTGATTTTGCAGGCCTGCAGAAACATATTGAATAAAAAAGGAACTCCTTGGTCATAGTTACAGGAAGCGCAATTTCTTGTTTTTTTTTCTTGGAACAGACCAAAATCAATGCGCGCGCGGACGTCATCCATAAAAATTACTTGGTGTAGCCTAAATGAGAATATTTTCATATAAATAAGGGAATTAAAAAGTGTACGAATTCTCAAAAAGTATATAAAAATGTCGCATCTCAGTCAATTCAGTTGTTCTAAGATTCCAATTATTTATATTTGAATTCGTTTGAAAGGGAAAGGATCGCGACGTATTCATGTCGCAACTTTGTTAAAGAATGTATAAATGGATTGATCATGCAAGCCATAGTCCTGAACGTCATGATTAGAATCATTTGTTATATTCTAACACCATATGTTTCTTCTGTCTAACTTTCTACGCTTTATAAGAGTCTTTGTTTTGCGCAATTGCTGTGTCAGCTTTTTGTGTCATTGGTTTGGTTTGGTTTATTCGCACATATTAAAATCAATTTTACATAATAGAACAAAACAAAAACATGTGCTGGGGGAAGAAAAAAAGCCATAGTGGCTTATACAAGGTCTTCCCCCATCTAAATTAACAAAAATAACATAAATCTAACAATTCATAATATAATTATAGTAGTAAATAATAACAATAACAAATCATACAATAATAATACTAACAAAATACTAACAGAATAGTAATTGGTTTTATATGAAAAAATTGTATATTAAATCATAGCATATTTCGATAACGAAATGATGGAAATTTCAGAGTCCATCGCAGGTAGCAAAATAACAATAATGTAATAATCTATAACATAACTGTAGTAATAATTGCAGTCACTACTCATATACATGTATAATATATTATGTATCATTGGGTCAAAGTAAGCAAATCTTATAGATGACATCGTCTGCAGACTCCACATTTAATGCGAGAGGGTGGGAAGAATACAAGATGGGTAAAAAAACAAGATATTACCTAAATTTTCAAAGTAGACACCATAAATGTTGTAACAAAAATCGAAGTGACAAAACACGGTGTCACTGTGAGCCCACTAGTATTTTATTCCTGTATTCAAGAAGTGCACAAAGTGACACTATAGCTAGTATGGTAGCCTGGTATCATTTACCAAGTTAGCAACTACACTCAAGGCTACCATATTGGTGACACTTCTACAAGTGCAATTAAGACTACAAAACGATATATTTCCCATTATTTTTTCTTTCTTGTCATGCTAACCATCTCTGGAGGGAACAAAATTTCCTTTCCGAAGCAGTCACTGTATCATCTGCCCTGTATTGTCTTGTCTTGTGGGTTGGTCTTCATAAGATCTCGAAATGATTAGAGTTTGGGCCCTCTGGCAACTTGTATGGTACTGCAGTGAAACTTCCTGTTTGGATATGTCATTCATTCAACCATGTGTCTATTTATTGATTCACTCTCGCTCGCTCGCTCGCTCGCTCGCTCGCTCACTCACTCACTCACTCACTCATTCATTCAGTCATTCATTCCTCTATTTATCCATCCATCCATCCATCCATCCATCCATCCATCCATCCATCCATCCATCCAACATGACTAAAACATGCGAAGAAAATTAGAACACCACACTTCAATCTCTTCGATTCTATCGCCTTTAATAACATTGCAGAAATGTAATACAGTTTTGATACCCGTTTCTATATTTCCTCTATTGATATGCGATTTTCACCACAAAGTCAATATTCCATGTGTATATGAAAAGAAAAGTTTTTGTACTGTAAGTTTTTACTTCGTATGTAGGTTAAGCCGAAAGACCCACAGAGCAAACATTAGTTATACTGTAACTTGGTTGATATATAACGTGATGTTATTGTTAATATAGTCTATACCACCTATAACATTTATACACACATACTACTGGCCTGTCCTAAATCTAATCACTGATTGAACATAAAGAGGCAGTCATTTTCTGAATGGTATAATAAAGTATCTACATCAAATGAATTATTGATAAATGATTGATTAATTGCAAATCACTACAGTGAATTCAGTTTGTAAATCTAATATACATCAAAACGTGATTCTTAAAAGACCAAATGAAATGAACTATTGGAAAACAGACTACTTGTACTTATCATTGACAATATAAGACTACATCCCTCGCAATATATAAACACCCATAATGGTTATATTTAGTTATGATTAAGATTGAAGATGGCTGATGACTGGACCATCAGTAGAAGGCGGTGTCTTCTTTTACTTCCTGGCGACGTCCTGATTGTTGACAAACCACTGGACTGTCTCTTTCACAGCTTTAGGGAACAAATACATAAATATAAATTTATATGATTGTAAACAAAAGGTAAAAGTGATCCCATAGCCATTTTGAGGCCGGAGGGGCAGTGGGTTGTTATCCACTGTGTCTAGGGTAGGGTATTGGAAGGTAGAGCCCATCCCTCTCCTCCCACCACATTTACGAAGTCAGGTACCCATGGGTAGTGTGAGGAAAGTCGTGCCTTCCCCAAGGCTAAAACATTGATGTCATGGCAGGTGATTGGGTGACCCATGGCCTCTGGTGTCTGGACCAAACACCATGCCATTGCGCATGCGCCATCTCGACGCCACAATTATCTTATCTTAGATACAGCACCCCTCTGAAATTATAGCTTAGTGTGGACCAATATTTTTGAAAAAATAAAGATAAACTTCCCTTTGTTACACTACATCTTTACAAATAGTCATATTGGAAAAGCCATTCTGTGAATACATTTTTGGGAATGAGATGTGCAGTCATATATAGAGACGGAGGATGTCACAGACTATCTACAAAGTTTGATCCACTGTTCACCAAGTCACGTGTTCATAATCTACATAAAGTGACGTCATACTTGCGGTGGATCCTTACCTTGACAAAGACTGGTGTTATATTGCATACAGCCCAACATTTGAGTTCGATTCTTTGCATTAGAAATTGCAATTTCTTAATAACTTTTGCAGGCAGTTGTTGGCGAGTTTTATCAAGATTTAAGGTTTTCTTACCAGTTTTCATGTCGGTGAACTTGAAGTCCGGTAGGTATCCCTTCAGTTTGGCGTTGTCAGCAGTTTTCTTCAGCTGGCCGTCGGATTTGGTGGTGTCGTACTGAACATTGTTAAGTTAAGGATCGTATGCAATGAAGTATATAAGGTAAGATCCATATGTTGCAGTAGAGCTTAAACATAAGGACAGCTTTTGTTTTACGTTTGTGGTTAAAACAAACAAACAAGCACACAAACAAGCAAACTAGACTTTCTATTCAGGTTACGCCACTGCTATAATAGTCTTAAACGTATGTATATGTAAGGTATACATCCAGAACAGTTACAGAAAGTAGCCCACGATTCGCAATGGGAATTCAGAGCAATAGATACAGACACTAGATACATTGAGATACATTAGTTTGGGTACAATTCTCGAAAATATTGTCATGTTTATTGAAGACTGGCTGTTCCCACATTGTCCTACTAAAGGAGTTACTAGACTATGATTCGAAGACATAGCCAACAAGACAAGCGGGTCTAAAACCTGTTTAAAAGGGGCAAAATTGTCGCTAATATTGCCATTTTTTCTTGAGGACTAGCTGTTCCCACATTGTCCTACTAAAGGAGTTGCTAGACTATGATTCGAAGACATAGCCAACAAGACAAGCGGGTCTACAACCTGTTTAAAAGGGACACAATTGTCGCTAATATTGTCATTTTTCTTTCAAGAAGACTGGCTGTTCCCACATTGTCCTACTAAAGGAGTTAATAGACTATGATTCGAAGACATAGCCAACAAGACAAGCGGTTCTCCAACCTGTTTAAAAGGGACTAGACTGAGAAAAGGAAGGGCATACTGCTCTCCTTGATCAGGTAATGATATGAGGAAGCACAAACGCATGTTTTTGAAAAAGGATACGAGAACTTCTCCCTTGAACTCCATGGCTTCGATCACCATCTCAGCCAGTTCCTTAATGGAGATCTCAGCTTCCTCAGGGACTATATTCAAAAACAATAATGGTCAGTCATTAATAGAATTTATTGTGAGTTCATATTACATTCGTACACACTATTTTGTTATCTTATACTAGTTATATGTAGTTTAAGTGGAAGGTTTTGGTCATCAAAGTTCTAGGGTCATGACAAATGAAAGGGCCGCAAGAAGCATGTTGTATGTATGTATGTATGTATGTATGTATGTATGCATGTATGTACTGTATGTATGTATGTATGTATGTATGTATGTATGTATGTATGTATGTATGTATGTATATATGTATTTATGTATATCTGTAGAAGTATGTATGTTTGTAGGTGTGTACATGTATGTATGTATGTATGTAGATGTGTATGTATGTATATATGCATGTATGTATGGAGTCACTGTTTCTATAGTTACCTGATAGAATGATTGGGTCGATCTCATCGTATTCCCTCATGGCCCAAACTATCAGCTTGGCAAGGTCCTGGAGGGTACATTGAACATTCATAAAATTACAAAACAGTTTTGCAGTGTCCTCTCAAAATTCACAAAAATAACCATTGCAGCTAAATAGAATTCATAATTGAGCGTTATCGTAGTAGTGATTTTGCTCAAGTCAAACATTGTTAGATATCTATAATACGATACTAGTATAATGATGATGATAATTATTGGCATATTCTTGCCCATATTGGTTAAATGCAATAGTTATACTATTACATCAAGGACTAAGGGCATTTACTTTAAGTGTTGATAGTGGATAAGGAAGAAGCAAAACACTTATACCTAATTTCAAAAGCTATTCTACCGCGCGCTAAAATATATTTTACATGTGTCTTCTCTCTTGAAGTTCTTAAAGAAAGAGTATGTATGATATATCAATACAAAGTGTTTCTGATGTTTGCAACTATGGAATATCATAATAAGTTATGAGACTTACGTAAGAGTAGATGAATTGTCTTCTTGCCGCACCAGTCCCCCATACCGTGAAAGGGGTACCATCTCCTGTAAAATCATAACAAAACAATTTAAATCACTTGCAGAAGTAAAAGATTGTGGAAACAATTTTTTTTGCTGTTTCACTAATGTCAACACATAGATTAGTAAAATCAAGTGTTTTTACTTCATTCTTGCACCACAGTCTTCATAATTGTCTGTTCTTTTTGCACGTGCATTTTGATTTCATTATCCATGTTGAAATAGATTCTAACTGATTTCGATACATGCCAATACATACTACTTGTCAAGAAATACAAATTTTCGCCGGAGGTGAGATACTACATTAATCTCCAATCGCCCACTAGGCCCACACCGGTGAAATACTTGTCGGAAAATTCAGAAACGTAGGGGTTTCTGAGACAGGAATTCAGGGGCTGACCAATCAGAGACGCTCAAACCGTGTGTTTTAGATTTGAGTGAGAACAACCAAGGACATTATATAATGTCCTTGGAACAACATAGGTTTTGTTATCGCAAACCTGTAATAAGTTACACAGCTAGTTGTGTTTTTCTACTTCACTGTTGAGTGTACTGCTATCTTTGGCGTTTGATCGAAAAGATGTGCTTACATGCAGTAACATCTACTAATTATAACATAATTCCACCAGAGTACATAATTCCACCACCCTGGAAATATATATACGTCCAAACAGATCTCCAACCCAACGTTCCCCAGTATAATGCACTCCTGTATATCTAAACTGAGCATACCTGGGGGGGGGGGGGGGCTTCACTAGAAATATCTCAAACCGACTGTTTTTCAAAATGGCGGATTTATGTAACCTGGCGGATTGATATTAATGGGCGAACATTGTAAATCAGCTTGTAGAATACGTACGTTTTGCGCTGAAGATCTTGTTGATGAGTCCAGGCATAACGTGACCGTCCTGCAGGTTGAAGTTGTCCCAGGGTCCGAAGACGTTGGTGGGAATGACGGAAGTGAACTTGCAGCCGTACTGCTTGTTGAATGCCCTACGAGTAAAGTGAGAATATGAGAAATGCTCTTCATAAAACAGTGATAGCTCACCAGACGTTAAAAACATTGATATAAACAAGTAAAAAGATACACAAAAGTTACCCAAGCTACTGGATAACTTTTGTAAACAGTCAAAGGTTTCAGATGACCTTCCGCTATGTTTCGTCAGTGACTGAATCTAAAGGAAATTGTTTTCAGTCACTGGCGAAAAGTCTTTGAAAAGAAAAAAATGATAGCCAATGAATGAAAAATGATGCTTTTTAACGTTTGACCGTTTACAAAACGTATCCAGTGGCTTGAGTAACTTCTCTATTGATAAATTATATATGAAAGATATTTTATCGTATAATTCAATTAGAAAGAAAAACATTAAGGTCTAAAACTCACCTGTTCTCGATGTCAATCATCCTCTTGGCGTATGAGAACCCAAAGTTAGACGGATGGGGTGGTCCAAGATGAAGCTAAAATAATAACAACACCAGTCTATCATTAGTAATAGTAGCTATGGGCTATACATAACAATGACAATAGTAATAATCATAATGATGATGATAATGATTTAATAGATGCGATGTGGGAAAGACAATTTAAAAGGTTTAAGTCCTCCCCACATCGTATGGTGTATAGGGCTGCGCCTATCTCTGTTTCTATGTCCCTTGGGCCACACAAGTGTGCGAAGACTACAGCAGAGGGCTAACCCACTTGCAAAGAGAAATAGATAAAAATAATAACAAGATGCTAGGGGGTCCAAACTTATGTTACTTATTTCCGAGCATAACAGCTATCTACAACCCAAAAGGATGACCATACCATGTCCAAGACAGAATGTTTAAGAAATGCTGCAGTACCAGTGTCGGCCGCAAGTAGGCGCGTTAGGCCTATAATCGACTTTGACCTTTGTCTTCCTAAGATTTACCCACATATCCAATATAATCGAAATCCAGAGGTTCTGTAGTTATGCTGAACACAAATATCCGGAAACAGAAACAAGGCATAGAAACGCACACACAAAGACACACACAGACACACACCAAAAAACAATACCCCCACTCTTTACGGAGCTAACTCAACTCACCATGGTCTCGTTTATTGGGTACTTTGTCTTGTCGGGGAAGATACAGGTAGAGAGACAGGACACGCACTTCTGGACGCCAGTCTTGTACGAGTTGTACAGAACATTGTCGTTGATGTGCAAATTGTTCCTCTGGAAATACAATATAAACTGTAGTTTTAGTTTCCATCGCATGTTAACACTATAAGAATGTTGATACTGTAAATGCAGAAATGTTCGCGGTGGTTTTGTGTTCGCGGTATTTGCGGTGAACTCTTCACCGAGGACTTAAAACCACCCCGAAAAACTGTTCTATTGTGTGAATGTAGCGCCATTATTATTTCAAACACAAACTCAAAACCACCGTGAACACTCCATTTTCTCCCTACCGCGAAATTAAATCCCCGTGAACATTTCTGCATTTACAGTATCATAAGATCTAGAATGCAAATTGCAATCATCAAAAACAAGTACAAATAACCAATACTAAATGTAATCTAAAATAGATTTTGTTCCAGCATTGTTGTCCAAGTTGCCATGCATTGTATCAAATATACAACTATTGCACGATAAAGTCATTATCATTCTGACCAATCAGAGAGCTATCTTACCAGGAGGTCGACCGGGTACTTCATGTTGCGGAACAGTCCACCAACCATAGCAGCGAGATGGATCACGTGGGTTGGTTTGTGCTTCTGGAAAAGCGCCTCGGTTGCTTCGCCATCCCTATTGATTAATGAAATGTTAAGTTTATAAAAGTGGTTTCATAAAAACATTGAAATTAGGCTAATTGTTGGCTAAAAACACCGGCTTTAAGCTTTTCTCTGAAGTACAAGCACTAGTACATTCTCTGGGAATTGTCTTTGCAGAGGGCTCAAAATCGCGCTCCCAGCGGCCGGCAAAATTGAAGGTTATCGCCCCCTAGGAGATGGGTCATTAACCGCAGCCAGCAAAAGATTGTGAAAAAACCAAGGACCTTGGAAAAAAACGGAATAGTTACTGCTGCATTGAACCAAATAATTGCATGCCCCAAATTATAGGACAACAATGTCGGATGACTACATTGAGTTAGCAATAGATGTCGACTAGCTGAATAAGTATTGGACTGCCTACATAAATCAAATATTAATCTAATAAACGACAACTCGTGTACTTTACCACTATTCCTGGCTATGAGACGATTCTACCATTGAAATCAAGGAATTCTCAGATTATAAGAAAAGTAAGTAGATTCATCTTCCACTACCCCAAAGACTATATATGTTAACTGATCCTTAACTTAGGTAAAATCTACCGAGAGCTTTAACTAATCCAGGCGGCGGCTAGCGCGTATACACCCGAGAAAAGCCGGGTGCCCGTCCGTGGTTAGTTTTTGAGTCGGTGATCAATTTAATCATTACGCCTGAGGCAAACAAGCAAAGGAAAGGTCACAGCGCAAGTGTTTTCGATGAAATCGAAGTCGATCATTTTGTTGCCCCTTTCTCAATCTAGCCGTTTTTACATAGTAAGTTGAGCACTAGAGAAATATAAGAAAAGAAAACAGCTAATAAAATATGTTTGAACTGGAAACGAACTGGAAAAAACGTCACAGTCCAAAACTGTTTCAAAGCCGACATACTCCTACACCACACAAAACAGTCAACACTTGGATGCCTCTCATGTGCGACTTTCTACCCACTGTTCAAGAATTTTGGCCGGACTTCTTTATGTACCAGCGTCACCTGACCCCGAGGTCGCGCATGAATACAGTGTTCTCCGGCCTTAGAGTCATATCGGCCGTTCATTATGATCTTATCCAGGTCACTCCCTGACAAATGACAGCCGAAAAATGCAGTCACGTAGGCAGCCTGTTACAGTGAACTAGTTGAACCAGTTTGGACGATTACAGGGGTCAGAGGTCAATGCACACAAAACTCACCGAATGCACATAATGTAAACAAATCCTGCCGAAAACATTTGAACCTCCAGTGCGATATCTTGTGACACGTGGTAATCTTTGCATTATAAAGATAGGACAGTAGATAAGAAATTCCGTAGACATCCGAAAATCCCAGACTATACATTAGTATGTGCTATACTTTTATCATGTACGACACAGTCTTCTGCATAGTGCATTAGTTTCTAGTAAGAGTTGTTGCCCAAGTTTTCATACGTTCTTTCATACACAATTGTTTAGCAAGAAAGTTAGCATCTAAGTGCGTGTATGGTACGGTATCTCCATTTAACATGGCAGTAGAATGACAAGTATTGATAAGTTGTTGGACAAGTTTGTGACATTTGGAGGGCCAAATGTCAATCTACACAAAAGGCATAGAATGTAAATAGTGCCTACCGAAAATAGTTGCACGTCTCTATTTTGATATCTAGTTTGAGAAGAGGGGCTATGGGTATAGTAACTACATAGCACGGTGTTCTTTGTCGCTTTTGTAGGATGACACACGGTCCCCCTCTTTCTCTCTCTCTCTCTCTCTCACTCTCTCTCTCTCTCACACACACACACACAGACTCTCTCTCATATAATTTTGGGGCAAACTTACGTGAGATCTGCATCCTTGGTTGACACAAACACCCACTCTTCTCCGTCGGTGGGGTTTTCAGCCACGACCCGCTGGATAGCCTGGCCTACCAGCCCTGTTGCGCCTGTCACTAGTACCTTCATTGTTGTTAGTTTCAGTCTGAAAACAACAAGAAATACATGTTCACATACAAGCAAATATCATAATCTACATGTTCATATACACTATCAGATAAATTTTCTTTCCCACTACGGTAATTCACATATTAGATTAGTAAGTCGCTTGAGTAAAAATACCTTGCGTATCTTACTACCTAGTTGTCTAAACCTCATTGACAAATAGGCTAAGCTTCGAGTAGTCTTGCTTTGCAAAAGTTACTGTTTACGACTGATTTGGTTAGAGATAAAGTTGAATTTAGCCGTAGTTATTTTTTTCTTCTGGAAACAAAACTCGATAACTTGCTTCACCGTACGTATAAACCTTCTATTCGCTTCCTCCTTATAGGTTATCGAAATAGAAAAGGTTTCATTCTTGTAAGCTCACATGGTCTTTACTGACTATATACTATAAACTTCACTTTCTGTGTTCGTAGAATGTATCTGCTTTGGCGGCTTTTAGAAGGCGAATACCTGAATCTATACTCTCCAAGCAGAGGAGGGGTTCCGGCTGGTTTTTAATGTGTTTTGGGCGTTTTTGTCGGGCTTTCTGCTTGATTTTTTGTGTCGCCAACCCACAAAAACACCTGAAAACACGTCAAAAACCAGCCGGTACCCCTCCTCTGCTTGGAGATTACTAAATCTACATTTATATATACTAGTAACCAATTTTGGCAAGCACATCGGGTCACCCCTGCATTTCTCGGTAAGTATGGTAGAGTTCTTAATTTCAACGTATAAAAATTAGGAAAAAGTTGTAAAAGAGACCAATTTTTATGTGTTTCATCAATACTTCAATCAGGTGTTTGTTCAAATCAAATCAAAGGTAAACTTGGTAAATACGGACTATACTGGAAACTGTTGTACAAATGTACGTAAGAGAAAGAGAATAATTTCGCTTTCTGTTTAACTCTGCACATACAATGTACATCAAGTATTTTACAGAACTAACACAGAATACCTTTAAATGATTCATTAATTCAGAATGAAGAACTGGAATTCCACAGTTTCTACTTGGCCGAATACTCGAGACTACAAAATGGTTGACCTTTTTGCCAAGTGACAGATATAGCGTTAACCGGTGCAACCACCTTAGATTATGGCGCAACACATTAACTTAGCTGCCACGTATGCAAACAAGTACTATACTAGTTGGTACACGTTTAAACGTATTTGTAAATTTGTTCATAGCACACAGCTTGAATAGTTTTCTGCTCTTTTCCATAGCATTTAGGGTAAATCTGTTTTAACTTTGGTGACACACTGGGCGAAGTTTCTCATTTAAAGTTTCGTGGCTTGGTGTCCATTTCAGTTTGTTCTTTTCTTAACATCCCACAGTGTTTTTAAACGATCTCCTACCCAAAAGCCACAAGCTATATGGCAGCAATACAAGCATAATTCAGTTGAGGTCTAACACTTACCTTAGAGCTTCTTGTCACAGCCTGCAAACGTGCACTGACACCACTGAATGACACTTACCGGGCAGGGGTTTAGATAGCCTAAGGCTGGATTCTCTCGCCTGATTGGTCCTACGTAATCGGAGTCATTACGTCGCCATTTGATTGACACATTGCCACTCCCTTTACTGTTGATTTGTCTTTTTGAGCAGTAGTCTACATTGCTTAACCAGCAAGACAAATTTTCAGTCTAGCACCATTGTTTGAACTTGTTCTTTGCGTCTTATAATTAGGTTACAAGTAGTCTTATAACAGAGCTGGAATCTCTCGTCTGATTGGTCCTAAAGGCAGCCATTACCTCGCCAATTGATTGACAGATTGCCACACCCTTTCCTAGCTGTCGACCTTCCAAGACTACGTAGTCTGTCAGTATGTCAATCATCCAGTTCATTGCTATTGTATAGAGTGTCTGTTTGCGTATTTCTAAATAATAGTAGTATCTAAATAGTATACGTAGAACTTAAATACATAAAAAAACTATGTACGGTTGATACATGTACATATAGGCAGACTGTAAAAATGTGAGAGGAAATGTTCAAGGCTCCCATTGACGTCATGATAATTATAACTTGATGCCCCTGGCGAGCACGTGGGTAATTAGATTAAAGCAGTAGTATGTTGACGTGTTTATGGCCCGATGTACACACAACATTTTTTGAGTCGACTTGGGGCTGTGTATTAGGAGCTTTGGGCTGCTCAAGTGGAGTTTTTCTACTATAAAATGCTACTTGAGTGGCCTTGGGTTCTCCTTGCACAGCCCTGAGTCGACACCAAGTCGACTCAGAAATGCGAGACAGTGTAAATTGGGCCTAAGAGACGTACGCTGTAAGTCACTTCAAAAGAAAAGCCAGTATTCGCATCACATTTGAGGATATACGCTTAAGTTATTAAAACGCACTCTTTTTTCTCTCATTTACTAGTACACATTTACCTTGCACCCACCCCCCCCAATGACCCGGAGGTCAATTAACTACTTGGGTCTGATAATGAATGAATGAATACCTTTATTGTACACATATACCCACTAGGTTAAGTACAGGTCACAACAGAACAATAATAAACAGATACATCAATAAACACATTGTCAAATTACTGCAAGAATTATAACTACATTGATTTGACTTTTCGTTTCTTCGTAATGGTAAAAATGTGATAATCAGTTTATTGCAAATTCATGCGCGTAGGCTAATTGCATGTTGACAACAATGTCATAGTACAAACATAAAGTAAAACATAAGGCATACATGTGATACAAGATCACACTATATTGCTAGTCTACAATACGTCTCTATATGTACGGTACTAATGCGGGGTTTTCTTCTTAGAAAGCAGTGGAAAATAGAGCAATATAAAAAGTCCCACACTTTCGATGATGAGTGGGTTGGATAATTTCAAAAGGAATATGAGTTTCTGTGTATTTCTAAATCTAAAAGAAAAGCTTTTTGAGATTTCGAATACTTGAATGAATAATCTGTTTCTTGTAAAAATGTAAAAGGAAATATGGGTTATGATCACTGGTTTGTCTAGGCTCATTAAAATATAAATTTGCCTGTATTGCTAAGGGTATGAAGTAGGGAAACATAGATTGTATTAGTTTATAATACTCAGTTCTCTCTTTGTCGTATAATATAATGACAATGACAATGAACTTTATTGCATATTCATGCCCAACATGGGCTAAATGTATTAGGTAACATGAAGTAATAGAAAAGGAACATTGTGCTATATTCCATCTAAGTCTACAGAGTCTCTTCTCTCTTCTTGAAACATTTGTATACAAATTCACATATTTTTTCAATCATATCGTAGTTTCTAGAAGACATAAAACATGTGAATAGCTCGTTATTTGTAAGATGCGTATATTTCTTGTCTAGTTGTATGGAACTTACAAGGGATCTGCGCATGTCTGAGTATAGTGAGCATTCTAAAATAAAATGTATTTCATCTTCTATACAATCATTGTTACAGAATGTACATATTCTGTTATTTGGTGGAGTCTGGTTGTACCTACCAACTTCAATTTGCAGAGGATGATCGCTGATCCTTAGTGTAGTCATAGCTCGGCGATGGTTAACATTTTGTATATCTAGATATTTTTCTTTTTCATATGTAATCTTAAATTTTTTGTAAGTTCTCAATTTGTTTCCATTCTTCCCTTTTTCACCATAAGAATTAAGTTGTGAGTAGAAATGTTGAAGAAAGTTGTCTTTCAGCCTCTGTTTTAGTTCAGATTGAGCGGAAAGCGTGTTTCGATCTTTGTTAACTAAAAGGTAGGCAAAGCCTGACTCCTCCAAGATTTTACTAATATTTGAAAGCCAGCATGGTATCTTTCTCCTATGTAGGTCTTGCTGTACTAAAAATGCTTCATACTGTAAGCTATCTTTCGGCATTTCTCTAACTAATCTTTTATAGTATGAATAGATTCTAGTATATATTTCAATCCAGAGGGGATATCTACCGAGCTCAGCTCTTGTGGCAAGGTTGCTGGCATTTTTTCTTACGCCCAGGATTGCCTTACAGAATTTGAGATGTACTTGTTCAATTGGAGAATTATCGTTTAGCCCAATCTTGCCCCATACCTCCGTACCATAAGTCAATATTGGAACAACGCATGCATCAAATAGTTTGCTGTACACTGATATAGGGGGATTGCTGTCTCCAAGAGTTGATTTAATACTGAAGAGGGCTCGTAAAGCCTTCTTTTGCAGGGTTTTCATAGCGGTACTGAACGTACAACCCGTTGTACACATCACTCCTAGATAACTATAAGACGATACAATATCTATGTTTAATATAATATAATATAATAATAGTCTTTATTGCATGTTCCTGCCCAGAAGGGATCCTGCACAGATCACGTGGTCTATAAGAAGCACAACACAGAGCAAGATTTGATACAATTCTACATTCTAATATTGAGAACTAAAAAAATCAATCAAATGGTGGACTATTGCTAAACTAATGTTAATTAATTAATTGAGGGGGAGACAACTTGTAGAGGTGAGTAATCACACGTTTTGTCTCCCCCTCCATTTTCTGTAATGGACGAGTCTTATAGATAAATAAATAAATAAATCACCTAATAGTTTCTTCTCTCTTTTTGAAACACTTTGTCCATTATTTGTTCGTTCTTACATGACATCAGGTACTTTTATATGAAAGTGTCCTGCTTTTACATTTTTGTACATTTCTATTGTCTTAAACAGCGATTCAAGCGCTCATCTTCATATAAGGAACAATCGAGTAAAAAGTGGGTTTCATTTTCAACAAAAATGGTCACAGAATTCGCATGTTCTATAATATAGAGGGGTACGGTTATGCATGCCAGATTCTATGTGTAGGGAGTGGTCACTGATGCGAAGTTTACACATTGCTCTGCGATGTTCGTAGTTTGCAATGTTTAAATATGTTTCTCTTTCATAAATCTCCTTGAATATTTTGTAAGTCCTTAATTTGTTGCCCTGATTTTCTCTTCGCCCTTTTACATGTAATTATGAATTAAATTTTTGGATGTAAATATCCTTTAATCTTTGTTTTAGTTCATTTGAATGAGAAGGTGTGACCGTTTATGTACAGGTAGGCAAAATCGGACTCCTCTAACATTTTTCTTACATTAGGGGTACGATTATGCCTGCCAGATTCTTTGTGTGGGGAGTGGTCGCTGTTTATACTAGGCAAACCATTCTTCTACAAAATGGTGTTCATTTTCTGTCTTATCTAACGTTAGATTGCAGTATTGACATAATGATGAATGATTTAGTGCACAACAATTGCATCAGTGACAATGTATGGCAAAGTACAGACAACATAGGTAACAATCTAGTTCTATATGAGAATATTTCTACTTACTATAAGACTATATCCAGTGTAATCTATGGCCATTGCAACATGGAACTAATACAGACTAAGAGTTGTGTTTTTCTAGGCTAATTGTAATCTAAGGAAATTTTTAATTACCATAACGCTACATTAAATGCAATCTACGGTTAATACAACATGGAGCTATATCTAATACAGACATTGTGTTGCGTGTTTCTATGGGAAAGACAACTTGTTGATATAGTTACCACCTATTTTGCCCCCCCCCCACCCGATTTGAAGAAAAGTCTAACAAACAATATATTCAACGTGGAGAAGACAACTTGTAAAAGTGGTTACCATCTGTTTTGCCCCCCACCCCCATGGTATCAATGGAAAAGTCTGACGAACAAAATTCTATGCATTTTGTCTGTTCTATTGATACTTTTTGTTGTCTGATGAAAATCATATAAGGATAGTACATTGTGGGGAAGACAACTTGCAAAAGTGGTTACTAGTGCCATCTGTTTTACCCCCCACCCCCATGGCATCAATGGAATATTCGGACAAACAAAACTCTATGCATAATTTGTCTGTCCCATTGATACACTGTACTTTGTTGTCTCACGGGCGATAAATCATGCATATAGGGATACTGATGGTGCGAAGACAGCTGGCACAAAGGTTCTTTTGTTCCCCCATCCATTGTATTGATAGCAGACACCATTTTGGTCATACAAAAGCAAGCGAGGACAAAGAGGACGCCATTTTGGAGACTGAAACTTGCACGGAACAGACATGGGTAGTCGCGTGTATATCGGAAGATTGCCGTACCATGCTAGAGAAAAAGATGTGGAGAGATTCTTCCGAGGCTATGGAAGGATCAAGGAAATCAACATGAAGAACGGCTTCGGTTTTGTGGAGTTTGACGACCCCCGAGATGCTGACGACGCTGTGTATGAGCTGAACGGGAAGGATCTGTGTGGGGACCGGGTTGTTGTGGAAAATGCCCGCGGTCCACCCAGGGGTAGAGGCGGTTTTCGCGAAGAAGGCTTTGGTGGCTACGACCGAGGCAGTAGAGGGGGCCGGGGTTCGGATAGCAGGAACAGATATGGGCCGCCTGTCCGCACCGACTACCGCCTTACCGTGGAGAACTTATCCAGTCGCTGTAGCTGGCAGGACTTGAAGGATTACATGCGACAAGCAGGAGAGGTCACCTACGCCGATGCACACAAGCAGACCCAAGGTGAGGGGGTTGTGGAATTTGCTACCTCTCGTGACATGAAGGATGCTCTGGAAAGGCTTGACGGGACTGAAATCAACGGACGTAAGATCAAGCTAGTGGAGGAGAGGCCATCGAGAAGGGGGAGGTCGTACTCGCGCTCTCGGTCCAAGAGCCGCAGTCGCTCCCGGTCGCGAAGCCGCTCGCCACGCCGCCGTAGCCGGTCCCGTAGCAGGTCTCACTCTCGTCGGTCGCGAAGCCGCTCTCACTCCCGAAGCAAGAGCAGAGACAAGTCCGTCCGCCGTTCTCACTCCCGCAGCAAGAGCAGGGACAAGTCGGCTAGCCGCTCGCCGGCCAAGAACGCTCAGGTCAAGCAGTCGCGGTCCCGGTCCAAGTCCCGGTCTAAGTCGCGATCGAAGTCGCCTGCCAAGTCACGGTCTAAGTCACGGTCCAAGTCCCGCGAACTCAGCATAGAGAAGGACAACAAGGATGAGTAGTAGAAAGAATTACGACAGAAGTGTGCACCATGTGCCTTCATCTTCCTTTGATATTATCAACGTTTGACAACATTGTGTAGCCTATTGTACCTCGTGTTGATATCATCTACCATTGAGAACATTGCCTAGAACCTTCACGTAGTTTGTGCTAAATTTAGATCATTGTACATAGCTGAAAGCCTTCACGTAGTTTGTACTAGACCACTGTACATAGCCTAGAACCTTCACGTAGTTTGTACAATGAGGTTATTTTTTTAAACCTCCTTGGTTTGTACTAGACCACTGTACATAGCCTAGAACCTTCACGTAGTTTGTACTAGACCACTGTACATAGCCTAGAACCTTCACGTAGTTTGTACTAGACCACTGTACATCGCCTAGAACCTTCACGTAGTTTGTACTAGACCACTGTACATAGCCTAGAACCTTCACGTAGTTTGTACTAGACCACTGTACATAGCCTAGAACCTTCACGTAGTTTATTCTAGATTGATATGAGCAGTGAGTATTTTTTTGTCGTACACTGTACCTGTTTCAAACGTTGTGCAATAAACTTTGACTAGACTTGACTTCTGTTGATGACTGAATCATTCCAGATGTTAACTTAAAGTAAATGTCCCCCCCCCCACACACATCATACAGACGATTCTTTCCATGCCACTTTTTCCGTAACTGAATTTATAATGGCATGGTTATGAAAGGCAAATTGGAGTATTGTAGAGATTTGAGAGAAAATAGAATATTATTTCAGGAAGGGGATATCTAAACACCAATGCCACATTCTCTTGTGTAGTCAGTTTATGGTAACCCAGGCAATATTATCCCGAAAATCAGATTTTGAAAGTCAATCAATTTTAGTCATTTCTACACCTGATAAGTTCAGACAACACTCGTCTATCACAACGTATAGCGACGTCCATGATGCATAAGTACGACGTTGTTGTAATGTGAGAACTCACTGAAAATCGTGGCCGGAGTTTTTGTAGGCTCGCAAAACTAAGGGGATCATCGTACGGCACGATTTTGAGTGGTTCTAAAATCCTAAAAGTATGAAGTCAAAACGCAGATGTGCTAAACAATGTTAGTAAATGTCATTACCATAAAATTTCAGAATTTGTTTTATTTCCATATTTTGGGCCGTAATATTGCTTTGATTGCCTTTAAAATGAACATAATAACTAAAAGGCGAGTTAATATCTACCAAATACTTGACGTGGGGTAGACTTGTTATGATTCTGAGTGTAAGAAGAGGAAATGACGAATCAGTTGTGCAAGATAGGCTTTTAGAATCGTTTGATGTGAGTTCATTTGATATTAGTAATCATTTTGTTTTGTTAAGGGATGGTTAGGGTAGCCTTCATAATTTTGTTGTATAACAAGCTGTTGATCTTACACTTGATGTGTTTCATTTGATTTTGATTTTATCTATGCAAGGACAACATAAGGGCGGTTTCCAACGAGCCCGGCGGGTATACATAAACAAAACAATCTGAAGTAACCAAACATTATACAAAGGTACAACAAACAATAATTATAAAAAAGTAACATAGCGAAATAATGTCCCTCAAGGTAATACAACAAACTGATGATTTACATAAAACAAGCAAAACAAGTGTAACAAAATAAGCAAAATGTAGATCATGGAATTTGCATACCAATGATTCTAAAAACAAAATAAACAGTTACTAAGTGGCAAAATATTTCTGGATATACAGACGCTTGAATGAAGCTACAGAAGCAGCTGCTTTCAGATATGTATGTTATGTACATTTCTCGGCGCATTTAAAGCTATTGAATGCTGTGTAAAAAAACAACTAAATTCTATAAACATTGTTGCCTGATGATCATAATAGAGGGTAATGGAGATAAAATGTAGAGAAGACATCTTGTAAAAGTGGTTGCCATCTGTTTTGCCCCCTTCCTTTGCATCAATGTAAAACTAAAAAAAAAAGCAAAATTCTATGCATTTTGTCTGTTCCATTGGCACTTTGTTGTATGATGATAATAATATGGCGATAAATATGGGGAAGAAAACTGATAAAAGTGGTTACCACTTATTAGGCGCCCCCCCTCCATGGATTCAATGGTTTATTCTAACAAACAAAATGAACTTTGTCTGTTTCATTGGCGCTTTGTTGTATAGGGTTGAATATGCTACTCATGAAATTGGTATATGTTTAAATGCACTTAAGACTAAGTTTATGCATCTAAACCCACCAACTAGTAGTAGACCAATGCCTTTACTGTCTAGTGACGGCTCTCCAATTGAGCAAGGTGTAGATTTTAAATACCTTGGTAGATATGGTAATACTATGTATGATGTGAAATGTAGAATTGGGCAAGCATGGGGGGGGGGGGAAGGGCTCTAATGCCCTAGCAAAAGGATGGAAATCTCCAATAGCAAGGTCAACGAAGCTTAAAGTCTTTAAAACTTGTGTTGAATCGATTTTATTGTATGGGGCTGATTCATGGACATTAACAAAGTCATTGTGTGTCCTGCTTGATGGGAACTACACCCGCTTACTCCGTGTAGCCCTCGACATTTCCTGGAGGAGCCACATAACAAACAGTGAGGTGTATGGCGACATGCCACAGATTACTAAGGTTATTCGCAACCGTAGGTTGTCTCTGGCCGGCCATGTTATGCGCCACGAGGAAATGGCGGGTATAGTTCTCCTCTGGAAACCGAATGAAAGGCGTAGGAGTGGTCGCCCGTCGTTGACACTAAAGAAAGTAATCAAAGAGGATGTTGGCCTAGAAGACGAGGAACTTCGATCTGTCATGTGCGACAGGAACTTGTGGAAATACTTGTGTCACCTCTAAAAAGAGGATGAACTGAACTGAACTTGTTGTCTGATGATAATCAAATAGGGATAGAATGTAGAGAAGACAACTTGTAAAAGTGATTATCACCTATTTTGTTTCCCCATCCATTGTACAAGGGGCAATTTCTTATAAACAGTACTTTGAACATTTTGTCTGTAGTATTCAACACACACTCCTAAAGTGTGGTTCTATACTAGAATCGATCATAATTGGTGAATTAATTCATTTAAATCCACTTGTTTTGTCGGCATTTATAGTTGTAGAAGACCTGACAAAAGCCGCTGTACTTTTGTTGTACCAATAATGATTATAGCATATATTACTATTCCAGATTATCATTCTTATTATCTTATTGCTAAATCTATTAACGTCATGCTGTAGGTCAACTGAGGTCAGAGCACAACGACCTGTGGGGTATCATGTTACCAGGTCACCATGTTGCCACTGGAAAGGTATATATAATTAAGTGAAAACCTCATGTACTTGTGTCATTTAGTCTGTACACTTAAAAAATCTGTCACAGCAAAACTGGTCGTGGTACTAGACTGAATAAAAGTTCTAAACAGGAGCTATGCGGCTCAGATGTCTTACTGAAGGACGACTGCGGTATGAAAGATGTCAGTTAGCTTGAGGAATGGATCCACCCCACTTCATACTGCTAAATTTATTAAGTTTATGTTGTTCTTTGTATGTGGGCACTGTTAGAATAAGTTACTAACTTGAGTGCAGTGCACGTGTCACATTGTCCCTGCATTTGTCGCAAGGCGTGTCTTGATTTGATTATACGTACGGATAACATCCTCTGGTAGCCACAAAAGTGATGCGAGCGCGCAAAAAAATGAAAGTTTAGCAAAAATAACAATGCTTTAATCATGAAATCTAGGTGGTCAGGAATGTTGAACAAATGACTAAACACACAGAGTACGGTATACCGAAAAATAGATTCTTCATGTTTGTTCTTACACATCTTCCTTTGCCTTTGACTTTAGCATTTAATTCCTACAACATTAGTATCCGTTTCTTTATTTTTGTGTGCAATTTATGACACGTATTTGCTCATTTTGCAGATTCTTTGCACGTTTGCAGTACGGTCGAAAACCTTTTATTTTTTTTAGAAACGGGCGAAAATTGATGCGCACGCGAATGCCATCCATATAATAATCGAATCTGTATGGCCTAAAGCAAATAAAACATTCATACGTGTTTTTCTATCTCACAACCACTGCTTGCAAATCTATATCTATATCTTTTGTCTGTGTGTGATCATTAGACACGTAACACATATTAGTGTTCATATCCTTGTAATATAGGTGTAAAATCTATCCTGTCCTTTTGATATTTATCTAAATAATCGACTCTTTGAAAGTGAGCTATGATTGTTTATGATCTTTATTAACAAAAACATGTAAATGACAGTTTTTCTACAAAAGAAGCAAATGTGAATATTCTCCGAACCTTAATCTACAAATATTTACTCAAACCTTACGCAATACATTGTTCGCTAGAATAGTTACGTACAGTTAAAGTTATACACTTGCAGATAATTTTAGATCTTAAAGTTTACAGTATGAATAATTCATTTGAAGGAATTTGTGAACACATTTGACTACTTATGTAGTATCACTTCCATGAACTTCATGTATCTAAATATGATGTGGTATGATAAGTGTGCCTTTCTCACTCTTCCTTCGCAGTTTCATATCTAAGACTAGTAGTATCTACACTACAATGATATTTTGATACATTTTATTCGATATCCCAAAAATAAACCATGAAAATGTCTACACCATGAACACAATTGACATAAAAGACCATTTTCTTTCGCAAATTATTATTTCTAAGAGTTCAAAGCAAAATCATGACATAACAACATGTTTTTTTTTTACATCGCACATGTTGTCGAGGTACGCGAAGACCGAGCACTTATGTTCTAGCCTCCTCGTAGTTTTCGGCCAGCCAATCGCAGGTGTCCTTCAAAGCTGTGAGAACACAGGTAAAAACATAACAGAAAAAGGTTAGAATTTGTGTACTAAATACTATCGATAATCTTCAACACATGATACTAATATACACGACATTCATCTGTTCTATATCATGTATATATCATAGTTTTGATATTGTCAAAATTCCTTTGGCTTTGTGCCACATAACATTTTTTACTTGCAATTATTTTATGAATTTCCAAAATATGTGTACTTTGGTGCTTCATAGATTTGGTTATTATGATAGACAAAGATCACACAATATATACGAAAGTCACGTGTTCTTCATCATATATTTTTGAAAGATCTGATGTTGTAAAAATTCTATTGGCTTTGTTCCATAGTACATTCTTTACTTGCAAGTATTTCATGAATTTTAAATATAACTACAAATATATATGTTGTTTCGTACATATGATGATTATGATAGACAAATATCACACAAAACACACCCATTCTTTATTTATCTTTTAAAGTTTTGATCTTGTGAAAATTCTTTTTTTTTCAATCAATTCGTAAGAGCCTGATGTTGCCATCGATTTACGAAGAAAGGCGGCAATAATCTGTTTTGCTATAATCTGTGCCACAGAACATTCTCCACTCACTATTATTCTATGAATATCCAAAACATATTTCGGTGCTTCATGAATATGATAATTATGACAGACAAAGATAATAAGATTGACATGTATTTCTCTTACCTTGTTTGATGGGAGTGAACTTGAAGTCCGGTAGGTACTTCCTCAGCTTGTCGTTGCTGCAAGTCTTCCTGAACTGTCCATCAGACTTAGTGGTGTCATACTTTGAAATCATGGGTTAAGTTTTCACAACAAAAGAAGATAAAACTCAACTAATCTTCCCTCTTATTATAAGAAAATAGATATGAATACTATTCTACTAAGTATAAGCTTTACTGTAGTAGTTCACTTCTACTAGTATTCACATAAATCGACCTAATTGATAATAAGCATGATATGAGAAGCGTTTCAACGATCTTTCCTATTACAAAAGCAGACAGTTGCTAGCTACAAGACTAAAATGGGACTGACTTTTATTGCAAAGTCGTACACGTCATCATGACGTCATAAAATTTTGCATAAATTATCGTGCCGTGAAAGGGTACTAGGAGCCATACATTTCACTAAGTAGTATTTTAAGAAACCTTCCAGAAGTGCTCCAGCATACCTGTTTAACACCTTAAATATGCAAAACAGAACTATGATAACACAGTATTTTAGTTTGCCACTTCACACAGGCAGTGTGACAGTTAATCATTAACCCTTCACTAGTTATAGACGATTACGATTGCATAATCTAGTATTAGTTTACCGTCATCTTTGATTTCAATAAGATATCTGTACATCTTAGTGTGAACCTCGTAGCTTCCTCAATACTAAATGTAAAGAGAAAAGATCCCATGTTTTGACGTCTTTAATCTATATTCGTGGTATACTAGCATAACTACTTGGCAAGTATTGTGCTTTGAATTATACCAAAAGGATACGGCCACTTCTCCCTGAAAGTCCGTCGCCTCAACCACAAGTTCCACGGCTTCCTTGATGGAGATTTCATCTTCTTCTCCGACTGGAAAATAAGACAAGAAATTATGCTGATTTTGTCCTTTGCAGAATGAAACAGGAGTAGCTTTCTTGGCGAAGCAAAAAGGATATTGCCTTTCTTACGGTCACCAAAAACTATCAAATAGAAAAACAGAATAAATCTTTATTAGAATTCTACTAGCTATGTAATGCAAGCTACGATCAGGTGGGTGAAGTAAAATTGCCATACAACATTGCGTCATCTTGCACTTAATTGTTTGTTATGGATAATAGGTGACTCAGTGAATTTTCATGTTTTTCTTTTGACTAATTTTCATTGTAAACAAAATGCTAATCCGAAGCATTGGTTGTGTAGCTACAGACTATTACTAGTTACTGTAGTATGTTGTAGGAACGTAACCATGTGATTTTTTGGTTAAATGTACTTTTACTGGACGCTGACATTGTTTCCTCTTTCAACTAGTCAACAAAACCAACATTTGGTACTTCTGCCAATCAGAATCATTACGGTACATCTTCTGCCAATCACAATCATTAAGGTAGAACTTCTGCCAATCAGAGCACAGTAAGCTAAATGATTTACATACCTGCAAGTATGATTGGATCAATCTCCTCGTACTCCTTCACTGCCCACACCATCAGTCTGCCCAAGTCCTATAAATAGAAGGGATGTGTGTTGAATATTCATTCTAACTTATCAATGTCAACAAAACATCCATGTGTATATATACACAATAAACATAAAGTTAAGCTTCCATGTATAGATGAATAATATGATAATATTTACACAATCTTTAGTTATTCAGTTTTATCATTTGATACAAATACTAGTATACAAAGTTTATTGCAAATATATGCCCGATGGCTAATTGCAAGTACATGTACAAACAACACATATAATAATGATAAATACAATATTATGCTACATTCTAAAATCAACATGGTGCTAGTTTTGTTGTGTTTGACTTCTTCTTTTGAAGACGAATTTGCCCACTCCTTAAATAATCTAATAGTAGAGTTGTTTTCTCATGGTCAGGAATAGTGGGAAAGTAAGAGTACATTTTGGACACGCTGATTAATAATTGATTAACAAAATTAGTACAAAATTCCTTAATACTTACTCGAGAGTACATAAACTGTCTCCTAGACGATCCTGATCCCCAAACAGGCAGAGATTCTCCTTTTTCTGAAAAAATAATGTAACACATAATAAGTATATATCAGAGGCGTTGGTGTATCTTGTATCCAAGTAAACACCATTTGCGACAAATAGAAGACGTGTCCTAGCAAAGATAGTACAGTATTGCTTTACATTGCTGCTGTATATATAATTCCACCAGGGTAAATAATTCCGCTACCCTGAAAGGATATACAGATCTCGAACCCAATGTCTCCCAGTATAATGCACTCCTGTATATCTAAACTTTGCATACCTTGTGTGCTGTACTGTAGATCTCTCAAACCCACTGTTTTTCAATGTTGCGGGTTTATTTAAACTAAGCGGATTTATGTAACCCAGCGGATTAAAATATTAACGTAATGTAGGTTACTTACTCTAAACTTTCCATACCTTGGTGTGCTGCACAATAGATCCCTCAAACCCACTGTTTCTTTTTTCAAAGTGGCGGATTTATGTAACCCACCGGATTTAGGTAAACCGCCGGATTTATGTAACCCGCGGATTGATATTAGTAGAGGTTACTTACTCTTGGCCAAATATGCCTTGTGAATCAGAGCAGGCATGACGTTCCCATCCGACAGATTGAAGTTGTCGTATGGACCGAAAAGGTTGATCGGAACTACAGAAGTAAACTTGCACCCATGCTGCTTGTTGTATGCCCTGTTTCGGAAAAAAAACTAACTTGGTAAACAGCGTTGCCGATTGAATTATATAGCCTGTTGTTGTAGTCATATCAAGTTCGAAATGTATTCTGCTGAGATATTTATGTAAAGTTTTCATTACTCGCTAAATACTTTCTCCATTGTATTCAATATTATGTCAAATATTCGGGACACAATGATTTCTCCATATGTCTACAAATTAACCGACAGTTCTCATTCGTGTATACGAGCTCATTAAACATCAATGAATGAAGAGAATGCTTCTTAAATACAAACGCAGCACATTGATGTGGTAAGTTTGTCTTCTTCAGACGACTTTGCAAGAAGAGCCTTCATATTTCAATACCTTAAATATAATACCTAAAGGATGTCATTAGCTACATCTCCTTGAAGACAAATATACTAGTACGAGACAACTATGTATAAGAGATCCGTGAATAGTTTCATCAGGTTGGTAAGACACTGAATAAAAATACTCTTTTTACACAACCAAGAGATTTATTCCACCGACGTTTCGGTGACCATCTGTCACCTTCTTCAAGGCAGTTATGAATGGTTCACATAGTAATAATAATTGTTGCAATGTTTTTTGATCGATAGTTGTGTTTGTGTTACACTTCTGTACGTTTGGGACCGCATAGTGATGTCATCTCCTGTGATTGTACATATGTAGATATTTTGCGTTTGGGAATGCATATCATTATGTATAAGCAGCAACACCTGTGCTGCAGTGCAATGTGAACCAGTCAGAATTGCATTGAAGAAGGTGATAGATGATCACCGAAACGTCGGTTGAATAACTCTCTTGGTTGTGTAAAAGGAGTATTTTTGTTCTATGTATAATAGACAATGCATAATAGACAACTTACAGATTCTGAACATCGATCATCCTTTTGGCCCAAGCGTAGCCAGAAACGGACTCATGGGGCGGACCATCATGAACCTGGAATAAAAGCATTAAATGTTTATTTTGTTTATAGTTTATTCGCATATATGTACAATTATAAAAAGATAAACAAGGCGAAAAGAAAACATGCAGGGGGCAGAAGCCTAGGTGGCTTTTCATGGGCCTCCTCTAAACTAGACAATGGGAATTTTTCCAAAATTATACATAATCAAAACTAAGCAAAATCAGCGAAAGAACAAATTGAAATTGTACCATAAATCATAATGAAACAAATGGAAAAGAAGAGAAACAACAAAATAAATTGAGTTGTAAAAATAGTAAGTAAGATTACGTTATATAATAAGTGTGATTACACTATACATTATCAAATTACCATCTACAATTTATAAAGAAGAAAAAGTTCTATGAAGCCCTGAAAATGTAATGCAATTTATCGTTTTTTTGCAGTATTTTCTCTGATTCATACAAAAACAACAACATATAAGAAACTGGTGGAATTTACTGTTACATTTTCACTTATATTTCAGAAACGGATCTGTTTAACTTGCAATTGGATTCCTGACTGTTGTCAGGGCCTACACAGGCCATTTCGTCGGTACCTGGTCTAACATACCCCCGAGCAAATTTTGCCTCAGCCCCCCCCCCCCCCACCACACTCGTTGAAGCTGTTAATTGATGCAAGTATGCAAATATCATGATCACCGGGCCGGGCTTGGTTGCCCAAGCGGGGGAAAGGCTTATACTGGCCGAGCAAACTATACCTACGTCCCCGGGGAACTGGTAATCAAGGTTATGGATATGTCGACTTACATTTGATTCGTCCACTGGGTATTGAATCTCACAAGGAAAGATGGCGCTCGTGAGGGTAGTGATGCACTTCTTCACACCCATGGCGTAGGCGTTGTAAAGGACGTTGTCATTGATGAGAAAGTTGTTTCTCTGGAAAAAACAAGAACATTTTCCATCATCTTAGTGAACATGTACAAGAAATGTAACAATACATCTACCTCCTTGAGTTGACTAAGCCTGACATTATCACTTTACATTCACATATTCATTTTATAAACCATATAAACCTTACAACCCAAGAAGGTAAGATAATACTGGATTACAGAGAACAGTCCAAACATGCATCACACATAGATTTCACAAATGATTTGGAGTCCTAGTGCTACATTTTTAAACTCTACATGAAAAGTATAGTTTTGTTACCATTGCCGACCCGATTAGAAATATTCCTATTCATATCGCAGAGAATTTTTAAAACTAAAAATTGAGAATATGTATTTGGTAAGAATTACACTTCCAGAAAGGTATATTTTGTTATTTTTCCTAACTCGATGAGAACATCCCTATCTGTACATGTATTACAAAGGAATTCAAAGCTAGAGGCTTAATGCGGATCATTCCTCATATCTACAAGATACGTGTTTTTATTACTTTTTCTGAGCAGATAAAATTGATCAAGTTGTTTTCTACTTACCAGAAACTCGACGTTGTGTTTCGAGATGCGGATCATTCCTCCCATTTCAGCTGCCAGATGGATGACATGTGTTGGCTTGTACTTCTCGAAGAGGGCCTTGGTCTCTTTCGCGTCTCTAAGTAGCCAAGACATTCAAACAATCTTAAAGACTTGCATTGATCTATAGTAAGACGTTTCAGTCAAAGGTTTAAGCCAAAGCATATTGTATTATGAAAAAATCATTGAAAGCAGATTATCTGATCTGAGAAGAGTTTTGTTACATGTAGCAAGTTCTATTTTCATCAATCAGGAGAAGAATATACAGGACACAGAGGTGATGCACTACTTGACCAGCAAGTACTGTAAATAAAGAAATGTTCGCAGTGGTTTAATGTTCGCGGTTTTCGCGGCGAGCTTTCAGAGCGAACTTGAAACCACCGCAAACATTTTTGGCCACCTATGACTGTAGCGCTACTATTCTTTCATACGCGAACTTAAAACCATTGCGAACACCCCATTTTCTCCCTACCGCGAAATAAAAACCACGCGAACTTAAATGCATTCACAGTATCTAATATCAAACTGAAAAAAAAAGTACAGCTAACAAAGACAAATACAATAACAGTTCAATAACAGCATTTGGGTTGGGTAGTCCAATACAAACAATTAAAATAAAGATATGTGATACAATACAATAGTCTAATTTCGAGTTAACTTCAAGGGTATAGTAGGCCATTTAGTCAAATTTAAAACGTTTGATGACAACAATGTAAGTTTGGGTTCGATTCACAATCCAATCCTAAGTTTTAGCCAGAGGGCTAATATTAATTGCAACATAAAACAATATAAAGAAAAAGAATACAGATAATATAAGATAACAGTGGTGACAAGTGGAACAAGAAACTCTTCTGATAAGAACTGATACGGAATACAATTTAAAACTTTTGTGGTTTGACTTCTTATTCACTTGACACTTGGTTTGTCTACTATGGGTTGGGTTTGGAAAGTTAAAGGGGCTCTATATAAGATTTTCGTTGCAAAATTGAAAATATATCAAAAACCAAACTCTCCATGTTAGTGACAGTTATGGGTGCTTTTTATAAACTTGGCATTATCATTTCATATCTCATGATCATTTACAAACAGCGCATAAGCTACACAACGATCGGCATCCCGTGAGTTTTTGGTGGTTCAAAAAAAGATAAACACTACTTAGTATGTAAAGGAAGAAATACTTTAAGCATCGTCCGAATTTTACATTGAGTGCCTTTAACAAGATTGTAGTTTCTTACCTGAGATCTGCCTCCTTTGATGATACAAAGATCCACTCTTCATCGTCGCTTGGGTTTTGTTCCACGGCGTAGCGAATGGCCCGTCCGATCAACCCAGATCCTCCAGTTACCAGAACCTTCATTTTTATTCTGAACGTTCAATATAAAAAAAAAATATTTGTCAACCACAACTCGAAGAGGTTTTTAATTACTACTCGTACATACTGATACGCAAGGTATCTCAGACAACTGGATAAAATTTGGAAACGGTCAGACGTTTCAAACAGCATCTGTTATCTTTCGTTAGTTGTCTGACGAAATTGTCTGGGAAATTGGGAAAAGAATCGTATGGTCTCGCTAGGACAAACTGACCGTATTCTTATCTTGGGATTTTACACTCGTACCTTTAAAGACATCACTTTCTTGAAATTTAAACAACAAATTGTAATGCCAGTGTGTGCAATTGTCTTATGTATATGGAAACCCTGCCTGTTGACGCGCCGTACACGTTATAAATCAGAAAACAGCGGTAGAAAAACGTAAAGCACCGTTTTCTTTGAAGAAAAATGGCAAGCTTGAGAAAGGGGCACAAAATGATCGACTTCGATTTCATCGAAAACATCGCACGGTGACCTTTCTTTGGCGCGTTTGCCTCAGGCGCAATGATTCAGGCTCAATGGTTAACTTGATCACCGACTCAGAAACTAATCACGGATGGGCACCCGGCTTTTCTCGGGTGTACAAGCGCTAGGCCGGTGCAATGGCCTAGTGGATAGAGTGTTCGCCTTGCATACGGTAGGTCGTGAGTTCGAACCCCGGCCGGGTCATACCAAAGACTTTCAAAATGGTACATACTGCTTTCTCTGCTTTAATAGCACTCAGCATTTGGGAAAGAGTATGGCAGTTAAACACACACCACTACCAGTGGACTAGCCCCCCGCTGTAGTGATAAAGTTGTGTGGCCCAGGGCTACCGAAACGGAGATGGGCGCCGCCTTATGCACCGTCTGGTGCGGGGAGGACTTTAACTTTTTTTTAACAAGCGCTAGTCGCCGCCTGGATTAGTTAGAACTGTCTTTCGTTAGTTTTTCTGGCCAAATTGTCTGACCGTTTCCAACTTTTATCCAGTTGCTTGTGACCATGCGAATCGTTTTACCTGTATATCTATTATCTATCATACCATACCCCTGTATATGCCAACAAATTTGATAGGTCAATCTGTCTATAATTCCTCCCAATAGCACAAACAAAACATCCCAATATGATGCATATTATCATATGCATTGTATATGATAAAGTTTACTTAGTTAGTAGGGTAACCTCTAGAATATTAAGAATATATATAATAGATTTAGTATTTTAGAACTTTTGCTGTAGTTGACATACAGTATAGCTAATAAAATTATCAAGCAATACAGTGGCAACGCGTTCCCATGGGAACATGTGTTGTGAAGTTTAACTTACAGTTCTTGAAATACTTCTCGTTTAAAATACATGGAAAGATCAGGAAATACTTGCATGGCCTGGCTTTGCAATGACTTCATTTAGGCCTCACTGTCGTGGAGAATGTTGTAATTTTGTGCTCATATCTTTACAGACGTCACTTCTATGAAGCTTTATAAAACAAAGTTAATGATTTAAACAACAAATTGCGACGCCAGTGTGTGCAATTGTATTATATGGAAACCCTCGCTGTTAAGTCAATGAGACCATGTAAGGAACGCGTTTTAAATCAGAAGACAGAAAACAGTGGTAGGAGAATGCAAAACGTTGTGGTTGAATAAAACATAGCTAGATTTAGAGTGCGATACGAAGTGATCGACTTCGAGTTCATCGAAAACATCGCACTGTGACCTTTCTTTTGCGTGTTTGCCTCAGGTGGAATGATTAACTTGATCACCGACTCAGAAACTAATCACGGACGGGCACCCGGCTTTTCTCGGGTGTACACGCGCTAGCCGCCGCCTGGATTAGTTAAGACTCTCGGTGAATTTTGCCGAGGTTCAGTCAACATCAAGAAATCCCATCCCCTGCATACGACAATGTTACGCCGTTACAAAATAAAGGTTTCGGGACAATATTAAAGTTTAAAGTTCTTGAATTCTTACCTTTCTGTATGCTGGAGTCTACTCGTTTGCTGAAATTTTCTGCGTTGTGACAGTGTAAAACTGTGTTGTCTTGAAGTCACCTTTCCGGTTGGGTCAGTTGCACTATACTGATTGAGGGCTACGCCCTAAGGCTATGTTACAATTATGCTAATAGCACAATTCTTGAGGCTCTACCAGCCTCCACGGGTCGCTGGGAAAATAGTAGAAATTGGCCAAAATAGAGTCAATTGTATGAAGGGAGTCGGCTACGGAGAGAGGGTCAAATATGCAACCTGCGAATGAAACCCTCCATGGCCAAAGTCCCCCGGCAAATATTCTCCCTATACCCGGCGCGGTTAGTCTGGTAGAGACTACAACTCTTAGTAATCCCCTTATTACAACATGTCGCCAGATAGTACAGTTTAAGAGATCAGTCTGTCATAAGAAACAAAAATCATTAAAAATGTATTTTTAAAGAAAAAATTTCCTTTTTCAACATTAAACCGCATGTATTTGATTCACATGTAGTTTGGAAGGACGGAATGTGGCCCAGTAAAATTAAAGTTGTATTTTAAAATTACGGTTCTGAAAATAGTTAGCGTCGGTAGGTACACGTAGGGAGTTAATAGATTTTGGCCGAAGTAATTGAAACAGATACCGCGTTTAACAATGTAAATGCACCAGAATACTGGTATTTTCAACTTTATGGAGCCGGTTAATTACGTTGTCATCACCCAGATCGACAATTTTCTGTTCCTTGCTAGCCAAGGTTCGGTAGGGTAACTTGAAAAACAACATATTTTTTCCAAGGCCTAACGATATGTAACTACAAAACATCCAATAAATTCTGTCCTAGTGTATAAAAAAATTCATACAACGTGACTAGACAATAAAATGACAAAAATAGCTTTTGTAAAAAAAAAAAGAACAAGTCGTCCAGGTAAATTCACCGGACGAGTTACAGACAATTTCACGTACTGTGACCTATGACCTTTGTTGTCACCATAATCTAGTTTCCCTCAGTTGGACAAAATGGCGCAGAGCGCGTCTCGTGTTTGCGCATTCCTTTCTCGTGTTTTCTCCATACGTAGAATACTACATCCCTTATGGATATTCGTTGCTCTCTCAGTTTTGATCCTTTTTGCTGGACTCCGCAGTTTGAATACAGGCTACTTAATCGTCTCCGATAGAAGGTAAGTGTGGCCTACTTAGTGATGTCGACACTTTTGTTAGCTTGTCTTTTCATTTAATTTTACTAAGAAACGCTGAGATTCTTTTCTGTAATAATCAGCTCAAACAAATCATTCATATTCAATATGACAATGTTTTTCTTGTGTTTATTGCTTTTTTTCAGAATCCTAGAAGATATTAGAAAAACAAGGGGAGAGACAACTCAAAAGACATCGCAAACCGGAAAGCCCAACATAGTTTTCATCCTAGCAGACGACTATGGGTGGAATGATATTGGGTACCATTCATCGCTTATTCACACTCCCAATCTGGACAGGTAAAATTCTTCGTTTTTTTTTTCTTTATAATTTTGTATGTGATACTGTTTTATCTTAATCAAATGGTGGTGTGTGCGCGCGCGCGCGCGCGTGTGTGTGTGTGTGTGTGTGTGTGTGTGTGTGTGTTTGTGTGTTTGTGGGTGGTGTATGCGCGCGCACGTTTCAAAGTACACGTTTCTGGGTGTGTTGGTGATTTAGTGACCAGTGTCCTTGTACGAAAACTAGATTAATTCCGATGTTTCCTTTGTTCAAACGCAGGCTGGCACAAGAGGGCGTTAAGTTGGAGAACTACTACATACAACCGATATGTAGTCCCTCAAGAGCTCAACTAATGACTGGAAGATACCAGGTCAAAAAATTTTCAATGTCTTCGTTTGAAATTGTGATATCTAGTTTGAATCTTTAATTGACGGTGTTGGTATCTTACTCACTTACATAATACTTACTTAGGCCTACTGCCCATCCTTCGGATCTTGGTTACTTGAAAATGCGTACACTGCCCACTTTAGTTTCGGCGGTCATGCAATTTTCAAATTTCACACACCCGCCATTTTGAAACGAACGAAAACGAGGCTACTACAATGTATGTGCCCCGCATGGCTTACAAGTTCCAATAGCAAAGCATGTACTTCTTACTCAGAGAAAAGTACTAGCTTCTCTCAAACGAGGGTACTTATTCCTTTCCAATGATTTGTTCGGAAACGAAAACGAGGCTATTGTGTGTCCGGGTCGCATGGCTTACATATTCCAACAGCAATGCATGTACTTCTAACTCAGAGAAAAGTACTCGTTTCTCTCAAACGAGGATACTTTTTCTTATGATTTTTCGGACGATTTCTTGTTGTTGACATGTATATGTTAATTTGTACATGTATATGTTGTATTTGTAAATCACAAAACACCCTAATCATTCATCACTAACCCCCAGTAGTGTATGTAGAAACGTTATTCAGATGTATAGAATAGAAACTTGTTACCTTTTGCTGCTTGTACCCTTGCAATTAGCCTACGGTCATGAATTTGCCAATAAAAGATTTCTATGTTCTTAGATTCGTTATGGAATGCAGCACAGTGTTCTCATGAGCGACCGACCACACGGACTATCCCTAGACGAAGTCACTCTCCCTCAGGTCCTGAAGGAAAGCGGGTATGCTACGCACCTTGTTGGGAAGTGGCACCTCGGACACTTCAAGGAGGAGTATCTTCCAACGCGGAGGGGTTTTGACACATTTTACGGTAAGATGTTTACGATCACGTGACTGTGACGTCAGTATTGTCCGCCATTTTGGATGGTCAAATCTGGAAGTGGTCTGGTAGATTTATGTTGTGTAATAGAAAACTGCATTCGCAACGTAATAAACGACTCATGCAAATTTCCCTTCTATATTCTTCTTAGTTTTTAAGCAACTACACAAGGAATGCTTCCTTCTTATTGTAATTAGCGGAATCGGGATATGCATATAATACTTCCAAACGTTGGTAGACAAAATGGAGCTATGGTTTCAGTTCAAATAGTTTCTGGATTTGTTTATACGTGAACAACAAAACTTTCAAGTATTTTGAATAGATCTTGGATGTTTTAGTTTTTAGGCATATTACGGAAAAACAACCACAAATTCGAAATTGGCCCCCTAGCGAGCTTCTTTGGTATTGGAGTTATGAGAAGTGAACTGTTCTCCAATTCAAAGAATTGACCAAATCGCTCGGTCTTCTTCAGCTATCTGTCCCTAACGCAGTGGACATGTCCAATTCGTGCTTTTTACACAGGTGTGACGTCGGCACTGGGTTAAATTTTCGGAAGTCGGTATCGGCCCCCGTCCTAATATCGAAGTTCTTTGCATCTTTTGTTACAGGCTTTCTTGGAGGCGGAGAGGACTACTTCACACACAGAATACCAAACGAAATAGTGGAGACTCCGGAGACGTACAGAGCCTTTGATTTCTGGGACGGGACATCCCCGTGCCTGGATGTAAATGGAACCTACTCAACTCACCTATTCGCCAGAAAATCCATTGAACTCATTTCTCGACATGACAAAAATAAGGTATGGTTTTAATATCTTTATAAATTTTCGCGCTATTTTTTATATCCTGAGTGTAGATCTGACGACAGCAATCGGTCAGAGATGCCAGGCAGTCTATATCAGCCCCCGCCTCTGTTTGAATGGTTTTAAGCTCACACAGTAGACTTAAAACTTGAATCTGTTTCCAAAGGAAAACTAATTTGATTACAATGCACCTTCACAGTAACGTTCAGCATTCTATTTGCTATCAACTTCTCCTCGTATAGTATAATTAAGCCGTCATAATGCATGGGCTAAGATTTTGCACGTTGGGAGTTAGTTTGTGCCTTGTCTGACAAAAGAAGAACTGTAATGTATTGAGCTACCTCCCGGAAAATGTTGCATACATTACTATATATAGTATAACATTTTCAAGTTTGAGTGTAAATCATTTAGTCTTTAGAGTTTGAGTTTTTGAGTGTAAAACTTTTGATTTTGAGTTTTAAAATGTTTACTCTTGAGTGTAAAAATTTCATATCTATCCTTTAGTATGAAACAGCCTATTCGATATTGGTATCATTTTGGTACACATTTTTGAAGACTAAATTTCCTTCTTTTTATATTTTGTGGTCACAGCCGATGTTCCTGTACCTGCCCTTCCAAGCCGTCCACGCTCCTTTGGAGGCTCCTGAAGAGTACATCAACAAGTATAGTCACATAAAGAGCAGGAACATGAGGGTGTACGCCGGTGTGACGGCAGCGATGGACGAGGCTGTTGGAAACGTAACCCAAGCTTTGAAGGACAGTGGCATGTGGGACAACACCGTGCTTATCTTCTCCACTGGTAAGTGTTGTAACATTTTTTACCTCCATAAAAAATTGAGGTATTGGTTTTTGGTCTGTCCGTGTGTGCGTGTGTTTGTTTTTTGTGTGTGTTTGCTTATCTATTTTTCCAGATATTTGTGATCAGCTCAGCAGAACTTAAGAACCTCTGGACGGATTGTGATGATAGGTGGGTAGGTCTTAAAAACAAAAAATAAGCTCAAGTTTGACGAGACTGCAGCAAAGAGTCGTAAGTGCCAGATAACCTATGTCATCCCCCGTCTCGGTTCAATCTCGAAATTTCATCTTGTTTTTTCTCTTAAACAGACAACGGGGCGAGTAGAGCCGGTAGCAACTGGCCACTCCGAGGCTTCAAAACCACCTTGTGGGAGGGGGGCGTCCGGGGTGTTGGCTTTGTGAACAGCCCACTGCTGAAAGTAAAGGAAAGAACGTCTGATGCCCTTCTGCACATCTCTGACTGGTTCCCAACCATCGTGAGGCTAGCGGGCGGTTCAACCTTCGGAACGAAACCTCTGGATGGATACGATGTTTGGGATACAATAAGGTATGTCACTTTTGATGAAGGTTAGACATCCAGGTAGCAAGATACGCCAAAATTAGTTACTCAAGGAACTGGATAAAAATTTTGAAACAGTCAGACGTTTCTGATAGCATCCGCTGTCTTTGGTAAAAAGAAATTATCCAGTTGCTTGAGTAACTAATTTTGGCGTATGTCACTTTTGTTGTCGGCAAAGGTTCAAATTCAAACATATGTCTGTTATTAAACGTTTATAATCAGAAAATATAGTGTGTTCTATAGCTGTTTTTGTTTTAATTTGACCATTGGAAACATTTGAACAATTTTCATTAAGCGCTTCTGTGCATGTAGTAAAGCATTGCTACGTACACAACCACAACAAAACCTTAGTGATGTCTTTACACTTTTGAAAATTATGCGGCCACCAAGCACGCCAAATCTTCTGTTTCATTCTTATGATAACAGACATAATTTTGAACACATCTGTAACATATTGAAAACTTAAAGCGGAATCTTAAATGCCGCTTTGAATATAGATACAAACTAATAATGATATACTTCAAACTATGCTTGCAATAGAAATAAGCCAAACATAACTGGAAGGACTCACAAATCAGATTGATTAACAGTCACAATGAAATGTAGGTGGAAGAAGAATATATCATTTTCCTGCAAAATTGTTTTAACTACAAACTACAAAATAGAGTTTAAGTATTTGTGCTACATATACTTCAGCTTTGCTATGTTGGTTTAGCGATTACTTGTTTTAATAAACATGAATTGGTATTTAATTTTTCTTTTTATTTGAGTTGAATGTGTGATAGTTGTGTGCCGATTTGTTAAAAGTAGAGAGAAAGCTAAAAAAAACACCCCTCCCAATAAAATTGTATGGCGACCCTGTAACGTCGCAATTCAAGATGGCGGCCACCACACATGCCAACGGATCCAACAAAGGTTTTGCTACGCAAACCTGTAATTTCCTAATATATTCAATTTCAGTGAAGGCGCCAGTTCTCCAAGGAATGAAATTCTGCACAACATCGATCCTTTGACCTGGTCGACCAACTCTGAAGCTTCGAAGATCCACGGTCACGGGACCTTCAACACCGCAGTGAAAGCCGCCATCCGTGTTGGGGACTGGAAACTGTTAACGGGAAACCCAGGTAAACTACGTATGATGTCTTAATACAGGCATTGACAGGCCCCTAGACTATATATAGTAAACATGTAAGAGAAAGGCTGTCAAAAGTCACCTTACTTGAGTTTTAATTGATCATGGAAAATTTCACATCCCCGCCATTTTGAGACGAACGAAAACGAGGCTATTACAATGTATGTGTCCAGGTCGCATGGCTTACAAGTTCCAATAGCAATGCATGTACTTCTAACTCAGAGAAAAGTACTAGTTTCATTCAAATGAGGATAATTTTTCCTTCCTATGTATTTTTTTTCGGACAATTTCTTGTTGTTCCCAGCATTGACAGGCCGCTAGACTTTATATAGTAAACATGTAAGAAAAGGGTTGTCAAAAAGTCACCTACCTGAAGTTTAGATCATGGAAAATTCACATTGGCAACGTAGTCTGACCTCTAAAGTGTCAATCTAATGAGTTTCGGTGCAAACTGGTGAAATCGTAGCATAACAAGCCGGGATGACCTTTAACCTCCTTACACAAGAAATGAACACATCCAAACTGCACCGATTTCAAAGTGTACCGGACACTGCAAAAATGGCTAAAACCCTGTTTTTCTAACTAAATAAAATAGCCACAACCCTTCACAACCCTTACCTGCCAATTCCAGCTCAAAAACGTTTCCAAAAAAGAGGCCTCCTACAATACTTTTAACAAGGCTATACAAAAGCGTCTGACTGTAATGAAAATGGCCCCTTTGCGCATGACTGTAATCGTGACCTTTGGCCTACAGTGCTAAACTTTCTTCCAACACTTAGATATTCACGGATGGAATTTTCGACGACCACTGTCACCTTCTTCAGGATCAATAATCCGTATCCGTAATGATACGTGTCATTTAAGTCACGTGCCTGTAACTCTCGCGAGTTTACGTTCGACAGTGATTGGTCAATATTGATCCTGAAGAAGGCGACAGTGGTCGTCGGAAATTCAATCCGTGAATACCTTAGTGTTGGAAGAAAGTTTAGCATTGTACATGTATTATGATTACTACCAACACAGATGAGCTTCCAATATACATGATGTCTTACATTCGTAGCCTCTACCAGGCCCCGCGGATGGCTGGAAAAATAGTAGAAATTGGCCAAATAGAGTGAATAGTATGCTAAGGGAGTCGGCTACGGAGAGAGGTCGTAAACTTTAACTTCTGTAACGGACTAACTTCTCTGGCATATCATCCGTCTATTTGGCCAATTTCTACGATTTTTGAGCCACCTGCGGAGCCTGGTAGAGGCTATTATATTTAGTACGAAGGTTCATCTTTGACGGTAATCAACATATTCATAAATTTTCGAACCCAGGACCTGTGTAGCTGGGCCAAACGCCCTAACCAAACACATTTCAGAACGTTGGAAACCGGATTTTCAAATGCTATTTTCTAGCCCATAGTAAGTTTAAGTAACACTGCCCCTTTGCATGTCTACCTCAATGGGGCAAAGATGCGATGTCTTATATGTAATATGTAAAGGACTCCTCATGCGTCTGGTTTATGTGCTCTTTTTAAACACAAAAAGTATGAAATCATGATAGAAATGTGCTAATATGGGCAAGTAAATCTTAATGTCATACAGATTGTCATACCCATAATATTTCCAGTTTTAACGTTCTGAAATTGCTTTGGGGAGTCTAGACTCACGTTTTCAACTAGGCTTCTGTTATGTATTTACATGTATTCATACACTCATTTGCGCGTCTTGTCAAACATTGTATTTTCCATAATGTACAAGTGACGGCGGAAATATGAGTTGAGTACAACTAGAGTCCACCGTCACTTTGTCTTTACCAATCATTTGTATCATTTGTTGTTTTCTTTTAATAAAAATAAATTGCTTGAGCTCCTTTGATATTAGTCAGGAATGATAGCTACCACTAGTAACATGCAACTTCTAGGATGAAATCGAATACCACAACCATATGTTACATTTTCACCATTTAGAATTTCAAGTACAAATACAAAGTTCTTCGAATTTGTTTCCCTACAGGAAACGGCGACTGGCAGTTACAAACCATGGACGGTAAGATTAAGGAAAAATCCGCCGGCGTACGGGGCAAGCAGCTCTGGCTCTTCAATATCCGCAACGACCCGCAGGAACGAAAGGACGTGTCCGGAGAGTATCCCGAAGTCGTTCAGAGACTACTCGGCAGGCTATCGGCGTACAACGAGACAGCGGTCCCCGTATACTGGCCGGATATAGACCCACGATCAAACCCAGCCCTGCACGGGGATCTAGTCGGGCCCTGGATGTAACCGTCAATTAGGGGTTCAAAAATTCAAACCAAAAGACCGTTAACGGCTGCTTTGATTTGAAATCACCGGTAATAGATAATGACCACTACTTTTAGCGTACAACCAGACAGCAGTCCCAGTATACTGGCCGGATACACACGATCACACCCAGCCCTGCACGGGGATCTAGTCGGGCCCTGGATGTAACCGTCAATTAGCGGTTCAAAAATTCAAACCAAAAGACCGTTAACGGCTGCTTTGATTTGAAATCACCGGTAATAGATTGACCACTACTTTTAGCGTACAACCAGACAGCGGTCCCAAATACTGGCCGGATATAGACACACGATCAAACCCTGTTAGTCCGACCTTGGATGTGATCTTTGTTTACGAATCAAAAATTTAAACCAAAAGACCGTTAACGGTTGCTTTGATTTGAAATCACCAGTGATAGTTTGAGCTGAGTGACTACTACTTCTTGTACATACTGGGCTGGTCACGTAAATTGACCAGATATAGACCCAGAATCAAACTCAGCCCTGCATGGGGACTTAGTCGGACCCTGGATCATGTAACCGTCATTTACGTGTTCAAAAATTTAAACCCAAAGACCGTTAACGGTTGCTTTGATTTGAAATCACCAGCAATAGCTCCCCACTACTCTGCACGAGTTTATACCTACACTGACTCATCATTTCTCAACATGTACCCACCACACTGATTGAAAAAAGTAGGGGTTCATCCCGATGTGAGTGGATCAAGTAAATCTATCCAGATATTAAGCTTGCCCTCTTTAGAACACACCTGGCGTGTTGCACCATGAGGCGGTTTACGGGGTATGCGATACAAACAAACAAACAAACAAATAAATAAAAATGAAATCGCATTCGGTGACGAACTCATTTATCTTTGGTGCTATATTGTTATTCTCGATCTCAAACTCGACGACTGATGACCGTTAGAAAGTTGATATCTTTTATTACTAGTTAAAGGCACTGGCCTATCAGAACTTTAGATAGGTGCGATTTGCGTTGGTTAGTTCTAGCTATATCATAAATATAGCTATTATGTTGGTGAGTTATAGCTCTATTAATAGATATACTTATATATGTCTAGCGACATATTGAGCCTGATAAAGGGTAGGTTAGTTTGTAATCTCTTGTGCGAAGGTTTTATATGTTTAAAGTACGATTGACATGCGTAGAGAGGTTCATACAATAATTGAAAATACCTTCTACTTTGAATGTAGCAGTGATGTCAACGCCAGTTTACCTTTATCCGTGGGGATTTTCGATAAGAGTCCATTGACGCAATCTTGCAAAAGAGTGAACCATCATTAATTTCTATTGCATGCCGATATCATAGATTACCTTTGTTATTTATGCTATACTTATTGTATATGTTCTCTCTAGTCCTGATGATGCAATGATATTGCAATTTGGAGATATCCTCCACTGTTTTTAAAAGCAACAGATATAAACACGCACACTGATAAAGGTTACTTAACGTTACTGATGTTACAGTAAGCGTTCAGTATAGTATAATAAGTAGAATCCATTGTTTTTAAAAGCAACAGATATAAACACGCACACTGATAAAGGTTACTTAACGTTACTGATGTTACAGTAAGCGTTCAGTATAGTATAATAAGTAGAATCCATTGTTTTTAAAAGCAACAGATATAAACACGCACACTGATAAAGGTTACTTAACGTTACTGATGTTACAGTAAGCGTTCAGTATAGTATAATAAGTAGAATCCATTGTTTTTAAAAGCTACAGATGTAAACACGCACACTGATAAAGGTTACTTAACGTTACTGATGTTACAGTAAGCGTTCAGTATAGTATAATAAGTAGAATCCACTGTTTTTAAAAGCAACAGATATAAACACGCACACTGATAAAGGTTACTTAACGTTACTGATGTTACAGTAAGCGTTCAGTATAGTATAATAAGTAGAATTCTGATTGTTAAAACTGGGAAACAAGAAATTCCCTATTAATATGTTTTCTATGATCTGTTAACTAGTAATAAACAGTAATTCGATATTGAATACATACTAGTACTGTAGATTCATCAAATCTTGTCATTTAGATATATTCTCTTCTTGTACATGTTTATTTTTCTTGACAAAAATAAATTTGGTATTTTGATTGTATAATCAGATCATGTGAAGGAGTGCGTTCTTAGTCTAAACATCAAGGAACCGTTATAAAAGGAAAACTCCGTGTACGCTAACGTAACATGACCAATTTACGTCCGATTTATTCAAAACGTATTTATCTTTAAACCGCACGGACAGAGCCAAATTTTAAACCCATGGTCAGAAATATCAGCTCTTCTAAAAAGAAAATGCATGGTCTGTAAGTTTTTCTCCGCCTATTTAACGCCGTGCGAGCATGTATTTATACTGAGGTATATGATGAAGAATTGTGCTAGGGTAACCCATTATCGTCCACCTCGGTCTTTTCCCTTCTAGCGCTATGCTTGAAGAACATAGACCAGAAAAAAATGCACAGTGACTGTCCAAACTAGTCTGCAGACAAATGATAATAAAATCACTATGTCTGTCCGGCCACTTGCTTAACGCGATGGAAAAAATAATGTTTATCTGTATATTCCCCCCACATGCGCAGCACGTGGCGTTCACGTGGTAAACGCATGGCCATGATGGTTTGCTGTGCAAAAATTAAAGAGATGGCTAAGGATCATACTTATGATGTTCTTTATTGGTCATGAGAACAGGCTTTGGCATAATACACCGCGACATGTGGACATGAGGCAAACCGGACGTAAATAGGTTCTGTTCGTAAATAGGTCATGTTACGTTAGATATATCAATGTCGCGCTTTGGGCACAATAAGATTAAAAATCGGTGAGAGAGAGGGGAGGGAGAGTCAGAGATGGAGTGAATAAAAGAAGAAAGTGGTGCATCAGATAACAAACAAGGTACCAGACATACAAGTGAGCAAGCATGTAGTTCCCGTGAGAGAGAGGGAGAGAGAGAGAGAGAGAGAGAGAGAGAGAGAGAGAGTGTGTGTGTGTGTGTTTGTGTGTGTGTGTGTGTGTGCGTGTGTACGTGTGTGTGTGTGTGTGTGTGTGTGTGTACGTGTGTACGTGTGTGTGTGTGTGTGTGTGTGTGTGTGTTTGTGTGTGTGTGTGTGTGTACGTGTGTCTGTGTGTGTGTGTGTGTGTGTGTGTGTGTGTGTGTGTGTGTGTGTGTGTGTGTGTGTGTGTGTGTGACCCTACAAAAGCGACAAAATATAAAATGCTCCATCCTTTCGTTTAATAGTTTCCCTGTGGCCCCTTCTGTCAAATTAGATTTCACAATATTGAAGGTGCAACTATTTCAATGTCACTGATGTACATTCGATGCCTTTTGTTCTAGATTGACATTTGACCCCTCAAATGCCACAAACTTGTTCAACCAGTTAACCAATGCGGCATTCTGTATTATTAGGCTGCCATGTAGGCAGGGCAAAGATAATAACGACGCCCAGTGGGATTCTGAGGAAGAGAAGGGTTAATCTCATTATGTTAGTCAACCGCTATACCCTGTTTCTTCCATTGGGTTCAGTTAGCCGTCACTCTTAGTGAGCAGTTTTTAAGAAAATATATAATATTCCTGTCTATTCATGTTACCGTCCTGTCCTTGTTTTTTACGAGATGACCATTGAGTAAGAAGAAGAAAAAACGCCACTTTAATATGCAGATTTTGAAAGCAGCCTGTTAGATTCTGTTCTCTACAACAATGTGGACGTATTTTTATAAACTACTGTCCGCACATGGTTTCGTTGACTATATTTGCCATTTTGTAAAAATGTGTGCAAATTGACCTTTGACCTGTGATATCTATACTTCTCCAATAAGTGACAGAAAACAGACTACAGCATAACAATGCACTAGTAATTAGGGGGCTTTTTTGGGGGGACTGTAACGATTTTTTCGTAGTTTTTCGTAGAATTACATGTGCCTGATTGCCCTCACAATCTTTAAAAAAAGAAACCCATTTTAAATTGATAGTGCTACTCTTAATTCTAAATTAAACACGGGTCATGCAATCTTTTGTATCTAACAATTGCCAAGAAAATAGATTTTCATGATGTTTGTAATGTTTACAATCTAAAACTGGTTCAGAGTGACCTTTGACCTACACGAGTGTCCCCGAAGTGTAGAACTTGTTCAACAGGTAGAGTGACAGACATCTGCGCAAGCGTCACTCTGTCTTTTTAGGGGGCCATTTCGGATAAGGATTGACTTCGATTGTATCGTTTTCTGTAATCTTGACGAAATATTGCAAAATTCCAGATTTCCAGACATCGTGAGCTACCGCCATCAATACAGATCCCGGTAAGTGACAACGTTATGTTCATGTTACTAGAGGTAGTCTACAGAAGACTTCTTGTTTTTACGGGAATATTGTAGAAATTGGCCAGATAAGCTGAATGATTTGCTAAATGAGTATACAGCCAACCAAGAGGGTTACGAATGTGCAAACCACAATGCAAACTCTAGTCAATTATTTCCCCTATTTGGGCCATTTTCTAAAATCTTTCAAGCAACACGGTAGATACTGAATACTAAGGGTAGGGAGGGGGCAATTTTAGATAAAACCTGCCCAATGAATGGTTAAAAACAGCTTTTGTTTCGTTAATACTGCAAGTCTCAGAATATACACCCTTCTTGAATATGTATGCAAAACATTAACCAGGCCAATAAGGTCGATACTAATAAGTAATACAAACATCATTATGGCTTTCATGGATACATGAATGTTCATGACAAAATTACCAGTTTTAACGCTCGTGTTTCGCATTTTATGCAGTACAACATTCTTATGTTCAATTTGACGTAGAATGAGTTTTACAAATCTGTAAAATCACCTTGGATAGAATATTTCCAGCATTAGTAGTCAATTACGAATATAACGACAGAAATGAAGATAGGGCTGCGTACTAGTATATTTTTTCATCTTTAGAGTAAATTGTGTTACGAAACGCTAACATGTGTTTATTATGTGTTCTTTCAGACGGTTCTGAGAGCAGAGGTGTAGTCTGCACGTCTACTTTCAGAAGAGAGAAAGCCAGAGAACGGGAAGTCCTTGATCCAATTTTACACCAAGGTCACATTTCAAAACCAGACGGTACAAGATTTCGGCAATCCAAAATGAGAACATCTCAACTGTTTCGGCGGTATTTGGTGATCATCCCAATATGCTTGGGCACCATTTTCGTATTCTATGTCACAAATAATTTCATGGATAAAACGAGGAATTCCAGGGATCTTAACGCTGACTGTGACTGTAGCAAACGTGACATTCCAAATAACCAAGATATCCCGAACGGACAAGAGATCCCGAACAGACAAGATATCCCGAACAGGCAAGATATCCCGAACAGACAAGATATCCAGAACAGACAAGATATCCCGAACAGACAAGATATTCCCAACAAACAAGATATCCCTAAAAAGCAAGAGAATATCCCTAAAGCTGAAAATGTCCAAAACGTTAAGAAAATCCCTGCGATTCCCGAACAGACCGATCCAACGTGTGCCCGCGAACCAAAAGATGACCCCAATGTCAACCCCCTCTCAAAGTTTTATTCTGTTTGGTATGACCCACCTACCGAGGTAGCAAAGAAAGACCATGTCAAGATTCTGATTTGGACAGAGCTATGGGACAAGCAAATGAGGAAGGTACTACCAAAGGGTAAAGGTGCGAAATGCATGAGTATGCCAAACTGCATCTTTACCGGATTCCGGTCTGAGATCCACGAAGCTGACGCCGTTCTCTTCGAAGTGAGCAACTTGCAAAAGAACTATAACGCGTCAGTGTTTCCGACAGTGCGTTATCCTCGTCAGCATTGGGTGTGGTACCACACAGAGTGTCCTGGCTTCCCGTCTATAAACTTTGAAACATACAGGAGTGTCTTCAACTGGACAATCACCTACAGAGCCGACTCAGATTCGTCGGGAGCTTGGGGATCGCTACACAGAACCTACCAGAGGCTCAAAGTTGAAGGTGTTGACCCCAACAAGGACTACACAGTAGGGAAGACGAAACTTGCAGTCTGGTTCATCAGTAAATGCAACACTCAAGCCAACCGTGTCGCGTATGCAACCGAACTAGTCAAACACATGCACATCGATGTCTTCGGAAGATGCGGTAAGACCGTCTGTGCAAAATGGAACGTCACCTGTATGCCTGGTATCATCAGACAATACAAGTTCTACCTTGCCTTCGAGAACATGATATGCAAAGAATACCTCACCGAGAAGTTTTGGAGGAATGCTCTAGCAAACGACGTCATTCCAGTTGTCATGGGAGCCAATAGATCTGACTACGAGAGGCTAGCACCCCCACACTCCTACATTCACGTGGACGACTTCAAGTCAGCCAAGGAACTAGCAGATTACTTGATGATGCTTGGTCAAGATAAGGAGAAATACAACGCCTACTTTAAGTGGAAGACCCATCCCCCTAAGAACATTCCTTTAGAGGAAGGAATGTGGTGTAATATGTGTAGGGAGCTTCTCAATAGGTGCCCAACTAAAAGGAAACTGTACACAAATTTGAGAGGGTGGTTTGAAGGGGAAAACCATTCAATGTGTGATCCAATGGTAGATGTAAAATTTAAGGAGCTTCAGTTTGAGGACAACCGATTCAAAGTTGCTTCATATGCATAAGCATTCAGAATGAGCATCACTCATTTTTTTGTATTTTTTGTATTTTCTTTTATCAGTTGCCTTTTTGTTTACCATGTGCACATTTTATGGTGTATTTATGTCATTTTAAGTTAACATCTGAAGTGAGACAATGTGAAGTTGACAGAAAAATGAATCGTTCTTTTTTACACGTAGGCTTAGACAGCACAGTGTTGGCCATTCCAGTGAACTATTATTGATTATTCACTGTCTATGGTAGTTGATTTCTGTATATAGGTGGACCACTGTTTATTGGTATATGTATATAAAACCAATAGAATTAAATGAAATTAGCCTTTAGATTTGCTTGATAATATGTTTACTTCTGTGTACACTTTATTAAGGAATATGCAAACGTAGTGATTAGTTATGTGCGTTATCACATTATCATTTTTAGATAGTTTGATAGTTGTATTGTTATTATGTTCAATAAAAATCATACATAATTCAATCTGTGAATTTGTCGTGCTTGTATAGGTTTTCGAGAAAGGAAAACATGTAGTACATTTTGTCTATACCTTCCTTCTTTAACATACCATTGTGATTTTTATTCATTATAGGACCTTACGAAAAATAAATCCAAATATAAACTGGACTGTAGTTAGTTACGGGCTGACCTCCAAGAACATTATACTTTGTTAATTCAATGACCTTGCATACTTTAAGTTTGTCAATTCAATGACCTTGCATACTTTAAGTTTGTCAATTCAATGACCTTGCATACTTTAAGTTTGTTAATTCAATGACCTTGCATACTTTAAGTTTGTGAATTCAATGACCTTGCATACATAAAGTTTGTAAGTTCAATGACATTCCTTACATCAAGCTTTGTTACTTCAATGACCTTGCCTACATAAACGTCATTGAACTAATATGTCCTTGAACAATATAGTTTACAAGTCGTTCAAACTCCCAGTGGTAGAAATGTATTTTGCTACGTATCTATATTGACAGTAAAATATGAATTTTAGCTTCACAATCCCTCTCAAAATAATTTTGCTATATTAAAAAATTACGCTTACATTTAAGGTGTCTGCATAGGGACCTTTGCCCTCCATCTCCACACACGTTCAACTGGTCGAGTAAATATCATAATTATGATAATGATAACCTTCATTGTACATTTATGCCCTATTGGGCTAAGTACAGGCATACAGGTACAATATACATCGTAATGTTCATATGATGACACTGACAGGATTTCTAATACTAATCTAAAACAAACAATGGTTCTAAAACTACTCTAATTCATAGGTTCGGCTTCTCGTCTTTTTGTGATGTTAGAAAAATTTACCTTTGACCTCACTGTTACTTGTTTAGTCGAGCATAACGTTATAATTATAAGACAGAACACACAAGGCTCAATTGTATCGTGTTACATGATCAGTAAAACTGTTTTCAGTCGCTGACTGTCTACCATGAATGTAGGTCTCTGTTGGTTGACCTTTGACCCGTGTGAGTTCGTTGTCACTTGTTCAACTGTTTGATTAAATGTCATTCTAAAACTCTGTACAGACAAGGATCGACTTCGAGTTCATCGTGTTACACGATCTGCAATACTGCCAGTGTATAGTGGGTGGGGTGTCTGTTGGCTGACCTATGACCTCGCTGTCACTTGTTCAACTAGTCGAGCCAAACGTCACGGAATACGTCATGAATATATTAAGACCAGTGGGGAAGGATTGACTTCGATTTCATCGTTTCTACATGATCACAGCCTATATCTTTACAAAAAGACAACAAAAAACTACGCCATGAAAAATAATGCATGTTCTTTTTGGATGTAACAATTTAAGCTACAATCTCACACTACGTACACACTGAACTTTGAAAATGACTAGGAGACGATTTTTTGTTGTAAAACTCTGTGCAGACAAGGATCGACTTCGATTTCATCGAGTTACTAGTACACGATCTGTGATACTGTTTTCAGTCGCTGCCAGTCTATAATGGTGTGTGTTGGTTGACCTTTGACCTCCCTGTTACTTGTTCAACAAGTTGAGCAAAACGTCACGTAAAACTCTGAATAGCTCTAGACAAGCGGGGGAGGATCGACTTCGATTTCATCGTTTTTACAAAATCTCAGACCTTATCTTCACACAAAAAACTACGCCATGAAAAAGAACGCATGTTCTTTTTGGAGGTCAACAATTAGCAGTGATTTAACTGCCATACTACTTTAAAGGCGCACTGAACTTTGAAGACTATGACTAGAGGATTAGATTTCATTGCAAAACTCTGAACTGACAAGGATTGACTTCCATTTTATAGTGTTACAAGATCTGCAATACATTTTTTAGTCGCTGCCAGTCTTTGTGTAGGTGTCTGTTTGGTTGACCTTTGACCGATCTGAGTCGTTGTTACTTGTTCGACTGGTCGGGCAAAATGTCATGTAAAACTCTGAATAGATTAAGACAAGCGAGGGAGGATAGACTTCGAGTTCATCGTTTTTACAAAATCTCAGACTATCTTCACTGAGAATTTCTACGCCATGAATTCTTTAGCTATTACCATTCCATGACTTGCGATGTAAAATGCTACAGCGGTTGAAACAATGACAAATAGCTAAATCAAATTCCCAAATCAAACGCATGAAACGTTGATATTGTCATTTCACCCATGCTTGCATCTATGGCCAAACAAATTGAGTGACAGAATAGAACACAAGCGTATGAGTTAAAGGCCGCCATTTTTTTTTGTATGGATTGACCTTGGTTGCATCACTGGTCCTCTGTGTATGTGTGTACATGTTCATGATCGCCGACAAAATTCTGTGTTAATTCAATAAAATTTGACACTAGATATACATGTACTGTAATTGATCAGATGATTACAACACAGGGGTCGCCATTTTGTTGGCAACAACACAAGCGCATGATTTTGGGTCGCCATTTTGTTGGTAAGGCCTGACCTTCGAGAGCCTCTGTGTATTGTTAAAACGAATTACATGTGCATGATCGCTTGATAATTGATTTAATCAAATCAAACATGTATTCTTTAATGAGCCCTATGTAGATAATCATACTGTCTTCTTATCAACATTTTGATGTAGAAATCACAAAATGTATGTGTGTTATTGTGCATAATGTTTGTAAAGTTTGAGATGTAATGTTTGTTAAAGTTCATTGATGTTTGACCTATGCAAGAGGCCCTGAACCTTGTTTAATTAGGCGTCAGTAATTCTGAAAAAGCTACTTTGTATGCGTAACTGAGTAATTACGCGGTCATTTGGGGCAAGGACTAACGTCAATTATGTCGTATTTCACATTCTTTTAGCCATTTAAACAAAAGATCAGATTTTAGAAGCATCTCGACTGTTGTGGTGCCAGTAAACGTCACACAGTTAAGTCTACCATACATTGTTAATAATTAAGGACGAACACCAAATTACAGCATTCCGGATCTTTAACTTACAAGTGTTCCGATACCTTTTAATGGTCCCTTTTTAATCAGTTACAAATTGAACCTACTATGTAGACTGCATGCATCTGCAGTTGATGTCCGCTTATGATAAACGAAGACTATTTTGAAGACAATTTTGAAGACTATTTTGAAGACTATTTTGAAGACTATTTTGAAGACTATTTTGAAGACTATTTTGAAGACTATTTTGAAGACTATTTTGAAGACTATTTTCAATAAACCACTAAATAAAGATATGTTACAAAATTAAATTTTCGATAATGTCCGAAGGGATGTTCTTATGGTTATGATGGTGAGATTTACTATCGTCAACATCCTTATGATGTATGAAAAATGAAAACTACAGAAAGACTGTTGATTCATATTGTATGTTATTCTCAAAGTGTGCTTGACATGACTTGACGCCCCCCTCCCACGACCATTCCGGTCAATGACCTGGTAATGATAGGTGTTGACAAGTTTTAGTCTTCCCTGTTACATTTGCATGGTGAGGACTCTGTTCTTCAATGTGAATCGTACCCAAAGGACCGATCATTGAAAAATAATGATTAAACATACAAGTTTTGCAATGCCATGAGGAACGATACTTGAAAAAAAAGGAAATTTGACCCTATGTTAAGACGCCCAAGGTAACATAGTTCTGGCATGTGTCATAAGTTGGGCAAGGCATGCGTCATTCGTGCGTCACCTATGTACTTCATTCGTCATTCATATACTTTGTGTATCATGACGCGCGAAAGATACACGTTATGACGTCTGTCGTAGTTTTACAGGTGGTTACAGCAATAACTTTTTTCCCTGAGGCGGTGGAGCGAGCAATGCTATACTAGACCTGTAATGAGTAGCTCAAACGAATCTTTATGAATAAAGAACTTCATTTTGTAAGTTTTATGTGCTTTCTTTTAAAGCATAATGTTACATCATAGATTATGGCGCGTTCATGAATTCACATGTTATACAAATCCAATTTTGTAAACGGTTTAAATTTTGAGGAAATGGGGCCTAAAATGGAGGGGTACATTCGGTTCAACATTCTGCCAATACAAAGGGGGGTCTGTATGGTAATCGTAAAAGACTGTCAGAGGGTAATAGATGACGTGATTTGATCAAATCGAGGTCAATCTTTTGTTCCCGTTCCGACGCAACCTAGTTGCTCGACTGGTTGAACAAGTATTAAACCACTCCCATTTGTCAAAAGGTCAATCTGCAGATTAAATTAAAAATGACATCTAAGTATCCAATAGGGGAAGATGTACCACGCCACACCCGTGGTAGGAGCCACCTCATTGGATGGTTGTCTGGTAATTACTTTAATTGTGTCCTGCCGTTTTAAAGGCTGTCACTGGGTAATACCATTTGTGACAGGAAAAGTGACGCACTCTGAGTGTTCGACAGCACGACTTCAGACCACAAACCTCAACCTCCGATCATCAGTTTTTCAACCATGGATAGGTAAGATACTTTTCTTAGCGTAGGTTTAAACCTTTAAATGGTATATGTGGATTATTTGCATGATGTAACAAAAATATTGTTACTGTTAACAAGTCACGATTACAAATACTGCTATCTATCAATTCAGGTCTCTCGTTGATTAGAACTCATTTTCGCCAACTTCAGAAGCAGCATTTCTCACGAGATAGCTCTAAAATAACGCCTAAAGTTTTAGATGATGCAAAAGTTACTTGTGACGTAGTACTAGTACTAGTGACGTCGGTGTGTTACGCCGAATGGCAGCCATTTTGTATAACCATTGAACTATGTGGATACAGATTTGACTAGAAGTTTTAATAGCAGTTACAAATACTCCAAGAAGAGTGAAAAATTTGCAGTCACTCGAGAATAAGCTGAAACGCATAGTCTTGATGCGTTGTTGCCAGTAGTCTGTTTAAGTCTAGTTAAAGCCACCGAGCAAAAATCTTAGAAAAATGTCTTGTATTGATCCCCAAATTTGTATCGCGTGTTCATGCTACAATATAAGATTGATATGTCAAAGAAAATCGACACAAAACGGGGAGATTTATACTTTAAACCTTGGCTAATTTGGACGAATAAATGGTTCTGTCTACTAGTATTACGTGTACATGTATACTAAAATATGGTATATTTCATATCTTCAGCTTTACAGATGTCACCCCAGACAATGGCCAGCACGTGCTGGTGACAGGCGGGGCAGGGTACGTCGGTTCAACCCTCGTTCCGATCCTGCTACAGGAGGGCTACCTTGTCACCATCTACGACATCTTCAACTTCGGGGTATTCCCACTTCTACCAGTGGCCGGGCATCCCAGGTTGAGGCTCAAGGAGGGTAGCATCACAGATGTCACGACACTGGCAGAGGCCATGGCTGATGTGGACGCCATAGTTCATCTGGCCGCCATTGTGGGTTTCCCTGCCTGTGCTGCCAATCCAGAAAAGGCCATCAAAATCAACAAGGTAAGCAAGCAAACATTCTATCGTGTATTAAAAAACGATGAAATCGAAGTCGATCCTACTTGTCTTAAAGGCACCCAGAGAATTTTATGAGGCTTGAAAACTGGAAATATTCTAGTTGCTGTAATCTTTGTGAAATTGACATCTAATGCCACTGTTTACCACATTTGCGTGCGGATTTCTTATCAAAGATGCTCAAAAGCGGCACAAAAATAAGCTACATGGTGATATTTAAGTTTCACGCGCCTAGTGTAAATAGACCGATACCATAGCCCCACCCACCTCCGTCAAAACGTAGAAATGCAAAATTAAAACATAAAAATGCAAATATTAGACGGACCTGCAGTCAATCTCTCATTGGTCAAACCGCTAATTGTGATAGACAGTCAGTATCAGTCTTTTAGGGCTTGGATTTTCTATCAATTCTCACAACACAACGACGGTATATTTGCTCCTTTAATCTCGATGTGAAATGGTATAGTGTTACTGAAACTTACTATGTGTAGAAATGACTAGAAATTTGAGTTTTTCTAATTCGAGTTTCAAGCCTCATAAAATGCTCTGGGTCCCTTTAACATATTCATGACGTTTTGCTCGACCTAGCTGTTGAACAAGGAACAGCGACGTCAAAGGTCAACCAACACACACTTGTAACCATTACATTTACAGACAGTCAGGGACTAGATTACAGATCGTGTAACTCGATGAAATTGAAGTCGATCCTTGTCTGAACAGAGTTTATGAAAAAGCTCACTTGATAGGGAAGATAGACAAGCAACATACATATCATGTCATAACTAAGCGTTACATTTACGTTATTTTTGTGTTTTTAACCGCTTGAATGTCTGTAAACAGTTGCAGTCAAAGAACAACTTAGTTAAGCGAAATTTGATAGGGATAAAATGATATTTGTTAGACTCGAAAGTTGAGAAGGAATTTAAACAAACAACACACATATTATTTTGTTACCTTTGCGTGAACGTTGTGTTCTAACTTTTTGCATGTCTGTAAAAAGTTGATACATGTGTCAAACAACAACTGAAAGGTAGTTTAACAAACAGTGAACATTGATAAAGATAGAACGACAGTTGTTAGACTCAAAAGTTGAGAAGGAATTTAAACAAACAACACACATTATTTTATTATGTTACATTTGCGTTAAATTTGTGTGTCAACTTTTTATGTGTCTGTAAGCGGTTGCAGCATATGTCAAACATATGTTAAGCATAACAAGTATGTTGAGCAAACTTTGGTAGGGATAAAATGATAGTTAACTAGTTGTCAAAATTGGCAGATGAGAAGGAAGTTATACAAATAACACACATGTTATTTAACTTTTGGTTAACCATACATTTTTGTGCGCTACCTTTTTTTTGAATATGCTGTCTAAAACATCAAGGTAAATTACCAAAAATTGAACGTTGACATTGATAAAAGTTGTATTTGTTAGAATCAAAAATTGAGATGGAAATTAGACAACACAAAAACTTTCTCCCGTGTTTTACCATATAAAAGATAATTTTTGCTTGTCTGGGGACAATTATAGACAACATAGTCAGACAACAAAGTCAATTAGCAAACATTAAACGTTGACAGGAATAAAAGCTATATTTGTTATAATCGGAATAAGGAGGAAAGCTAGACAACACAAAACCTTTCCCCTTTGTGTTACCACATAAAAGCACCAAGACAATTTTTGCGTGTATGTGAACAATTTTAGACAGCATGGTCAGACAACAAGGTCAACTAGCAAACATTAAACGCCGTCAGAGATTTATAAAAAGGCAGTTGTCTAAAGGTTTACATAAAAGTTGGATACATTTTTTCAACATATTGCTTTGTCGTATGAAAATAAGATATGAACTTTTTGTATGTCTGAAATAATTTAAACTACGTGTACACACGTCAGACAAGCAAATTGAATTTTCCTTTTCATAAAACTTTGTTGACTTACCAAAAGCGTTTGAAAAATATTGCCCCAGGGCAGGCACAGGTCATTGACAGCAATGCTTATTGTGTTTTAAACTATAGGAGGGCACAGAGAACATTGTCCGTCTGATGAAGAAAGGCCAGCGCATTGTCTACTCATCCACCGGGTCATGCTACGGAGCGGTTACCGGGATCTGCACCGAGGAGACGCCGATCAGCCCACTGACTCTCTACGGTGAGACCAAGGCCGATGGAGAGAAGGCTGTCATGGCTGCCGGCGGCGTGGCGCTCCGCCTGGCGACTGTCTTCGGAGCTTCACCGAGACTCCGTCTCGACTTGCTCGTCAACGACCTCACCTACAAGGCGCTCAGCGGTCACCACTTCGCCTTGTACCAAGCCTCCTTCCGTCGCACCTTCTTACACATCAAAGACGCGGCCATGGCCTTTGCGTTCTCTCTTAGGAACTACGATAAGATGTCCGGCCAAGCTTATAACGTAGGGTCTGAAACCATGAACTTGACAAAGGCTGAGCTAGCCAAAAAGATCCAGGAGTATATTCCTGAATGTGTGATTACATTGTCAGATGAGGGTGAGGATAAGGATAAGAGGGATTATGAAGTGTCCTATGCTAAGCTCCGTTCGCTGGGGTACAACACAACCCTCACTGTAGATGATGGAATCCGTGAGCTTGTGAAAGTCATGCCTTTTCTGTCAGATAGGGAACTCCGCACATGTAGCAATGTTTAAACCCATGTACACAAAAATGTATCACAATGAAACACACTGTATGGATAAAAAAACTCATTTTTATCGTTTTTGAACAAACAATCCAAGAAATTTCCAAATACTGGTACAGTATTTCATATCATGTTCTATATGGTTTGTGAAACACTGAAATTAGAATCAGAACTGGCAAATATATGTGTATTTTGATACACACATAATAAAATAAACAAATTAAGGTGATATGTTGAAATAGCTTAATAAGCTCACAAGAAGAAGTCATGTAGACAATGGGAAAATTAGCTTAGCTTTTCAAGACTATATATCTTAAAGTTAATTTTGGCAATGGAAATTGAGGCATATAGCTGAATACATAAATTTGTGCTTTAAGTTAAATTGTATGTATCTTATTGATATGATTTAATAAGTTAAATCACAGTTTTCAAATTGTACATTGATTTTGCTTCTGTAAGTTGGCAAACATGATTGTGTTTGGGTACTTAGATATATGTGCAAGTCTAGGCGAATGTATTTAATATGTATTACTAGTACTGTGTATCAAGGGTAAGAAAAATAAAACATCAGAATGAAATTTTCAATACTTGTCTGTGAAAATATATGCCATTGTTAAAGAATTCAAAATGTGGTCGGTGACGTAGGCTGTACCCTGTACAACCCGTCCAATCAGAGAGCACGTAATCTAGGTGACAATCTCCAAGCAGATGTATGTATCCGGCTCAGCTTTCTTGCAACATATAGTACGTCTTTCTTGTAGGGAACATTTTGAATTTTTAGAAAAAGATGAAAACTTAAAAAGTCCAAAGTATATTAAAGAAAGTGAGAAGCAGTACTCCAGTCAGAAGCTCTGAAGAAGGTGTCTGACAGACACCGAAACGTTAGCAGGTGAGAACAATACCTGGTTGTGTATTAAGAATCTCCCATATCCTATATTAAAGAAAGATATAGAAAATAGGTAGATGAAGGTTAGACATCAAGCCAGGTAATACAATGCAAAAATTACCCAAATAACTAGCCTGGATGTCAGACTTCCAATCTTTAAAATATCTATCGTGTTGTGGATATTTTAGAGATTAGGAGTCTGCCATCTAGGCTACCAAATAACTGGATAAAAAGTAGTCCCATAGCCTTTTTGCGGCCATAGGGGCAGTGGGTTGTTATCCACTGTGTCTAGGACACGGTATTGGAAGAGTCTGGCCCTCTCCTTGAACCGCCTTTTACCTCCCCAACCAAAGTCAGGTACCCGTTTTACACCTAGGTAGAGCGAGGAACGTGTTTTCTAAAGGCACAAGATCGGTGACGTGATAGGATTCGAAGCCAGGACCGCTGGGTATTTAATTGGAACTTATCCAGTTGCGTGCGTAACTTTTGTATAATGAATGAATTAATGAAGACCTTTATTGTACACATATACCCACTGGGTTCAGTACAGGTCACAAGTTACAGAAAACGTCACACTTTGCAAATACGTAATATACAATAATAAGCTAGTACTAGTCTAATAATTACATAGATTTGGCTTCTTATGGCTTCTTAGTAGTGGTATAAATGTAGGTACAGATGTGTTGAATAATCAAGGGTTTGTCTAAAGCCTAGCCATTAATATTAGAAATGTAAATGTTTCAAAACGACTGAGCGGTCTCCTTACATCTGCTTAGATAATTACCCACGCATTTTTGAGGTTTACCAGGTGTGAATAACCTATTATTCCATTCAATTTCCGAGAAGGAGAGTAGACTCTACAAGACGTTTTTTTCCTCCTCGAGGCTTTTCTTGATTTATTTGTGTCAAAAGTTCATCCCCACCTGTCCCACTTAAGGAATCCATTGTTGCGCCTCTTTCCGAGAAGGCTCTGTGATATCCACTAGCCGATTTGACCCTTAAGGGAAACCCAAGCAATATTAGGGCCCAAAAATCAGATTTTGAAAGTCAATTTATTTAGTAATTTCTATACATGATTAGTTCAAACTGCACTATCCCAATGTATAGCGACGTCCATCATGCAAGAATACGACGTCGTTGCGATGTGAGAACTCACTGAATTTAGTCGCGAGGGTTTTTGTAGGCTCGCGAAACTAAGGAATAATCGTACGGCACGTTTTGGCACGGTTTCAAAATTATCAAAGTATGAAGTTATTACGCAAATGTGCTAAATAGTGTTAGCAAATGTCACTACCATAAAAATTTCCGCATTTTTTATTATTTCCATATTTTGGCCCTAATATTGATTTGGTTGCCTTTAGATTCCTGATATATGAAAGTGTCGTAAATATCAAAACTCTTGTATTGATTTTGTGTAACATATAATGAATGAATGAAGACCTTTATTGCACATTTCTGCCACACTTGGCTGAGTACAGTTCACAACAAAAGATAATACAAGTACAGTTAGCGGATACAAAAGAATATGACTATCATTAAATAAATTCTACTTCTCCTCGCGTTTCGGTTATAGCAGATATAAAAGAACAGACGTGTTTTTCAATGGGAGGTTTGTCTAGTCGCATTAGAAATATGAATTTTTGAACAGTACTTAAATGTGTGAAGTAGGGAAATAGGTTTTCTACAAGTTTATACAGTTCATTTCTTTCTTTGGTATATAATACACATTCTACCACAAAATGACATTCGTCTTCTACTCTATTCAAAGTACAATGTTTACATAATCGTTGTTCTAGAGGAGTGCGGGTATGTCTTCCCGTTTCAATATGTAGTTTGTGGCAGCTGATTCTTAGTCTTGTGACTGCATTCCTGACCCTCATATTTGAATTACTTAGATATTTTTCTTCATTATAAGTAGTTTTGAATAATCTATATGATCTTAACTTATTTTTGGAAGCCCCACCTTTGTTGTCGTTATGTATTTCTTTCTGAAACGTTTGGAAGCAAATGTCTTTTATCCGCTGGCCAATGGAACTAACAATTTGTAACGTATTTGAATTATATGAAATTGGCATATAATAAAGCTTAATTCCACCAGGGTACATAATTTCACCACCCTAAAAAGATACGTCCAAACAGATCTCCAACCCAACGTCCCTCAGTATAATGCACTCTTGTATATCTAAACTGTGCATACCTGAGGGTGCTGCACTAGAGATATCTCTGAAGCACACTGTTTTTCAAAGTGGCGGATTTATGTAACTTGGCGGATTAATGTTAATGGAGTCTCACATGCAACACAGAACTTATAAGCTAAACGCTCCTATAACAAAGATACAGAGTGAGAGAGACAGAGTTTGACCCTTGCCCTATACAAAAAGCGGCAACAACAGCAAGAAAGAGAGAGAAGGGTAAGAGAGAGAGAGAGAGAGAGAGAGAGAGAGAGAGAGAGAGAGAGAGAGACGTTAATTTTTCCCCAGTTGCGAAAAAAAACATGTTCATTTTCTCTATTGGGAAAGAAAATGCATCACTTGGCATTTGCTTTAAATATGCTAAGTAACGGTTTCGTCGTCAAGATTTAAAAAGAGAAAAACAGTTACTTAATACTCCCATTACTGTTCTAAACTGTTCTAATCTCATATGTTCGATATCTGACTGTTGACATAAGCCAGCTATAATTACATAAGCCGACCCCTGTAGAAAACCAGTCGAACCACATGTCACTTATAATCAGAGAGCTTTTGATCATCGAGACACGCCGATATCACAAAGTGATACACTCTTCCTCCAAATAGATATCGTTTTCGAAGAATATTGCTGATGCAAAGCTTAAGACTGCCGAAAAGTGTGTAAACTCTCTTTCAGCCAACTAGACTGATGCAAAGCGTCGAGCAGGTGAAACATTTATTTGTGAATGAAGAAATTGGTAGGTAATTACTGACCGCCGCTTTCTAGGTCAATTGTGTACAGTCGGGCGTTTAGAGTACATGTACTGCTGCCACATATGCAAGCTAGAAGCACACAAGCGCCTCTTGTGGAGAGTGTGTATACGTACAGTTTGTAACTTCCATAAAAATGAACTGTATATTTAGTTTTTAGGGGGGCAGGGGGGGGGGGCTTTTATTTACGTCACGTATGGTCAAATTGTTTGGTCAAATGGTCAAATTGTCAATACGTATGGTCAAATTGTTTGACATAGAAACTCGTGATGTCCTTTGGAATGGATTACTTTCAAGGCCTGACGCGCCGACATTTCCACAAACAAACAAACAAACAAACAAGCAAACAAATAAGCAAATGAACACATATCATTCAACAGTACAGCATCCCATGAAGATCAGCTAGATGCAATACTAGTATCCCAAGGAAAACATAAACGACGGATCTAAACATGGTCATATAGAAAGGAAAATCAAACTGCATGAAAATACAGATACTTGTACATGATTGGACTTCTTTATTGAATTCTATCAAATTGAATTATGTACAGATTTACATGAAGCTAAGATTTGATGATAGATGGTTAACAGGTTAAACCAAAATAATTAAGAAAAATAATTGTTTTACAACTGACATTCGACAATGAATCTGAAACAATGACAATGAAACAAAAGATCTAAGAACGCAAATCTCTTTTTCATGAATCTTAATCATTCAATGTAACTTAGGCTTGAATTGATTCAGTGGAAACACTTCGATTTCAAATTAAGTTGTTTTGTATCTAATTTGGAGGCAAAACTGAGAATGGGACATTCCAGGCGCGGCGGCCATTTTGTTTTGTAGAGGTAACGTATCCTACCCATGTGCCTCACGTCAGTATGACCTCAAAGGCAAAAAATGGCGAAAATTCGCAAAGCTGCCGCAATAATTGGCGCAATTAGGCCCAGTCCAGTGAGATATCATCTTTTACAATTACAGGTTTGCGTAGCATAACTTTTGTTGGATCCGTTGGCATGTGTGGTGGCCGCCATCTTGAATTGTGACGTCACAGGGTCGCCATCTTGGATGTTACCATTTTATTGGGAGGGGTGCTTTTTGGTCGCTAATGTTGGGTGTGGCCATTTTGAAGGAGGGATGTTTTTTCTTGCTAGTTTCCAAGCAGATGTTCTGAGAAAATAATCATAGCGTTCTCTCTTTTTTTAACAAATAAGCGCACAAATATCACACATTCAACTTAAATAATAAGAAAAATTCAATACCAATTCATATTGATAAAAAGACTCCGTAATCGTAAAAATTAACATAGCAAACCTGAAGTAATGTAGCACAAATACTTAACCCTAGTGTTCAATCCATTTATGATGAACAGATGTAAGATAATAACAGATCTATATGATTTTTTATAACCTCTTGGGGTGGATGCATATCATCATCATGCCACATAGATTCCGACATTTCCCAAACATCTATAATAGCAATGTTGAGATCACCAAGGATTTCTTTAACTAGAAGTAACAACTGGTGCCCATAAAAGTCACTATTTTCCACAACATGCCAAAATTTATCGTGATGAACGGTGTTAGGTGTTCTCCAGATTATCTTTGTTTCCGGATAATCGTTGTGTAAACGTTCTATTGCATGCCGGATTCCGTAAAGACGCGAACGGAACGTTTCTATTGGTTCAGCCATGAAGTGGGCCCATGGACCAATGACAATCACGACATTTGGTCCACCGACAATGCCGTCAATTTCTTCAGCTATGTAATGCATGTCGTAATGGTCACCAAATGGATCCATTGGTGGGATTTGGTTTCGAGGGAAATGGTGAAACGAGAATTGTAATTTTATGTCATGTTTCTCGTCGATTGCTGACAGTGGCTCTGCGCCATGACCTTGTTGTTGTAACTTTAGAAATATCATGAGATATCTCCACCATTGTCTAGTTGTAGAGTCTCCGCGAAAGAAGAGTGTCTTGTTTTGAAGACATTGCACTGCTGAAGGAATGGTACGGAATCTTCGCGCGTAGCATCTTAGCGAAGTCCAAGTTCCGTTGAACCAATAGCCTTCTGACGCGGTCTCTGGCAACCGTGGGCCGCAAGGGGGCAGTATTTTCCCGTGAACTTTCCTCACTTTTCCTGGAGAATAATGACATGGAAAATAAAGAATAAGAAAGTAGCACTTGTAGGTATTTAAATGAAATACAACATCTAACGAATGGCTTCTTTAGATGAAATTGTTTTTGGAGAATAAACTAATTGTCAGCTTGAGTCTCAAGGTGTCTCATTTTATCAGCAGTAGCAAGTAAGTAAATAGTAAGTAAGTAAGTAGGTAAGTAGGTAAGTAAGTAAGTAAGTAAGTAAGTAGCAAACTGCAATACCCCCTCCCCACAAAATTTCCAATTCATAAATTGGTGACTGATACAGTGGACGTTTCCTTAGAAGTTATGAAATGACAAACATTTGGCCAATTTCAGGAGGGTCAATAAAATTATATTTACAATACTAAGATTCCTGTCCGACCATGCATACGAGAACATTGCATAGTCGCCAAATTCATAAATATACATATAAGAAATACATAGCAATGAAGTAGGCCTCATAACAGAATTAAGATATTGCAGCATAAAACATTTGTGTTCAATAGAATGGGAGGGGTCCTAGACTTCTCTTTTTCCTCTAGGCAGCTTTCTGATATTTCTGGATACAATATCTCTATATGTAATATATGTATTAACCAGGGGTCCCAAACCTGCAAGACGTACTCTCCCTCCCAAGAGCCACTAAAAGATCATGACCATGGAATGTCCAGATGGATAGTTCCGCTGCAGTACCATAGAAAGCCGCATGGGCGCCCAAAATAAATCATTTTGAGGTCTCAAGAAGACCTACTCACATATCTAGTATCAAGACAATCCATCCAGGCATTCTTGAGTTACATGTACCGTGTTGACACGCACACACACACACACACACACACACACACACATACACACACACACACACACACACACACACAAACACACACAAACACACACACACACACACATACAAACGTTCACGAAAATATAACCTTCTAGTTGAAAATAATAAAACAGTCCACTATCACGTAAATGTTTTATTCTTCATACTTACGCTTGCCTCGGACTTGAACGCTGACGCCACGTGGCAACTCTTCCGCCAAAGTACGATCTCTGTGATATGGAGTAGAACAAGATAATGATGAATATTGATATTGTTCCATGCATTGTTGCTATAATTTTAACCGTTGATGAATGTATATTCCATTATGATTATTACATGGATGTATATTGTAATTGGTGCATTGAATATAAATTCTATTGTAACTGTTGCAATGATCCATATATTATTGCAACTGCAATACAAATGTATATTCTGTTGTAACTATCACATAAATGTATTTCCTATTGTGATTTTACACTTAATGTTCAGTCCATTGTAACTGTTAAATAGATGTATATTCCATTGTAGATGCTATACAAATGCATATTCCACTGTAACTGTCACGTTTAATGTATATTCCATTGTAACTGTTGCAGAGATGTATATTCCATTGCACCTGTTATATATACATATACCTCCATGAATATAGTTTCATCAGGTTGGTAAGTCACTGAATAAAAAGATGTTTTGTACACAACCAAGTGTTTTATTCAACCGACGTTTCGGTGACCGTATGTCGCCTTCCCCAGTGCAAGTTTGACTGGTTCACTTTGCACTGCAGCATAGGTGTCGCTTTATACAGATGCGGTCCCAAACGTGAAGTATTTACATATATACAGACCGCATCTGTAAACAGCGACACCTATGGCTGCAATGCAAAGTGAACCAGTCAAAATTGTTCTGAGGAAGGTGACAGATGGTCACCAAAAACGTCGGCAGAATCAAATACTTGGTTGTGTACAATGAGTCTTTTTATTTGCCATATTACCTTGGAAACAGCCTCTTCTCCTCTTCAGTTGCCATGTTGTCGTAATGGGCCATCGTTACTTCGTGGTCACGATGGCAGCCACCAATAGAATCACAATGACTTACTCTTGGGCGCTGACAGTAGAAAGTCGCGTTTACGGATGGTCGTGAAAAGTCACAGACATCGCGTAGGGTGATGCTCTTGTTGAAAGTGTTAGAGCAAGGCATCCACTCAGTAAAGTTCTTGTTTTTCTCGTGGAAACGGCACACCATGATACGCCTGACGTGAAAAACGTCTCGGAATCGTTTTAAGAGCTGTAAGGCTTCGCTTGAATGTACCAACTTGACCGCGACTGAGAGCCGGCCAGGAAAACTTAGGAAGAAGCTTGCGAGGTAAGTTCCGTTGCCGTAGTCAGTAACTCTACCGGCGGTGCTAGCCTGTACTGGGGATCGGGTGTACAGCTTCACGCGAATGACATCCCCTCCGTAAGACTTCGGACGGCCTCGGGTATCCATGGCAACGATCTTGATTGACAGCTGACGTCCCACCCGATACATAGACCGAGGGTTGACAACGCTGATGACAAAGTTTTCGGATTTTGTGATCTGTTCCAAATCTATGGAACCGTTCTGAAACTGCCATTGCGATGAAGAAATTCTTATTGGTTGACTCTCGAGTTCGGTACGAATAACGTTAACTGTAGAAAACTGTAGAAAAACGACGTTAACAGTTAGAAGGAAGGTACACGTAATAAAAGAGAAAAAAAAACTTCAGAAATGTTTAATCGCAAGATAATGGTATATACCGACAAAAATAGACAATAGGGCTTTCACTTCAAAGATACAGGGGCCTATGTCCGTTCAAATCGCCCGCCATCTTGGCTAATCAAGCCGAACTTTGACCTAAAATATCGTCACAAAACTGTACTGGAAATTCGATTAATGTTTCTATGACACATTTTGCATTCAATATACAAAGTTCATACAGATATTTCTTTGGGGGTTCTATGTAAGATTTGGGTTACAAAAGAGCAAATATCTAGAACAAAAAATCTTGACCTCAAGTTATTGACAATTATGAGCATTTTTTGACACATTTGCATCATTATTTCGTATTTCCGGCATTTACGAACAGCGTAAAAGCAACCCGAACCAAGGTCCTCTGACTTTTGGTGGTTCTAGAAAATACACATTAGCTAAGTGTATAAAAAAAATCACAGCTTTTCTACACATTGATAAAATTCAATGATGCTGCACATTCAGCCAAATATCGTTATGCAATGCTAAAGTTTAATTCTACTTAGTATGTGAAAAAATAGAAACAAATACTTCGTCCAAGACTTACAATGGGCGCCTTTAAAAAAAAACAATAGAATAGATTACCTGTTGGACGTACATGTACATCATCCCAGTTAAACAGAACACAAGTAGTACGGAAACTGCTGTAGTGAGGGTTGTATTTCTCCCCATTTTACTCAGATGGGATTCGGAGACCTTCCGTCCTGAAAAAAATTGAACAATATGTTAGTAAAGCAGAGGGCGACTTGTTAAGATGCTGATGTAATGTAAATGCAGAAATGTTCGCGGTGGTTTTATGTTTTGCGGCGACCGTTTCACCGCGAACATGAAACCACCGCAAACAGTTACTAGTATGTCCAATACTGTAGCAGTATATGTGACTATAGGCTTCCGTTAACTTTAAACACCGCGAACACTCCATTTTCCCCTTAGCGCGAAATAAAAACCACGCGAACACCCCCCCCCCGTCTTACCTTCCCTCTTACATTGTGATAAATCCAATAAAACAATAAAGTAATAAAGCCATCGCTGTTCGATCAATTTAAAGCGAGCTTGTAGCGTTGATGATTATACCAACACATGATATATGATATATAGCTATACATGAAAAAAACGCATGAAAGACGTTTCGATGCAGACGTAAAATCGGAATGCTCTCTATAACCGATATCTTTGGGCAGAACTCCTTTACATAACGTGTCAAAACTACAAGATGATATTTAGTAGCCTTGTCAAAGGCGTGTGTAATAAGCCTGATGGTGTATTTTTATTTTATTTTCATTATAACAGTTGTTAGTTTAATATATAACAAGCATCATTATATTTCTACATTATAGCAGATTATATGCAGATCAGTATTTAGCTATCTCTTGGGCCACATTTCCAAACCGGGGCCCGGCCGGGCTGTTCGCGGGAACCAAAAATTGTGCCTAAACTATATCAGGAAATATACACAAATTATGCTCATAAATAATCTTTTCAATATCTCTCTAAATAATACCTTTCGCAAAAAGCCCTGGGCCTCTAGAGCCATATACAATTGTTGATCGTGGAGTCGTGTGGCGTAACGGCAGGGTGTTCGGCCCAGAACCAAGAGGTTCCGAGTTCGAATCCCCCTGACGCCACCGATGTTGTGCCCTTGGGAAAGGCACTTTACACGACTTTCCTCACTTCGCCCAGGTGTATAAAAATAAAAATGGGTTTGTTGTTATCTGTACGTGGCACTGTTAATATAAGTTATAAAACTTGAGTGCAGTGCCACGTCGTCCTTGGCAGTCAAAAACCGAAGTAGAAAAAGAAATTGTTGATCATTTAACATATCATTATCATTACAGACGCATGTGCTGTGGTTTTCTTTTGTTATGAAATCGGATATCGGGCACAGACAACTCTGCACTGGGACAAGTCGGACAAGTTAGCTTCACAATTACTCAAACGATAACATGATAAGTGTATTTGCTCGAAAATGATAATTTTATCTATCCTACCGCATGATGAGTGAAATTAGAATTTATGAAACAAAAATGTAGTCCATTCAGCAGCATTACTGTATTTTCGTAAGTCTCAAACGTTAAAAGGCCGTAAAAACATGTTGCGGGCCAGCGACGCCAATTTGTTTGTTATTTTCGTCACTCTTTCACGAGGTCGCTATGCTTATGTTCTGCAATAACAGTGTTTACATAATATCATCACCAAATTGAATGCAAATAAATGTTAAGCAGTTCAATATGTTTTGTTAGTCATAGATTCGAACAGTTCGTAGGTTTTAAAAACGCTCTGAGACAACCGACCTGATCTTGACAGTTTTAAAGTAAACATTGCCGCCGAATGACCTGCAGAGTTTCAAAATCTCTGTAAAATTTGAAACGAAATGTTTGGCAGTTAAACATGTTTTATTTCTTTTACAGATATGAACAATTTTCTGTGCTGTTTGCTGATGACCTGTATTTTTTTCGAGCTTTTTGCCGACTTGTTCCGAGCTTGGTGCCGAGACGTCCCGAATCGCTAGGAGCCGAATTGTCCATGGTGTCATGCAGAATTTTTGTGCGGAACTTTCTTCCATATATATAGGGGGCCGAGTGTCGCCATTTTCTCCACGGGTTCTGTACTGGGCATCCAATAACAAACCCGTTAGATTTGTATATTTGCGACAAAAACTTGAAAGAAACAGACGCTGAGAAGGTAACGTACTTACTCAACGAAGTCCTAACGTCTTGATGAAACAAGGCTTGCGCTGAAGATCCTGACATCGGCCCACAACGTGCATAACACAACGTGATCAACAAGTTGTTTACAGTCTACAATCTCGGGGGGGGGGGGGGGGGATGAGGCTGACAAACCTGCTCAGCAAGGTGAAAGAAGCGGAGTTTATTCCTGAAGCGTTTTAAAAAGGTGTTAAAATCCCCCTCTTAAAACAGGGAAAGACAGACAATAGACGGACTTTAAAACCACACGAGGGGTGAATCAAGGAGGGACACCTCACCACACAGTGTTCACCTTTAATTCGACAAGGAATGCACTAATGGACAATATCACACTAGCTTGGAACGAATGTGGCAGCAAGTATATATTAACAGCAAGAAGAGAGGCTTGTTGAAGTGTTGCTGGGTGCCAGAGTTGAGGAAGAGTCCTCTGACTTGCTCCGTTAATGTTGTGCCATTTATTTATTTGTTTATTTCGATTTACCACATTTTGTGGAAGGATTGACATAACAGGTGAACTATCACCTTTTCAAGATGTCATCCCAGACCGGACTGTAAGATTTGGACCATCGTACACCGGGGCATGCCCCTACTCTTCTTCGAAAGGTGTGGTGGGTTCTTTAACGTGCAAGGGGTGTGCCCCAAACACGGGACCTACATTTAACGTCCTATCCGAGGGACTTACTTAACCCTAGATGGGCTAGGTAGTACTTATTTACACCTGAGTAAAGTGAGGAAAGTCGTGTTAAGTGCCTTTCCCAAGGGCACAACGTCGGGGCGCAAGTTCGGACATGTCTCTGGGCATAACCCGGGATTAGATCCCGGGTCCCATTGTTTGACAGCCGCGCGCTCTACACTTGCGCAACACGACGCCCTTGGAAAAGATACACGACTTCCTCACCTCACCCAAGTGAAAATGAGTAGCTAACTTCAGTTAGGGACGTCCCTCGGCTAGGACTTTAGCTTTTTTTAAGTTTGGTCCTATGTTTGAGGAGAGGCACAACTCAAGCAAGTAAAAGAATCCACCACACTTATCGATAGTGAAAAGAGTAGACGTCGGTCTTACAGGTGCTGTGAGTGGATCAAATAAATCTGTCCGGATATGCAGCTTGTGCTCTTTGGTACAAACCTGATGTGTTAGGGCCCTGTCACACTTGTGGGTATATTCAAGTGCGTGTGAGTTCTGCAGTAAAATTTTTTGAGGGGTTTAAGTAAATTTTGCGTTTAGGAAGTTGTTATCTACTTTGACCCACCGTAGAGCTGAGTTTGGTTATCAAACCAAAGAAATTACTTCTTCGGCTGCAAACTTAACCTAAACCAAAAACATGTTAATACGCAACTCATGCGGGCTTGTATATACGCACAAGTGTGACAGGGCCCTTACACAATGAGCCGGTTTACCGGGTATACAATACAAACACAAACAAAATGGCCGCCCCCTCAGTGGAAATGTCAATTTACGTTATCATCTGTGCTATTTACCCACAATTGAAAAACAACAAACGCCACCGAAAACATAATCAGCATGGGAAAGGCAAATATAAGACTTTTTACCCGGAAACACAATCAGAAACGAATTACTACCATTGTTTGTAAAATGAACAAAATGACTGGTATTTGTAGGTAATAGTTGCCCTCCGGATAGTCATTGTTTCTACCTACGCAAGCAGCAAACTGACGTATGGAAAAATTTTGTTCTATTGTTTCAAGAAAATAGTGCACATCCTCAAATGGGTTAACATATAATTACATTGTTTCGCTCTATTTCCTTGACGTAGTTGTAGTGACTCAGTCGGAAATCGGCATCGTTGGTGGCAATCCTTAACATGTAAGATTGTATAGAAGGGACACACCTTCTTTCAAAAGACTTTTAGTCATCGAATATTTAAAACTTTCTGAGATTTCTGATGTGAAGAATAACGAACATATCCCTATCGTGTTGGATATACATTGGTAGTGTGTTCTATGTTTGTTTGTGTGTGTATTTGTGTGTGTTTGCGCAGCCGTATGTGCATGTGTTTAAATGTACGTTGTACGTTGTACGCTGTATTGTTTTGGATGTGTCTGCCTCTGTGTGTGTACATGTGTGTGTGTGTGTGTGTGTGTGTGTGTGTGTGCGTTTGTGTGTGTGTCTGTTCGTGTGTGTGTGTGTGTGTGTGTGCGTGTTTATCTGTGTGTGTGTTTGTGTTTGTGTGCTTGTGGGTGTATGTGTGTGTGTGTGTGCTTGTGTGTATGTTAGCATGTGTGCTTATATGTCTGTTTACCGGTCCGCTTCCGATTTCAACTGTAACATGGTGGGAAGTATTTTTGGTTCACAGGGTGGACATCGTCGTTTGCCAAAGCGCCCCCTTCCGGCGCCGAACATTCCAGTGGCAGGCGTTCGACCACACACTCTTCGCCATGGCTCAAAGAGGACCTCTACGGTGTTTCCTGGTACTGCAGGTCTATCTCAATCGATCGCTGCGGTACACTTAGCTCAAATTCAAAATAATATTAGACTTAACCATAAAGTCATCTAAATGGCATGTGGTAAAAACTGATATAAAAATGTAATGTTCTTTTGAAAAGGATAGATGCTGGTGACAAGTATTCTAGCATCCTGGAACTCTAGTATGTGGTCGTGGAACCCTAATTCATAACTCAATTTTGAATTGAAGACAGAAAACGCTTCTAGCTCAGTTTGACTGATGCACAAGCAGATATAGAATTCACAACACTCCGTTCTGTAATCTATGATAAATAATCTATAATCTATAATTATGTATGGATGGCACAAAACAATTTTAGCTCTGTTTGACTTGTGCACACGTCTGTCAAGCAGATATAAAAGTCACAACACCCCATAGTATTTCTTCGCACCATGTGCATGATATTGTTATTGATATTGTTTTTTATTGTTTCATATTATCAATTTTATTATCATCATTGTTACGTTTGTTCTTTGTACGTGGCACTGTTAAAATAAGTTATTAAATTGGGTGCATTGCCACCTTGTCATTGTCTCTGTTGAAAATCAAACAAACCAAAACCGAAAGCTTCGCTGCAATATCGCAGAAAGCTGCTAGGTGGCCCATTATCGAACTTAACCTTCATTTTCCCGACCCCTACCCACCTACTTAATACCATTAGCATCCATCTACAACTTCTCGACTTATGCTGGCAACAGACACATACACACACAAACGGCGCCTGAAAAATAGCACTCTTGAAAAATATTGGAAACGTAGGACTATTAATTATGAATGGAATCCTTTCAAATCACGTAGCAGATAAATCCCTTCTCCTATACATCTGGGAAATACGCAGTCACGGCCGCTAAGCAACCTTTGTGGGGGTTTCTTGTCTGTTGATGGTTTGCACGCAATGGGCCAAACACCTTATGTGCTAGCATGGAACCCAGACTTTTGCAAGGACCCACACAGGCCAGCACTTCGGCATCTATAACTTAGCACTATAAGCCAGGCAGTTAGGAACGTGCCAGTGTCATTCTTATATATGTATGTAATATTTGTATATAGTTGTGACGTGTGCAGCATTTTGACTTTTGTAAACAATACATGTAAAACTCGTCAGAATTCAGACGTACATGTACTACCGCAGGCTTTGGCCAGGTTGATTTGACAATAAATTTTAAAAAAATCAGTTCCTACATTTCCCAAAGGAATTTTTCTTAGCCCCCTGGAAGGCCCTTTGGTTGTCAATGGAATTCTGACAGAGATGCAAAATCACCGGGGTGCGTTTAGTTGGTTAGGCGGGGATAGAAGCTTGTAGCGCCGAGGAAACCCAGCCTGCAGCCCCTGGAAAGGCTGGTGACCAGATTAACTGTGCACTGGGAAAACCTAAATTGCTAAAGACCTAAATATACACCAGCCGGAGACCATCTTTTTGAAGCATCCCGGTACAAGGAAGGCAACTAGATGAGCTAGTACTACACTTGGATAGAATACGTAAGTACTGATGTTGTTTCTATTAGTAATTATGGACAGAACGGTATCTAACATTAATTAACATAACTCCGCCAGGGTACATTATTCCGCCACCCTGAAAAGACACGTCCAAACAGATTTCCACAAAACATCGTCCCCCAGTATACACGTAATGCACTCCTGTATATCTAAACTGTGCATATCTGGGGTGGGGTTGGTGCTACACTAGAGATCTCTCAAACCCACTGTTTTTCAAAGTGGCGGATTTATGGAACCTGGCAGATAAATAACGTTAATGGAGTTTAAATCCAGTAAACGTGTTTGTATGCTTTCTATGTATGATAGGATCATATAGTATAAGAACAATATGATCAGTTTTATGTCAATAAGCGTCGACGGCAAGAGTATTAACTAGACAGTAAAATTATTAGAAGGCAAAATATTGTGTTATCAAATGCTGAATGTTTTTGTACAGTTGAAGTTCAGTTTCAGTTTTATTTATTTCTCCGGGGTATGTATGTCACCTATTGGCGGTATAAGGAATAACACAATGTAATCCCCATGAATATTAAACCGTCGGGTTACATAAATCCGCCACTTTGAAAAACAGTGTGTTTGAGAGATCTCTAGTACAGAACCCCCAGGTATGCACAGTTTAGATATACAGGAGTGCATTAAACTGGGAGACGTTGGCTTCGATATCTGTTTGGACGTATCTTTTCAGGGTGGCGGAATTATGTACCTTGTAGAAAATAAGTAGATGTAAAAGAATATCAGAAACTGAATATATTTCTTTTAAGATATCAGAATGTCTATTCAATTGCCAATTTGGCTGGTTTTGAAGTTGTACGTTTCTTTTATATTGAGGTTGTAAGCCTAGGTCATGTCCACGAATAAACAAGTTTGATCAATGTCGAAATATATTTGATTCAGAGCATAGCAAATTTATAATCAAAGGCCCCTATTGCAGGATGTTGTTGCCCTAACTGGAAATATTCTCCAGAATAATAGCTTATCATCCATAATAGCTAAGCATATTTATCCAATTCTATCGCTTCTGAAAAATGCTTATCTTATGCCAGAAGATTACCTGAGTAAATCATATGTTAAACTAGTCCAGTACTCAGGACCAAACCAAGACGGATTACAGCCTTTCAGCAGACGCCCTTTTGTGTCAACTTGATTTAGATACATCAGGGGCTAAATGCTGGGCTTCGGGAGTCCGCAAGTCACTTGAGGAATGTGGTTTTGCCTATGTATGGCATTCACCCCAGAATCTTTTTTTAAATTCTTCTCAGATTATTCCATCCATTCACCAACGTCTGAAAGATATGTATTTCCAACATTTTACAACAGAAATGCGAAACAATAACAAATTACGAACGTACAGATTATTTAAGAATACTTACCACGAGGAGAAATATCTAAACATTACAAACTCTCGACACAAAACAGCAATCACAAAACTTCGGATAAGTTCACACAAACTGAACATTGAAAAGGGCAGACACAACCGCATTCCTCGGCAAGAAAGAATTTGTCAATTTTGTAATTTAGATAGAATTGAGGACGAAAGCCATTTTGTTGTGGAATGTACATTATATAACGATGAGAGAAATATCCTTTATACTTATATACAAAATAAGTTCCCTAGTTTTAAATATATAAACAGCACTGAAAAATTCCTATTTATAATGAAACTGAACAAACCATGTATTACGAGTTCCATATCTACATACATCTACAATTGCCTTATGAAGCGAGAAGAAGTCGAACCTGTAAACAGTAGACAAGTATAGATTAGTCCTATTAGACACAGTAAGATATCTCATTATATTTCGTTATATTATCACCACTGTATGTAGTCCTTTGCTTATCACCATGACCTGTACTTAGCTTGTTTAAGCATAAATGTACAATAAAGGTCTTTCATTCATTCATTCATTCATTAATTTGCCCACAAATCCCTGGTTTTACAGACGTTCATATGGCAAAGCGACATCATATTTGTTTAGAACTGCCCTACTTTAGAATGGGAGGTTTAGATAGTCCCATAGCCTTTTTGATGCCGTAGGGGCAGTGGGTTGTTATCCTCTAGGATATTGCACAGTATTGTTATTCTCCAAGCAGAGGTTTTGGTCGGCTGGGGTAGTAGTGGCCGGGTTTTTTAAACATTGCCTCCCGTAACAGGAGGCAATGTTAAACCCCCCCGGCCACTACTACCCCAGCCGACCAAAACCTCTGCTCGGAGAATACCCTTCTACCACCTTTTACCTCCTTAACAAAAGTCAGGTACTTATATTCTTACACCTGGGTGGGGTGAAAAAAGTCGTGTTTGCCCTTGGTAAAAGTGCCTTTCCCAAGGGCACGACATCGGTGGCACATCAGGGGATTCGAACACGGGACCTCTGGATTCTGGACCAAACACCCTAACCGTCACGATACTAACACGACGCCACAATATAGAATTCTTTTCTTATATTTGAAAATGACCAAAAATTATTTTTTTATCGTTCCGATCTTACAACAGGAGCCTTTAATGAAATAAGCCTGTTGTTTATTTATTTATTTATTTGGGTTCATCACAACGCGAAAGGGAGGGAAAAGTAGGCGCATGCGCACCTTGAACAAGTTGCCCTCCCACGATTCCAATACTGTAAATGCAGAAATGTTCGCCGTGTTTTTATGTTCGCGGTATTCGCGGTGAACTTTTTAACCGCGAACTTAAAACCACCGCGAAAGACCGTTCCATTGTGTGACTGTAGCGCTACTATGGTGTCAAACGCGAACTCAAAACCACCGCGAACACTCCATTTTTTTTATCTATCGCGAAAATTTCTGCATTTACAGTAGCATGCGTCATCATGTTACCTGTACATTGTTACCATCTCCGTGAAGACCGTTGCCACAGGTGCCATACGAACACACCTGTCCTTGTTCTTTCAACACGCCGACAATAACGATAGCGCCTTGACATTTTCAAAGCCTTATGGAAAATGACATTCCCTTAGAAACGTACAAACACAGAGGAGGACAGTATATAACCGGGTACACGCCTATACTAACCAGACACAAAGCCGCGAACTTGGAGCTTACGTACTGTATAAGGTAGGGATATCTTATTTTCGTTGGTTATTCAAAGGCTTTCAATTCAGTCAACCTACCAGGATAAACCATGTGTTTGGTGGTATCAGTTATATTGACAAGTTTTTTTTTTGTTTTTTTTCCACAGGAGTTTCATCTGAAATCATCCGGACAAGAACTACTCAAAGGAGAGGACTGTAAACCGTAATTCGCTTTCCTGTGGATTTTTGAGCTGTGTATCAAGATGGGAGTGTACAGTTATACGTGCTGCAACTTCGAGTACATATGTAGTGTCATCGGGGCATTGCATCTTTTGGAACTGGTAAGCATTTTTCTTGTCTTACAAATTTTAACTGGATAGAACCCAACGAGTGGTAGCGCTGATACTTAGTGAGATCATATGAAATTACAGAATATTGTTTTGCTTTGAAATATGCTTTTGTACCGGCCACGGTACTATGTCTGAAAGTACAGACCAGAAGGCTATAGATACACAAAAATCAAAGGAATGGAAAATTTACTTTTCTCTTTCTCATTTTTTACTTCTTTATGACAAAGATTTATTTTGCAAATTGAGGAAAGATAAAAAATCAACCCTTTCATGAATATGGCTTTTATTTCACATTAAAATCCATGCCACCCGAAAACAAACCACGAAAAACTAAAAGAGAACACAACTAAGTATCGACAAAGGACAAGCAATAGCCATGCCTTTAAGTACCAGACTTTTCAACCTAGGATTGATGTGTTTAAAAATTCGTATTTTCCTAGAACGATCGTAGAGTGGAACTCGTTACAACCAAGTACAGTGGAAGCATCCTCATTAGATAGCTTTAAACAATGCATGCGGTTAGATGTGCGAAGGTTAGACGTGACAGGCCGTTCGGCGTAATATAACCAGCTGCTGCCGCGCCGCGTGCCTGTGAAGCTGGTGTGTTACGCCGAATGGCGGTTATACCGGCTATATAGATACAGATACAGACAGACATGGCTATGGGTTCATTGAACACCTGTTTTCTCCAGCGTTTGGAAAAATCAGCCATAATTATCTTCAACAATTCAAGTAAGATGGGAAATCGTACATAATGTAGTTTGGTAACACCTGTTTTCGTGTTGTCAGTCTAGAGTCTAGACAGTGTTTGTTAGTGACGGTTGTAGATACCACAGCTATTTTATAGTCCCTACTAGACTCTTTGTATTGCTGGTTAAGTTAGCTAAAATCCTCCCACACCATAAGGTGTATAGGGCGGTGCCCATCCCCGTTTCATAGCCCTGGGCCACACTGTGGTGCAGTCACTGCAGCAGGGGGCTAGTCTACTGGCAGTGGAGTGTGTTGAACTTCCATACTGTTTCAGAAGTATGTACCATTTTTATAAAGTCTTTGGTATGACTCAATGCGCCTCTTGTCCAGAGGTGTCCTACCCGGGAGTTGAACTCGGGCCTTCTGGTTCCAAGTAATCAGAACCAGATGTTGTGCGTAACAGAAGCGCAGACCACTACACCACAGGGACACCCCCCTTTGGATTGCTGTGAAAATAGTAAGATAATTGGGCAGCCGGCCATACGCATTCGAACCCCTACAGAGTCTGTCAGAATTCTGTGAGGCTACAAAAGAACAAGAAATAGCCATGCGCCTTCAAGTTCCAGAGTTATCAACCCAAAACTTAGGTGTTCAAAAACTCGTTTTTACCTAGAACTATCATGGTAGAGTGGAACTCGTTGCAATCAAGCACTGTAGGAGCATCCTCAATACTAGGTAGCTTTAAACAACGCTAACAGTTAGATGTGCAATAGCTAGATCGTTCAGTGTAATAGAACCTGCTACAGCCGCGCCGCGTGCCTGCGAAACTGGTCTGTTACACCGAAGGGAGGTTATACCGGCTATACAGCTGCAGATACAGAAAGTCTTCAAAATTACGGGTTTAAAGTAAGCCCCATTCAAAAGGACTAATACGCCCCGGATACATTGGGATGAATATCTTTGTTATCCTCTATTCAAACACATATCTTACTAATGTTTAAACCGTCCACATCCGATCTATAAGACTCTGAATAATTTATAAGTGTTGTTGGCGTTGGGTTCTGTTGTAGGTGATGCAGCCATAACAACTCTCTCCCGCTTTGTAGTAGTACAATCACACATGTCAAAGTCTTCCTTTGTAAAATTTCAGCTTTGTGTCATGTTCTTGTTCGACAATGCGAATCGTCACGCAAGCTGTCAGCGATGAGAAGGTTACTGTTGTTGCATGTAAAGCGGATAATAGATTTATACTAATTACAATAGACAAGTGATGAGATTTTGTTATCGTGGCACGTTCGCAAGTGCGTGCCAATGTTTTATGTGTGTCCTTGATATCCAAGACAACATGGTCTCCTAATATCTTCGTCAACTCCAGATAACGAAACGTGTATCAAAACTTTCATAGAAGCCAGGGATTCTACTGAAATATTTTTGTATTATAGACTTTTGAATGATTCTTTGGAACATGGCGTTTTAAAACCATGTAGCATGAAGCAATTAACGTGTATCGTTTTGCGAAATGTCAGTTAGAGAGATTTGCTTTGATTCCAACACAATTATGAAATGATACTTATCAAATTCTCAACCAGTCCTCTAGTCTTCGTCAGTTTCCGAAAGTGTGACGGGTCAAAGGTTACTGGAAGTCGGTACCGACCCCCATCGCTGTCTAATCTAATCTAATCTAATCTAATCTAATCTAATCTAATCTAATCTAATCTAATCTAATCTAATCTAATCTAATCTAATCTAATCTAATCTAATCTAATCTAGATCTAATCTAGATCTAATCTAATCTTCAATATCATTTTTATGGAAGGTATTGCCAACATATTCATGAACGGGTCAACTGCGGTTGAAAGTCGGCAACGGCTCCCGTCCCTGTTCAATGAAGGTTTTACCAAATGAAATAAAAATGAGCTTTGATTCTGACATAGGGTTCATCGTTTTCTTCCAGTTCTTCGGGTTTGTGGTGTGGGTTCTGCTGGTGGTGTACGCGTACTTCGACCTGTCCCTGGTGTCCGTGCTGGGGGACGCCCAACACTGGGTGGTGCTGGTAGCCGTGACGTGCTGGCTGGTCACTCTCATATTCATCATTACCCACGCCACCGGCCTGTGCAAGAAGTGCGGCTATAACTGGAATCTAGTGGTCAGTATGTCCTTGTTACCTCCGCGAGAAATGGAGGTATTGTTTTTGGTCTGTGTGTTTGTGTGTGTGTGTGTGTGTTTCCAGATATTTGTGGTCAAAATAACTCTAGAACCTCTGGATGGATTATAATGAAATTTGGTATGTGTGTAGGTCAGTATATCTTTGTTGCCTCCGTGAGAATGGAGGTATTGTTTTAGGTCTGTCTGTGTGTGTGTGTGTTTGTGTTCCCAGGTATATGTGGTCAAAATAACTTTAGAAGCTCTGGAAGGATTATGATGAAATTTGGTATGTGTGTAGGTTAGTAAATCCTTGTTACCTCCGTAAGAAACGGAGGTATTGTTTTCGGTCTATCTGTGTGTGTGTGTGTGTGTGTGTGTGTGTGTGTGTTTGTATTTCCAGATATTTGTGCTCAAAATAACTCTAGAACCTCTGGATGGATTATAATGACATTTGGTATGTGTGTAGGTCAGTATATCTTTGTTACCTCCGTGAAAATGGAGGTATTGTTTTCGGTCTGTGTGTGTGTGTGTGTGTGTCTATCTGTATTTCCAGATATTTGTGGTCAAAATAACTCTAGAATCTCTGTATGGATTGTAATGATATTTGGTATGTGGGTAGGTCTTGGAAAAACAAAGGTCAAGGTCGATTTTGGGCCCCCTGGTGCGTGACCTTGGTACTGCAGAAGGAAATCATTTTTGTATCTTTTGTCCTGGATATGCGATGATATTTTCATCAGACCTTTTCATTTGCCAAGATAGAAGGTTATTTGTTTCTTAGAGTAAGTACAAAAGAGGATGTGATGGCGCACTCAAGTTTACAAAATCTATTTTGACTCCACTTCTTATGCCAAATACAAGAACATTTATGGTTGAACAGCACAATTCAAATAGAAGCTATGGATGGACTATTACGTAACGTGACTTGTCGTTACGGTTTTTGGCGGGTCCTCAGAAAGTGCGAAATGGAACGAAATGGAATTAAATTATTAGATTTTGGGCCTGGTATAGGCACTGCAGAGCTAGAGGCATGTTTAATTTTTGACTCATTTTTGTATCTCGTGGACATGTATCTTGCCACTGTTTTTTAACTATATTTTCCTAATGGCTCTTTTTCCACTCCTCTTGCAGGATTTCATCTATTCCCTGATCGCCTTCATTCTGTACTTTGTGGCGGCCATTGTGCAGACGTGGTCTGTTGCCGACCAGTATGCACCCATCTCCGGTTACCATGACTACTGGAGCGATTGGTACATCACCTACTCCATCGCCTGTGTAAGTTACCACATTCAAAAAATAACGGTCATAACGGTATATACATTCAAATTTATATATATATTCAAACTTCGCGGAATACAGTTGCAAAGACCACTAGATATACTTAGCTACTGGTGCATGAACCTACTCCATCGCCTGTGGAAGTTTTCACACATATCCACATTCAAAAAATAACGGTAATAACGGCTTCTAAATTCATATTCAAACCTTGTGGAAAGGAGTTACAAAGACAACTAGATCGAATGGTACATTGTCCATTGCACCACCTGTGCAACTTTCCAAAAACATGTATTCGTATTTAAAAAAAATAACGGTCATAACGGTATCCATATTCAAATAAAGACGCTGTTCAGGTCTGCGTGCAATATTCTTGCACGTCTAAACAAACGGTTCACTCTAAAAGCTATTTGTATGAGTAACGTTATACCAAATCAATACGAAAAAAACATTTTGGTTTTTATATCGGACAATATTGCATGATCATTAATAATATTTTCCCGTCAGTGTATACAACTCCCGGGTGACTGAAATATGGGAACTACGCGTTCGATTAAAGATACTCCATAAATTATTCATTCATAAAAATGCTTCCCCGACAAATCACTGTAAGAAATTATTGATGAGACAATTGTTGGGTCACAAAGAGATAGTTTACACCATAGAAATCACCGTCTTGGTATTTACATTGGGACTCTAATGTTTCTTATTACGTCGGACACTGCATGATGATCTGATTAATTATTTTAATGACATTTAAGACTTTTTGTAAAGAATTACATTTACTTTTATAACTTGAAATATACAACATAAAACCCAAATTTGACTTCTGAAATCTCTTCTTCTGAATGAGCATTATCAAATAAAGGGATAATTTTCCGTACCGAAGCTTAAGTGTATATAGCGACAGAGTTAGACCTCCCCGGTACCTATAGCTACTAGATATACCACCGAGTGAGCGAGGCGACCGGTCCAATAATGGGCATAAACTATGACTTTTTGCTGGCCAATGGTATTAGGGCCTCATAATCAATATCGAATGCGGGTGCCTGATATATTGGAAAACCACTACTTTTTTATATGGTAAATATAGCTAATTTGCAGAACAAAAAGGATTTTTTTCGTAACCATTGACAACTTCAAATTGAATTATGTTGAACGATATTTTCTCCTCTGCACTTAGGCCTTCTCCTGGTTGGTGGCGCTGCTGTACATCATCAACGCGTTCGTGAGCTACATTTATTTCCGCAGCCGCACGGTGGTGTGCTCCATTCACAACCAGGCCCCGCGGAGGAATGACACGCCCATCAAGGCTCTCAGCCACAAGAGGAACAACGAGCCCGAGCACAAGGTAACGGGCAACTCAGTTGACACTTTCGTTTGTGCCCTGTCTTCAATGAATGATCGTGTATGCTTTGTTTGTTTGTTTTTATTGCATATATACCGGTAAACCGCCTCATGGCGTAACACACCAGGTTTGTACTGAAGAGTACAAGTTGCATGTCCGGACAGATTTATTAAATCCACTCACACCGGGAAGGCCCTACTATATGCTTCCCCCTCTGATTTCTTTGTCGTTCTTTTCGTTGTTTCTTTCCGTCATTTCTTTCTTTCTGTCGCTTCTTTCCTTCTTCTTTTTTGTTATTACAGAAAGGCCTCAATTTCTTATTGGCAGGGTTGAAGTTTCGTATAGTTGTTCATAGTTATATTGCATGTTGGCCTAAAAATCCCATTCCTTTGTTTTTCTTTCGTGGATGGTTTCTATGTCTACCTTCCTGTGGTATTGAAGAAACGCCCAGCTTTGGTGAAGGCTTCCTAGGCCTTTCAATTCAGAAAGTAAAAAGAATTATGATTTTTGTTTCCTATTGGACTATTTATGTTTAGCCATACCTAGTATGGCTCAACATATTGTTTTTGTGCATGTTCTTCTTCTTCTTCTTCTTCTCCTCCTGGCATATCTTCAAATCGATTCAACTCCGCCATTTTTTAATCAACCGACCTGAAATTTGGCAAGGATGTAAAGAAGGCAAATACCCTCAGGTGATTTTAAAATTGCTTTGAAACAGGCCTTAAAATCATTTTTATGGAGGTTTTTTGGGGCATTTTTAGGCAATTTTTTATATTTTTGGCTCCTGTGCCCTGGTATTACAAGCAAATGACCTGAAATTCGCTACAAGGGTGCCTTGAACATGTCCCTACAAGACTACAATCACATTTCTGGTGTACATTACTTCAAAATGTTTCGTTTTGGGTACTTTTGGACCCATTTTCAGACCAAAAACGGGTCAAAAGTGCTGTCCCCGTTCCATGTTCTATCTTAGAATCCATGTTCTATCTAAGGTTCCGGGCGTTCCATTTGCTGCTGGCCAAAGAACATGTGTTCTTTTCAGGTTACCTGAGGTCATGTTGCGGGTAAACACGCGAGCCATTGCAGTAAGAAGCTCATGGTGTCTCGCAGAACTTGTAGAGAGAATTGTTTTGCACGGGTGATTTTGGAACAGTCAATTTATGCATCGGGAGGGAGATTGGCAAAGTATGATGCTCTCGCAAATGTTGCCTTCCTACATGCAGTTAATATTTCGATTTGCCCAGGGGTTATTTTGGGACAACCCACTTCTTGCATGGGGAGGAGTATGGCTAAACATGTTGTATTTGCTCAGGGGCAAATGACGGCCTTTCTAGTTAGAAATTGTCTTTGCTTTATCAATTCATAGTTTCTGCTTAAAACCTAGTCGGTACCAGAATTTTTTTCCAGTCACTAACGAAAGGTAGTGAATGCTACCTGAAACGTCTAACCGTTTCCAAAATCTACCCATATTATAGTTGCTTGAGTAATTGTTCTCTGCGGCAGAAATATACATGGTTTACCGCGTCTAACTCAGAATGTCGTCTATTTCAGGACAACTACTACAACCCCAACCCGCAGGAACCCAACAACTCCGGCTACTACTACGGCAAACCTTCCGAGACTCCCCGCAACTACGACAACACCCCACGGGCCCAGGACCAACAGCGCCCGCCCAGCCAGGACCCGCGTCCCCCCAGCCAGGGGTACTACAACAACCAGCCCAACTACGACCCCAAACCGCTCGAGAAACTCAAGAGGGAGAACTCTCGCGATAGCCTGGAAACCGTCATGTTCTCAGACAACCCTTAGGTTATTAGTTGTGGCATTCCCAAACGTGCTCCATTTCAAAACATGTCGTGACGCATGATGGAATGGCATGTTCAGTGACTATGCGAGCATTCCAAAATGTGCTTCATCCCAAAATATAGCCCATCCCAAACGTAGTCCATCCCAAAATGAAGTCCACCCCAAAATGTGTTTCATCCCAAAACGTAGTCCATTTCAAAATGTTTTTCTTCCCAAAACGTAGTCCATTTCAAAATGTTTTTCTTCCCAAAACGTAGTCCATTTCAAAATGTTTTTCTTCCCAAAACGTAGTCCATTTCAAAATTTGCTCCATCCCAAAACGTAGACCGTTTAAAAATGTGCTCCATCCCAAAACGTAGTCCATTTCAAAATGTTTTTCTTCCCAAAACGTAGTCCATTTCAAAATGTGCTCCATCCCAAAACGTAGACCATTTAAAAATGTGCTTCATCCCAAAACGTAATCCATTCTCAAATGTGCTCCATTTTAAAACGCACTCCCTTCCGGCATTCCAAAACGTGATCTATCCCAAAACGTAGTCCATTTCAAAACGTGCCCCATCCCAAAATATTACTGAGGCACATTTTGGAACAACCAAAATATACCTGAAACACGTTTGGAAATATCCCAAAACGCACCACAGTGCTAGTGGCACATTCTGGACTACAATATTAATCATCACAGCCAAATCACTTCACATGACATAATAGTGGCCATAAAGCATCTGCCCTATGTAACGGTTTGCAAGTAGGATGCTAAGCTATTAGTTATGTAACGTTATATATCAAAATTATTTCATCAAATGTGACATCTTTCAAATCGTGTGTTTTCTGTTTTGATATCTTTTTCATCTTTGTACATAGGACATACCTACTTACTCCACATAAGACAAATCCACTTGTACTGATGAAAAAAGGCGTCGAGATAGGCATCATAATGGTTAAGAAAGAGTACAATAATGGTAAATGACAGCAACGGTCTGAGAGCTAAGCAAGTCTGTAGTATGATAATCGAAACTTGGTTTTTCGGTTATTTTACTTCAACCTTAATAATGCTAACTCATATGTGTACAGGTCCGTAAAACTTAATTGTAAGCCTAGATGGGGACTCTATGTCAGTGTTGTGGTCTGTACTACTTACACAACTACAGCTAATACTATAATCCGATTTCACCCAAACACAAAACCAAAGGTCTTGTAATGTATCATTATGATATAGAGTGTATTTTTACAAAACGTATTCCTATTATATTGTCATGGTGATTTATCATAGACAGTGTACCTAGTACAGCAAAGAAGTATACATATCATATCCCTTATGTCAACGGTTGCTGGGCACACGTTGTAGACTTACCCAAGTTATAAGGAGCGTGTATAATACACAACAAATGGTGTCACATACCTGTAACTTATATTAGTGTCAAGATTCCTCTAAAGATGCAGAGACCTAATGTTGTTAACATTTGTGTCTGAAAATATGCAAATGTGGTCATGAAAAACTCTAGGGACACAGGGTGTTTTTAATTGCACTACTTGATGATTTTGTGTAAAATGGATGTAAAAACGTTTATTAAGCAACAGCAGAGAACGAAGCTGAAGACAATGTCTGTAAATTCTATAGCTCTTGCAGACTTCTTTGATAGTATAGGTTAACATTCTTACCTAACTTTCTACGTCCGCTCTTAAACGTCTAGCATTGTGTCCGGCTGCTTTTTGGATCCTATGTATTCTTAACTGTCAGCAAACAATCTCACTTAGGCCACAGCAAGTAAATTTTATGGATGACATCCTCCGCAGACTCCCAAATTAATGAGATAGGGCAACAAAAAAAAGGCGGGCCAAAAAAAAACAAGATTCCTATATTTTCAAATTTTGAGATCATAAGTCTTGTTAAACAAGAATTGAGGCGACGAAATATGATATCATGACCAACAGGTCTTTAATTCCTGTATTCAACCAATGAGGTTTCATATATAATATAAAAAACTCCTTGATTTAATGTATGTAAACATGTCCTTGTAGATGTGTATACATCTCAATAGACTTACTGGAACAAATGCAGAAAAGAGCTTGTTGTACCATCATCTGAAGCAACTACACTGGGAATTCATATGCGATGAAACACCTTGTGTATACAGCTCAATAAATTAGACCCCCCCCCCATTATTTATATAATGTCCTTGCTAGAACAAATGCAGAAAACAGTTTGTTATTATACCATCATGGGCATGAACTACACTGGGTATTCATATGCAATGAAACACCTTAGACTGTCAACATTAAGCTGTTCTTGAAGATGTGTATACAGCTCAATTAACTAGAACAAACGCAGAAAACAGCTTGTCATACCATCATGGGCAGGAACTACACTGGGTATTCATATGCAATGAAACACCTTAGACTGTCAACATTTGCGACATATTTGCCAATTTTTGGCATGTTGACCACCGTCGGAGGGCAATGAAATTTCTTGTTTTTTATTTTCAAATCAGGCGAAGATTAATGAGCGCGCTGATGTCATCCGTAAAAATTACTTGCTGTGGCCTTATATAGGAAACTAAGTGTTCTGTATATATATATATACATGTCACTTTGCACCGAATTCACTTATGTACAGGTCAACAAGAAACTAATAAAATGTCATCGGTGATGTTTTCACTTTAAATCTATCCTCTCATTACTTCTGTATGCAAATTACATGTGATAATCTGTTTACATCCTTTTCTTTGCAAACATTTTGTGGTAAGGAAAACATTATGGAGATCAATTGTATGGCAAGCAAGACTTTAGTCTTCGCTATACATTTTGAATAGGCCTCCTTCAGGTCTCATAGTCACAAAACCCTGCAATGGCCAAGTGAGTAGAGTGTTCGCCTTGCATTCGGTTTGCATTCGGTAGGTTATGAGTTTGATCTCCGGCCCAGTTATACAACATATCAAAGGCTTTAGAAATGGTACTAACTGCACTCTCTGCTTTGCACTCAGTACAGTACTTGGGAACGAGTATGGAAGTTGAATACACATCACTACCACTGCTATAGTCACTGTGATTGTACAAGGTTGTGTGGCCCAAGGACTGCAGAATGGAGATGGGCACTGCCATGTGCCCAATCTGGTGACAGATTGACTGACTCCTTATCTCCATTTTGTTTTGCTCAACTCTGACCACTTAAAAAAAGACCAAAAGGCCTCTTCAAGTTTACAGGCTATATAAATCAGCATCTCTTCTCCTTTTGTAAAAAAAACCCATCAAATGCGCAAGACAAACATGACTCACTAGTGAGGACTAAATGAACCAATATGAGCAGGCCTTGCATGGGTGTACAAAAGCTCCTCTGGAATATCCCGTCCCGTTTAGATAATTTCTGTATAGGTATTATCATTCAAAAGTTGTTTGCTGCAATAAAGTTAAGCGCATCACAGATATGGCTAAAACTGTAAATGAGCTTGAAGGACACCAAGCCAGTGTACTTGTAACCAAACATCCAAAGAACTGACTATAATATATCTTGCACAACTACATGTAGACAAGCAAGGTTGAATTCTTAAATAGAGAGGCCACTTTTATTTTCAAGAGACTGTTCGGAAAAACAAATAGATGGCAAAACATTAAACAAGTTACATGTAAGATGATGTAACTAACAATCACATTTTTTATAGGCACCAACTTTTCTAGATTTAGAGTGAGCACATACACATACGCAACAAGAAATATTTTATGAACTATACTGATATTTTTATCAGGTATTCCTTTAAGGTAAACCATTGACATAACAGCAAGAAAGTATAGCAAGGAATGTAAAAAAATGTAGCTTATACTAAATATAATACATGGCAACTTAGGGACATACCAAAAGAACAATAGAGTCAAAGAAGGGGCCGGGGGCAAAAAACAAGACTCAACTTTTCTCTTTTTCTCTTAAAGTCCCCCTTTTTCTAGTGTCTTACTATCAAGTTTCTTATGCAAATTATCATGAAAAATAACTAAATATGCTGAAAACAACCACCAGAAAATGAGCTGAATACTTCATTTTCACATCAAAAGTGTATTTTTTTTAGTTATAGTGTGCTATACATGAGTAGGCTAGGTGGGCTAAAGCTAAGGTACATATTTACAAAGGACAGTCATAGATGTGGATGGCCCTGTCATCTGACACGGACACAATTTTGGTTCCGTTGGTATTGTACTCTGCACACCAGACCTTGTTGAGGAAAGAAAAATAATTGCAGTTAGTAATTTAAAAAGACTATCTTAGTTTCTAAAAATGCACACTTTTTTTGTACACACATAGAAAAATAATCTCTATTTTTCTTGTTACAAAATGTACACTACAGATGCAGAACACAGTGGACTATAACATTTGCTATGCAAAAAACATTATAGATTAATATGTAATCTGTCATCGAATAACACAATCATATTCACACATTTCACACACACAATATATGGTCATGAATTATATGATGCAGGCATGCCCAGTAGGGTCACTGACCTTTTAAATATGTTAAACAATTGGCAGAAAATTTGGAATATCTATTCCTACCTTGTGACATAACATATCTTACTATGTTCTTTGCAATGCAAAATGTATTTATATGATTATGTACCTGGTCCAGATGGTCAAAGAACGTGTGTGCACACTGTCTCATCCTCCCATCCCACACCTTCACACTCTTGTCTGAGGAACTGGAATAAAAATCAATGTCAAATCAAGTTGTCAAGTTGCTCTACAGGCAACGTACTTCCCATCTGGACTCTGTAGAGTATCACAAATAAAGAAATGATATTTCATACTTCTATGCTTTTTCCATATTCTAAGAGAACACAGACAATCTTCTGAAACCAGCTCAGGGGCGCACCCGGGGTAGCCACACTCTAAAATTCCAAACAATCAACGCTAAAACAGACTCATTTAAATATTCTTTTTTCCCTCGCACCATACCAGAGTGGAACGCCCTGCCTGGCGCGGTTGTTACGACTCCCACCGTTGAGTCTTTCCGCGCCAGGCTGGAGGCCTGCCCGCCTTAGCCCGGGACCTCCCCCCCCCCCACTTTGCCCCTTGCGGGGTTATCTGGGGGCCCAATAAGTCGAAGTTGAAGACCAGCACTGTATTTCAACCATGCAGCTGTTTATTAATCTGGTTTGGTTTGAAGCATACCATATAATGCCTTACCTTGATACAAAGTGAGTGTTGTCTGGTGAGAATGACACGTTCAGTACCCAGGATGCATGTCCGCTTAGGGTATGGGACAGAGATGCGTGCTGCCTGTTAGTAAAAAAACAACAACAACATATCAGTTACATGTTAACATGTAAAGCTACAAGCTAATTGTCAATCCATTTATCCCCCTTCCCCCAATTTTGGGGCACCCTGCCTAAAAATCCAAGCTAAAATCATGCTCACATAAGAGTGCTTCATTGGATCAAGGTTACAGATGAACAAATCCAACTCAACATCAGCAACACAATGTGGAAAACAGATGAAAACAAAATCTGCATGTCATCTTAAAAAGTAACACAGTACAGCCTTATGACAGCAAGGATTGGTACTTACACGTCATAGATCTTGATGTGGCTGTCGTCTGAAGCTGTGACCAGAAGCTGGGAATCTCCGGAGAAGGCCAGCGATCTGATTGGCATAGCGTGACCTGAGACAAGGATTCATTTTGTCATTACATGTAAATTCTGATCTATCGTGCATGTAACATCTACTGACATAATTCCACCAGGGTACATAATTCTGACACCCTTAAAAGCTACGTTCAAACAGATCTTGAACCCAACGTCCCCCGGTATAATGCACATCTGTATATCTAAGCTATGCATACCTGGGGGGGTGCTACTAGATATCTGTATATGTAAACTGTGCATACCTGGGAGGGGGGGTGCTACTAGAGATCCCTCAAACCCACTGATTTTCAAAGTGGCGGATTTATGTAACCAGGTATATTCAATAAATCCATCATTCAGTTGTTCATTCATACATTTGTTCTCTCTTCTGCAATCAATCAATACTTAAAATTGTTGATGTAATCAAATAGAGTTGAACCAAACATAAAACAGTGTAAAATGGCATGTACATGAATGTCTTAATATGGCTCCACCCCTGAGGCTTCGCCAAAAACGTGTTTAAAATTCAAAATACCAACCCTCTAACGTGTGCAGAAGTTTCCCCGTTGTGATGTCAAATATATTGATGATGCCGTCGATGGCTCCACAGGCAACATACTTCCCATCCGGACTCTGTAGAATATCACACATAAAGAAACATTATTGTCTGTTTTGATGTTACAGTATTGACAACAAAAGTGATCACTGACAACCACAAAGACATCCATACAAAACTTGCATAGTTATTATTACCATATAACTTACATGTACAGTAATGTGGTAAACTTGTAATGACTTTGCAATTTCTGCACTTAGAAGAAGAGGCACAAGCTCTAAAGTGCTGAGGTGTGTACATAAATTGTTTTCAGGAACAGTTACAACAGTTTAGGTATGGACCATATGTTTAAGGTACAAAGTTTTTTCCAAACACCTGTTATGTAATCTACACATGAAAGCATTGTAGGGAATAGGTGTACTGGTACACAGTAACACCTAACGTAAATTTCTGGTGCACAGAAAAAAAAAAGGGTGCACAACATAAAATAGAATGTCGACAAAACTTTTTTGAGCTTTGAAAAATTTCAGTGAACCCACACCTATATGTAGATAACTTCAAAATTTTTAAGAAATAGGGGAATACAACAATGGTTTTATACTTTTTCTGACTCTGTCAAGAATATGCTGTATACATTGTACCAGTGTACAATCATTACATTTACATTATGTAACCCTATACTAGCACACCCAGTCAAAAATTACATGTACATTGTAGATTCTAAGTTCACAGCTCCAATTTTGGGTACACAAAAGTGCACATGCACCCAGTATTTTGAGCCCTGAGTTAGTTGAACTTAAAGCAAGGGAAAATAAGGTGTTTGTTATGTGATATTGGCAAACCTACGTAGGCGATGCTGAGAGTGAATTTTCCCCGCGTGTCCAGCGACGTTTCTTTTTTCCCATTCTCCACGTTAAAGATGTTGACTTTCCCGCCGTGGCTGCCGGACGCGATGAATCGTGAGTCCGGGGAGAAGGCGACGGTCCATGCATCAACTACAACCAATAAACACGTCTTTTGTCAATGACAAAAAATACAAAAACACTTGTTAAGTAAATGGTAGATTTTCAATAAGGACAAAAGCATGTTTGAACTGGTAACAACATAACATTTAATTGTGCTAGGTATTATTTTTATGAAAACACAGATGAAAATTTGACTCCAGCCTTGCAAATGTGTTTTATGTGCTGGAGTAAAGTATAGATGTGGCTTTAGTGCACTGCCACGGTAATTTCAGAGTTATAAGACGTGTCTAAGTGGCCATCCCCTGAGTCAGGCTAGCACTTGACCTGATTAGTACCAGTCCAGTACGTCCACCAGGGTTCAGGTATTTTGGACCTGTACCTAATTGATTGTACCCGGTACTGTATCGGTATAGTGTACTGGTACACAGCTCTAGTAACCCCTAGATGATCTTTCAGAGGGTACAAACATTGATAACTGAGTTTTCAAATAGACCAAGACTTAATGAATTAATATGTGCATACATGTATATTATATGTTAGTCAAAACTTAAGAAGGAAGCAAACATTGCTGCCTAAGTTTTCAAAAAGAGCAAGACTTGACTAATCAATATGCGCATATATTATGTGTGAGTCAAAAATTAATGTGGTTAAGGTACCTGGTCCAGCATCCATGCTCCTCATCTGTTTCCCTGTTTCAATATCCCATAACCTTATATGGGCGTCGAGGGAGCTGGAAGCAACCACTAGTGAAAAGGTCAAGGGTCGTACAAAATGGACAAAATCTGTTGCCAAAAATATGAAACTAATATGTAAGTATTCATCCAGCTGCAATTGCAAGCAAGGAATATGCATGTTATGTTAGAAGGCTTACAAAACAATATACCTTTAAGCTAGTTAATCGTATGTATGTCAAACTGTTTCTCGTGACATTCTGTATCTGTATCTATATCTATATAGCAGATATATTCGCCATTCGGAGTAACACACCAGCTTCGCAGGCACGCGGCGCAGCAGCAACTGGTTATAGTACGACGAACGACCTTTTACATTCTACATGTAAAAGAAGCCATGAAAAATTTTTAACTTTCAAAGAGTAAACTAATTGAAAAAAAGGTTATGTTTTACAACAAAATGTCAACAAGAGCTATTCACCACAGCTTTCTTTAAGATTTGTCGATTCTAGGATCTTTGACTTTGCTTCCTAACAGTCCGACATGGATACAATGTGGCAAATACATAATTGTGGACACAAAAACACACCCCAAACAATACCTCCATTACAAAGGTAATGACAGAGTAACACATGTATTTGAACTTGGAGACAGTTGAACGTCAATGTAGAAAGGATACTGGTTCCTTCCTGGTTCATGTCCACAGACACCACACCCAGCTGGTGTCCCTCAAGGGTCCATCTTAGCTCCAACTTTTCATCAACCCTGTTCAAAACAAAGGAACATTAGTGCCCCCTAGTGACAAGTTTGGGTATTGCTGAATGAAAACTTGCTTCATATTTCACTGTTTACAGCCTTTGCCAACTTTGCATAAAGAATAAATGTGAAGAAAATACAGTGTATGTAAACAAAAAAGATTTTCATTTGTGTAAACTCACCATTTCCAGACCTTTACACTATCGTCGACAGACCCCGTGACGATGTTGTCCACGCCATCGGTCTCTGACCGCGCCCACGCACAGCTCCAGATGGCGTCATCGTGGGCTGGAAAACGTTTTTTTATATCATGAGATCAAAACTTTTCTCTGCTATTGTTTTTGGCCGTGTGTGTGAGTGTATGTATGTGCAAGGAGGTTATATGGTATGTGTGTATGTGTGTAAGCGGAAAAGAGTATTTTAAGTAATTAGTCATTTTCATTTGGGACAAATGCTCTCAATATCTAAATAAGTGTACGTGTTGACCTAGTAACTTGACACCCCGGAACTAACTAACGCTTATTCTGTAGCAATTTCAGGTCCAGTTTAAGGTCCAGACCCTCATCCTCAAGACCTGGACCTGAATATGCCAGGCCAGTATCTACTGCTATACATATAGTGGAAAGTAAAGTGTAGACATTACTTACCGTTCTCCTGTTTGAACAGGATGCTATACTGTTGGAGATAATTAAAAGACATAAGCAATCAATACAGGTTACATGAAACATAGTAGTAATCTTATTATAATTGTCTTTCTGACCCTTGTATAAAACTAAAAAATCCAAACAAATGTAAAAAGAAATACTCATATCTAAACTTAAGCACTGCACCAGGCATTCTAAAACTAGTAAAGTAAAAGTAAAACTATGTATTTCCAAGTTGCACTGCAACCCACCACAAAAGAAACAGACAAACACACACTTTGTATTGTCACGGAAACCAACCTGTGAGCTCATGGTTAATATCAACTTTCAATAAGTTAGATTAGAACCGACTGCAGGGGTTTTGCACATGCAATTATGCTCAGCAATCAGTAGAGGTCACTTTTAGCACTGTAGCAGGAGAGGCGAGAAAAATGGTGTTATCTGGAAATACTTAGTAAAAACCTTCAAGCAGCAATGTTTAGGGAAAAAATTAAAAAATTATTCTAACTCAATTCAAGAATTACAAATATGTAATTATGCCGGGAGACAATATTAAAGCACAGCATACTTTACATGTAATAAAACCATCTACACTGTGGCTTGACAGCAAAAAGATTTAAGAACAAGTAGAAAGATCTTAGTAAATCTTAATAAACTGCTATTTTACAATATAGACAATGAGAGATGGCAGACTTCACCCCTTTCATATAAAGTGGAGTTGTTTAATAGCAACAATAGCTTGCTTTTGCATTGTTGAATCATACACTAACTAACCCCAATAGTTTGCCGTGTGGACTTATGTAATGTTGACATGTTTGAAAATTGATATCCAATAGCTTCTCAACAAAAAATGCATATTTCATGGACTAAAATTACTAGCATTGTGTAACGAATAGAGTGTGTATGATAAATCTTATCTCAACAAAATTTGGTCTAACTTTTTTTTTCAATACAATTATATGAAGTAATTGAACAACCAGGGGTTACATACATGTACAAAGTAATACATGTGCTACTGGACGCCGCATAAATTGGTCAAAGTAAGACCGAAACGAAAAAGTCAGGAACACACAGACAGACCAATCTAGGAGGTTAAAAACCTCATTGCACAAACACTCTACAAAGACTACTTCATTGCCATGTCCTTCAAATTTAGAAGAATTAAGAGTTCACTCTACTGTCAGTGGTTGAAATCCCCGTTACATGAGTTATGCTGGGACTATCATGTCAGAACTTTTTTTTTCCAAAATAGGGTGGGGAGGGGGGCAAGAGCAAGTTCCCTGACAACGGAGACGTAACCAGGTTGAAACAGACATTAGCAACAGAAACCATACATCTATTTAGATAATTCATTTACTCAAATCAACCCACGCATACTTTTGAACAAAAATATCACAATCGCCTCTTAACAATACTCGAAAACAAAGAAAAACCAACACGCCAACAAAAATCAGCGTGGATACCCACCATTTTGGATGCCTGTGACCTTTGACCCTTTAGAAATTTGATCCAAAAACGCGGTTTTATGGACTATTTCTGCATATCTTACATCTCTCTTTACACCCAAATCACAGAAAACAATAAAAATGGATATTCGAATCCCTATAAAGAACTGTCGTGTCTTTTTCTTCATATTTTTGTTTTTTCTCAACGTCATGACGTCATATTCAAAATGGCCGCTACGTGTTGGAAAAAGGCGGAAGTGACTGTGTTTGGGGGTGAGTTGTGAACTCAAAAGCGCGTGACAGCCATGGAAAATAACTCTTGCGTCATCTTAAAGTACAAAGACGTACACGGCACCATGAAATTAATATAAATGTCTCTTACAAGGAGGTTATTGTTACAAAACTTTGCCAAAACCGCGACAACTGTTGTCAGACTGCTACCGTGGCCTATATAGCCTTAGTAAGGCCAAGGACTCGTCTCTGAATTTGTGATAATATAAAATTTGTTTGTGCGATGTTTGAGAGCATGGCGTTTAGAAATGACGGAGAAGACACGGTTTTGACTAGATCTTGTAGCTACGATTCTTCCTATGAAATGGTGGACACACCGCCTGCACTGAGAGGCCTTGAGGCAACCAAGGAGGAAACTGAAGAAAATGAGGTAACTACTTGTGTTCCTATCGTTTATCTACATCTACATTGGGTTACCCCCAAATAACCCCTTCAGGGGCAAAGTAGGGGGGGAGTTGAGGTCCCGGGCTAAGGCGGGCAGGCCTCCAGCCTGGCACGGAACGACTCAACGGTGGGAGCCGCCGCAACCGTGCCAGGCAGGGTATTCCACTGTGGGATGGTACGGGGAAAGAAAGAGTGTTTATATGTGTCGGTTCTTGCATGGATGTAAAACTGGTCTTTATATTATGATTCAAACGGTACGACAAATTCAAGTATTATGATCTGTTGAATGTCTATGATTGTATGACTGAATTTGTTTCCTTATCTATACAATAAAAGGGAAAAACATTTAAGCATCATTTAATATAGGTTTTAGATTATAATCACATTAATGTCAGGTCGTTCGGTGTAATCATAACTAGCTGCTGCCGCACCGCCTGTCTGCGAAGCTGGTGTGTTATGCCGAAGGGCGGTTATACTGGTTATATAGATACAGCCAAAACCAATAAATAAGAATAAATAGATACAGATAGCTACGTAGAATGTACCATTTTTGTTATTGAGTGTATTATTCATAAAAAAGAAATCTTCAGTGAGAGTGGCCTTTTGATGAAACTGTACATCTTTAGGAAATTAATTGAATACAGAAGATTTCTTTGTAGCCCAGAATTATGGCATGATTAGATGTAAATTTTAAAGTAGACCAAAACAGATTTAAGATAAGGTCTGTATTACCAATTACAATTCATACAGCATTCAATAAATGTTGTTTTATCTTTATTTGAATTCGCAGGGCCCATCTCAGAGTGTGTGTTGCCAACCACCATTGGACATGACAACGTTCCAGTCAATGCTGGACCCTGATGGTAGACTTGTAAATGAACATGCCCTAAGGAAAGCTGTGTTCAGAGGTATATGAGTCTTTGATCTACAAATTAGTCATAGAGCTGATAGAGGCAAAGGTCACAAAATGTCTATGCTACATACACAGTATATTTTAGATGAGATCTGTAAAGGTAATTATTTTGAACTGTGAAAAGAAGACAAATCTTTAAAGAAAAATTATTAAATCAAGTGACACGACCTAGTATCAAGGTTGAAATTGTCTGGTGTTGAAAATATACCCAGCCAATATTATTGTACCGAAACATTGATTATGTTAGCAAAATACCAGCAAATTTTCTTAAATATGTGCCTCAAAAGGCATATTTCCTTTGACCAAAATGTTAACCATCTTATTTTGATTATTTCTTCATATAGATGCATGGCAAAGAATTCTTTAAGTGTGAACATTATTAGGTATCATCTGTCACTACAAATGTGTATGAATGGCAACCACACATTAAAACTACATGTACATTTTGTATGAAAAAAATAAGTATGATAGTGTAAAAGTGGGGTTCAAGCATTACTTACTGACCAGTCTAACTGGACCTTTTAGCCTTGTGGTTAGTGTGTTGGGTTTGTTCACTGGCGGGCCTGGGTTCGATTCCTGGGAGCCATGAGACTGTATTACTCGCCTCATGTGTTTCAATAGAACTCCATGACAAAGTTAGTCGTGTGATGTTCTAGGAGGAGTTGACCCAACTGTTAGGAAGGACACCTGGCAGTTCATGTTCGGACTGTACCCGTTCCTGTCCACGGCGCGGGAACGGGAAGTTATGAGCGCCGAGCACCACTTCAAGTACCATCAACTCAAGGCCAGGTGGAAAACACTTCTCACTGTAAGGACCTAATACTTGAATGTACAGATACTAGTAGTTTGTTCGCCATATTTAGATACTATCCAAGCAGAGGAGTGGTTCCAGCTGTTTTTGACATATTTTTAGGCGTTTTTGTTGGGCTTTCTACTTTGTCATGTTTGTTTTTTAATCTCAAAAGAGAAAAAAACATGACAAAGTAGAAAGCCTGACAAATATGCCTAAAAACACATTAAAAAAATAGCTGGGATCACTCATCTGCTTGGAAAGTACTTTTTAGATGTTTTGGCAACATTACTAATAGCAAGCTTACTAGTAATAGAACCTCCTTGGTAAGTAGAAAGGGTTGAAACTAATACCATATACAATGTGTTCTTCATTGCGTTTTAAGTCATTTTAGATTACATGTAAGTGTTTGGCAAAACTGATCATCTATGTTTCAGTTGGCAGATGAAAAAAAAAAACCTTGGTAAATAGATTAAGAATTTGTTTTAGTCATCTATCCAGCTATCCAGCAATACATGCATGCATTCATCCATGCATTCAGCCATAGATTGCTTATTTCATCCATTCCTTTCCATTCATTGATCTATTCATTTTTGACCCCATTCATTTATTCACTCACTCGCATGTTCATTCATGCCCACATTGGTATATTCATTCATTCATTTAATAACTCTCATACTTGTTCATTTATTTATCCATTTATTCATTCATTCATCCATCCATCCATCCATCCATTCATCCATTCATTTTATCACTCAAACGTTCATTCATTCATTTATCAAGAAATCAATTAATTAATTCACTTTTGTTCATTACAGGTTTGCGTAGCAAAACCTGTGTTGGTTTTGTTGGGTTTTATGGGGGCCGCCATCTTGTATTTATGACGTCACGGGTCGCCATCTTGTATTTGTGACTTCTTGTCTTTGTGACGTCTCATTCATTTGTTCATTCATCCCTGCATCATTTATTCAGATGAGCAGCCTAGGTAGGACAGAGCAGGAGCAGGGTGTGTCTGCGGAGTACCTGGATGATGACCTTGACTTCAGAGTGGAGTCCTTCACAGGTAAACATCCTGGAATGCACCTGTATCAAGAAGACATGCAGATGTAATCTCCAAGTAGATGTAGAAAGGCAAAATTGAAAAGTTTGTCAAGCTCCTGGTTCTGTAGTGGGGCTTTCTACTCTACAAAACTGGTAGCTTGAGAAATATTACAATTTTTGCCATTCTACATCTAATTGGAAATTAATAATGTATAATATAGTAGTCATATAGTGCAAATACTGATTAAGGCAACATCATTTTAACAGTAATCCCATTTTACATGTACATTATGGTGAACTATGCTTTGACTCTGGATTCAAATCTTCTTCAAAATGCAATTATGTTTGTGTTCTTTATTTCAAGGCCTGAATGTTCACCAAATGCAAACTGAAAAGTCCAGTCTAAAAGTTATTTTAGTCAGTAGATCAACAAATGAATATGCATGTGTTAAAGGTTAGAAAAAAAGCTCAACATACAAAGAAAGTCATATAGAGTAGTCAGTCAAAGATTGGATAGTTTGTCTTACATACAATACAGATTGGAGTACTCGAGTACTAGTATTCAATATTTTGTATTCAGCCTCATGAAAAGAAAAAAACAATAATTCATAGTGCATAATTATTATCTAAATCTCCCACCAATGTTTCCACAGATGATGCAGACATGAAGGTACCAGCCATGGACACCACAAACATCAGTGATGAGACCCAGCAACAGCTCCAATTCCTTGAAATACAAGCACAGGTTATTATGAATATTGATTCAACATTTTAACTTCATCTTTATGAATTTGTTCATGATGAACTTATCAAGATGACTGTGGACTGATAATATCTGGTCTATATGGACAGGTGGTCACTACAGACAGGATTCTTAATGCTTGATGAATGTGTCAATGGGGAAAATTATCTAAGGGCCACCAAAAACAAGTTGCATTGGCCAGGTGGTCCTTATATGTAGAGGTGGTAACTTAAAAAGGTTTGACTGTATTTACTTTCGCATGGACAGAAAGATGTATAAACTTACAGGGCGATATTTTTTGTTTTGTTTTCACAGGTTTTTGCAGGCAGACAACCTATAAACATGAAAGACATTCGGAAAGCTGTGAGAATAATAGACAAAGATGTCCCTCGCACAGACAGAGGGCATGAATATTTCAAGTAAGTCTGTAATGAATTGATGTTTGTTCTTCTTCATACATTGTATTAGACTGCCCACTTGCATGACAACAGTGCCACCTTGCAGGATTATTTGGTATTGCAGGAAAAGTTTTTCTAAGGTGTATTTCTATATTTCAGGGGCAGTGGCAACCCTCACCTATCAATACTCAGGAACATCCTCATTACTTTTGCTGCCTTTCATCCAAGTAAGCCTTTTATCATAATACAATGTATATATATATCATGATGATAGATTAAAAATTAATGAAATATAGTTGTAAAAGTATGAAATATAGTTGTAAAAGAGTTTCACCAATTGTTAGTTCATAAAAGTTTTGTAACTTCATAAAATTTGATGATTGTATGAGACATTGACATTTGTGTAACTGTTCTCTCATACATTTTTTCAATACACTATAGGAAGATGTCTGACTGTTACATTTTTGTACCAATTCTTACACATACATTTGTTGTATTAAGCTATAAGCTGGTAAGCAACCTAGAATGCATTTAAGCATTGAATGCTAGAAAATAATGCAAAGCTATAAATAGTATAATATGCAATAGAAATAAAAGAGTCTTCCTTTTTGCATTCCATGGTGGCGTCCAATTGCTGAGTGGCATGGTTAGCAGACACAAGATCGAAAGGTCATAGGTTCAATTCCTGGCGTTCTCGGCTAGACTTAAGGTTCTTTGAGAAGGCACTCTACTTTTCTCACTCCACCCAGGTGTAAAAATGGGTACCTGACTTCAGCCGGGGATGTAAAATACGGTGAAAGGAGAGAGACGGGCTCTGCCTTCCAATACTCAATAACCCACTGACCCTACCACCTCAAAGGCTAACCACAATTTTACACAGTAACAACCATGTGTCGCCAAGGTGTTTTTTTAAACACCATTACTTGTTGAAATTTTTGCAGAGGTGGGTTATGCCCAGGGAATGAACGACATCTTGAGTCGGTTCCTGGTAGTTCTGGACTCAGAGGTCGCAGCATTCTGGTGCTTTTCCAGCTACATGGAGACCATACAGACTGATTTCATGGAGGAAGGCATGCTTAGGAAACTCAGTAAGGCTAGCAAAAAAATCAGATTCTGTACTTGTGTATATAGCAACAGGTGTAGCAGGCCAGAATGTATCCCTGAGCAGAATGTACCTGGGTATATTCTGGTCTGTTACACAGGACAACAGTGACTGTTAGTGTTCTATAATTAATGCCACTGTCACAGTAACTTTATACTGTCATAAGGACTCTGAAAGTCTTCTAATAGTTAATAGAATGTAAGTTGATGTTACTTTGTAGTACCAATTAATGTGTACATGTATCTGCAATGAAGAATATGTTTTTACCAACATTTGTTTGTAATCAAATGAAACTTCTGTTTTTTAGGGAAGTATGGGCATAGGAAGTGATGAAGTTCGGGGAAATTCCTAACTTTTGAGACTGGACTTTTTTAACAATTCTTTTTTCAAGGACTTAAATGCTCTTTATTGCAATTTAATTATTGTCTAGCTGTCCTTGTACAATGTACATGGGGACTTGGATATACATTATGTAATACTGTGTACTCTTTTTTTCCCAATCCCAGCCTTGGTGAAACAACTGCTAAAAGAACTGGACACTGTGCTATATAACCATCTGGAACAGTGTGATGTAGGAGACATGACTTTCTGTCACAGGTAAGAGAGACTGGCAAGATGTGTGTGAACTAATATTTTGGCAACACCATAGGAGTGGAAACATTTTTGTATCAATATACATAATACAAAATGTTATCATTAATGGCAAAATTCACCCCTGAATACCTTTTTAACCCATCTGTAAATATGCCAACACCTTACACCATTCTTTTAGTATATCTATGTATCCATCTGTCAATTAATGATTTATCTATAAGATAGCAAAGATTTAGTACCTTTATGCTAATAACATATTTACATTGAATAGAAATAATCTGTGTACACAACCAAGTGATTTATTCAACCTACATTTTAGTGACCATCTGTGACCTTCCTCAAGGCAATTCCGACACCTGTTAGCTAAATTGCACTGCAGCAATAGGTGTCGCTGCTTACCTAATTTTTGTACTTTACTTTTGGGACCGCATCTGTAAGCAGCGCCACCTATAGCTGCAGTGCAACATGAGCCAGTCAGAATTGCCCTGAGGAAGGTGACAGACGGTCACCAAAACATTAAGTGAATGAAATACTTAGTTGTGTAACGCAAATACAAAAAGTCTTTGTATTCAGTGATTTACCAACCAGTGTAACTTTATTCAGTGACTTACCAAACTATTCCCAGACATTTTGACATTGTTTTTTCAGGTGGCTTTTGTTAGGTTTCAAGCGTGAGTTCCCGTTTGACGAGGCTCTGCGGCTGTTTGAGATCATCAGTAGTCACCACATGGAGCTGTCCACCCTAGACGTGGAGAGAGTCCGAGACCAGGAGAGGGCGCGGGACTTTCTACGAGAAGGTCAATACATAGATCCTTTTATTTCGTTCCTTCACATCTTCTTCTTTGACTTTGGAATTGACTAAAATTGGCATTTTATGACAATCGTATCCATTTTCTGACATTTTTTTGCAATTGCGCATTTTACAGCTGCTTTGTACGATTTACAGTATGTTTTAATTTTTTTGGGAAACGGACGATTCAATTTACAGTATAGTTGATGAATCTTTTTTTGGAAATGGATGAAAATTGATGCTATGCATGGATGTTATCCATATAATCAAATCAACATGGCCTAAATGGGAAAAACTGTGTGAGACAAAATTTGATACATGTACATAAATCTAGATGTCATTGATATATCCATAGAATAAAGATTGTGGGGTTAATGATAAGTTTTATTTGTCCCCGTGGGGCAAGCGGTAACGCAACCCGCTGCTTCGCCATCTGGATTGAATTCCGTGGATCCTAGGGCTTGTTTTCAATCCTAAAGGTCGACTCCAGCTCGGACATGTTGTAAGGGATTGCATTCGTCATTTGGATGGTGACGTAAAGCCGGCGGCCCTGTGTATGAGGGAGCTTCAGGGGCATAAGCCTCAAGCGTCAAACCTCTGCACGTAAAAGAACCCAACACACTTATCGAGAAGTGTAGGGGTGACTGTGCTTGGCCAAAAACGTGAGCCGTAGCAAAGCCGCATTGCACTACCACTAGCTACTTGAAAAAGCATCATGCTTCACCTCAATTGAGGATGACTGCTTTACTTACTTACTTTTATTTTCTTTCAAACTCAGGTGGACAGAACCGTGTTGTCGGTGCTCCGTTGAACACAGACTTCACGTTTGAGCTGTTTGTGTGTGTGGCCATGCTTCAGAACATCAGGCAACAGCTCCTCAACTGTAGGGACGGCACAGAGATTTTCCAAAGTGTCAGTGGGTCAGTATAGAATTGTTGTTTTTTAGTTTTAAGATTTATTATTCCTAATTTCATTCATAAAAGATCTAAAATTATATTGCAGGACAAAATTCCCTGAGATACATGATACTTGGGTTTCTTAGTTAGTTCACAGTGAAATATTCTTTTGGGTTTGTTTGTCTGTACATATATGTATGTGTACACTGCAGTTTGTATACGTTCTGCCAGAGGGTGCTTATTACTGTCAAGGGGCTGAATATATATCTGTGATATATGTATATAGAAAGTCTGATGTACATCTCTGGTTGCCCTTGTTCTTCTTTGAGTGTCCTTTCAAAATGTTTTTCTGTATCTTTGGAGTTTTATTCCAGATCTAAAGTACCTATCACTTATTAAGTATTAGACAATGATTTAGTCCTCTATATATTCATTCTTGTTATGATCTGAATAACTAGCTAGTTGTTATATATTACACATTAATTTGAATAATTTGTAAAAAAAATATCACTGCGGGAACAAGCTGTGTGTATGCAGTATTAATTGGTCACAATTTGTATGGAAATGTTTAAAACTTCCTAATTACAAAATTTTACTACCTGTGAATGGTTTTCCTTGAATCAGGCATTGCAAGATTACCTATATTTCAACAAAGCAACTCCAGTTTTGAAAATGTATGGGTGATTTGAAAGGCGCTCTTTCATTGGCTGACCAAATTAGTCCACCTCTAATACCTGTGTTGTCTCCCTAGGTTATCAGGGAAGATGGACCTAGCCCACATCCTGAGGAAGGCAGAAACCATCTTCATGTCTTACTGCAGGAAGTCAGTCATCGACTGCTTCCAGATTGTAGAGTAACACTTCCGGGTCAAAGGGCAACATGGCTGTTACAGAAAATGCATTGGGATGGATTACGTCTGTTTCTTAGTTATATTTGTTTTAAATTGCTGTAGTTTATCCCATATTTTCTTTAACACAGTATATATAAGACTAAGAAATGGGTTTTGATTGATCAATATTCCAAGTGAGATTGCTATAATAATTATTTGCTGTTATATATGGGCTGTGATAATGTTCAATGCTAGTGTTCTGGATCAGTCTGTATTTTGTTTTATCCCGTGGGCTTCTACTAGTACTTGTATCCCACAGGCTTACATAGAATAATTTGAACACATTTCACATGCAGCTGTTGAAAATTTGATTACCGGGTTTGGACATTGTAATTGATGTTCTTACAATTTTTCTTTGAGGACACTAAATTTTCTCAACCTCTGGCGCATTTCCCCATGGAAATGTGTGTTTTCTTATATATCATGTTATGACATAAAAAGAGCAAAACACTGCGTGTCGTCCACATCACCCTCGGTACCAGCCCTCCCGAGGGTCGGATCACCCTCAACAGGTTTAAGACTTAATTTACATGCAGTTTTAAGTCCCTTTAAGTTATGTATAACTGACTGAAGTACACTAAATATTTAAGTTGGTCTCTGATAAATTTTGGTGCATTAGGTAAAGAAAAAATAGATTATCATTATGAAAATCTATGAAGATGTTGATATTCTAACATGAAATGTTCTGTGTTTAGGCATGAGATTAGAATGATCTTTGTTATATGTATGTAAATTATTCTGGAAATGTTTACCAGGCAGGATGTATCTATTATCAACTTGGATGTCAAGTGCAAGAAAAGAATGCTAAGTTAAGAAACATAAATTGAGAATATATGATGTACATAATTTAAATTATATGTATGTTTGAGATATAAGCAAATGTTGATACTATTTGTTATATTCATGGATTATTTCAGTGTGGTACTGTGAATTGTTTATATTTTTTGTTAAAACTAAATGCCTTAAGTTTTTAGAAATAGGTGCCTTGCTCTTGATTAAAACTACGTAAAAATTGGGAAGGAAAGATGATTCGTAAAAGGTAATACTTAGAGCATACAGAAAAATGATCATAACTGTTATTTTATGTTTGCCTGGAGTTCAGCCTTAAGCTTGTTAGCTTTTGTCTGCTCCCAACAATTGCTACTCTGCCAATAATTTTAAGGTAAATATTCAAAATGACGTTTAAGCTAACATGGCTAGACTCCAGGCTAAGGCCACACCAATTTATTTTCTTGGTTAACGGAATATAAAAGAAAATAATAAAAAATGCTAGATTGGAAGAACAACATGAAAACAGAATTTCAGAGGAATGTTTTTAATTTGGTGCACACAGTTTCAGGGAGTGAACAGGGTCAGGTGCAAGTTTTCACCCCAGCCTTCTGTTTTCATGATTTTTTGTTGTTGCTGAAATAAAAAAAATCTGTCAACCAAGAAATTAAATTGGTGTGGCCTAATTACAAGTTTTAGTTCGAACTTTACATTATTCTGTCAATTTTGTTTTCAATTATTCACTGATGAGAAGTATACTATTGACAAATGGTATGCAGAAATAAATTATTTTACTTTTTAAGATGTTAAATCATACTTTATGTTTCAAAAATGCTTTGCATGCTATTCAAAGGTCTAGCAGATATGCTTATAATTCAACATTAGGAATCTCTCCAGCATTAAATTTTTGTCATCACAGTTTGCAAACTTCTTAACCATGTCATAATTAATATTAATGGTAATATTAAGATTGTATACTTTCAAAGACTAGGGCTGAATGATAATGTTGAAATTATATAATGTTTAGAACACATTATATAAAGCATATTAAGTATTTGGAATTTTCAGCGTACGTAAAAATGAAGATTAACAATTGAAAAAAGGAGGTACATAATGTGCAAGATATAATAGATGAAAGTTTAATTTTTTCAAAAAGAAATAAAAAGTACTGTAACCTTCGCTATTGTCACTGTTTTTTTAAAATATTTCTTATCAAATACTTGATTTAGATTAGCATAAATTAATGTCAAACATTTGTAGAGTTATTGACACTTAATCATAAGTTAATGGACACAGACCCGTACACATTCAAGAACATAGAATATTAAACATGGCATCATAAACTTCCAGATCACATTTACCTTGATCCACTTACAAAATAGTTTCTAGAATAACTTTTTTCTTTGGATAATTGTTTTTCAATCGATATGACAGATGCAAAACACAGTGTAGGCCTGTCTGCATGTACTATAAGAATACATCGCTATAAGTTCTGGACTATACAGATAGCATACTGTAATTCTTGTTTCTTTCACTGTAACTTTATGTTCACTGTTTTCACGGTCACCTCTGAACTGTGAACTAATCATCACCATGAAAAAACTGTTGTTATTATTCATGATTCCTTCACACATCCGTTCTGTAAATCACTTGCCACCACCCTGAAGTTGAGTTCAGTGAATATGTCCATTTTCATTACACCATGAAATTTTGCTACCGTGAAGATAAAGTGACTTACAGTATATTATCAACTTCCCACAACACATACATGTAGTATCCATAACGTTTACTGTATACATTCAAATACATGTACGTATACCAATCATCAGTAATACATTACATGCAGATCCAAAAGCTTTTCTCTGTATAAACTAGAATCCATCCAAAAAAATAAGTACGTAAACTGAATTCTCTGCAATAAATAAATCTCTTACACCATATTTTTTCTTGATTATCATCTTTGGCAAGTTCGTTCCAGAAACTCGAGACACAGGGACGCTGCTCTTTCCATCTGTAGAAAGTTTGCGGCCGAGAACACTTCGTTCACGTTGTCCTGCGTAAGTTCTAACACCCCCGAATACATGTAGTCTAGCAAAGCCCGCACCCCACTAACCAATGGTGAGGGAAGCTCTACCTCCCGAGCTTCACTGTCATTGCAAAATAAGTTTCTGAAGTATTTTGATTCCGCGACAAGAATACCCTTGTGAGCCGCGAATGTTTGTCGTCCTACGGTTAGGGTGACATCGCACATCTTTCGGTCCCTCCGTTGTTGGTTGAGATGGTTGAGAAGTTGCTCGGCGTAGTTTGACGGTCGGTTTCTCGCGTGAGTGTTCGCCGTACGCGCTACTACTTCCCGATTGGCAGTAACTGTTGTGGAACGTTGGTTAGAAACAGGCTGTTCAAAAGATGTTGCACTACTGCTCTGTACAGTTTCTTGTTGTACAAAATTGTCCCTGCTACGGTGATAGTTGACCTTAGCGCCTCCTTGGTTTAATCTACTTGGAGGCGTGCTCCTAGGAGATGTACTACTCTTAGAGGCACTTGACGAACATTGATACGTGGAGGGAAAATTGTCTTCTCCAGATCTTGATGTTTCGCTGTCGAAAGAACTGTTGCCTTCAAATGAGTTTGCATGAAAAGGTGGCTGTGTCATAGGAACTGTGTTGTAAGAATGAGACATACTTTGCGAAGGAAATATTCTTTGGGAAACAGCAGAATCTTGGTTAATTTCTGACAACGATGGTCCTGGATTGAAGGTTTGTTGGAGTGACTGTGGTTGGAACATTTGTGGGTCGGGAACACTATAGGATGTGGTAGGCACACTGGCTGCAAACGTTTGAGATAGACTGGAATTCAAACCACCCGACTGGCCTTGAAGTTTGTGTGATGCGTTCGAAATCTTCTTCAGAAGAACGGGCAACTGTAGCGTTAGTTGGCCGTCGATCATTTCTGCGCAAGACCGTATACTAGAGTTAGAGTACATCTGGGAAAGTCCGGCATCTTCAGAAATAGCAGACATCATGTGACTCAGGGCGTTTTTACCAGTTGGCTTGTCATTGTACCAGATGGGTTCATCAGCAAATGGGGCTGCAGTACACACGTCTTCTGCCAGGGGGAGCTTCTTGGGCTGCTGGAATAGGAAGTCGCATGAAGGGTGCAGCTTGCTCTTGTACTTTAGAAGAGACTGGATTGGACACAACGGACAACCTAGAAGGAATATCAAATACATGATTAGGAAAAGGTAAAAAATGTCATTTTTGTAGTATATGAGAAAGTTTTCCATTCAGTACATGCAGATGATCGCTCCATGATTTAGCTTATCATTTTCATCTGAAGAGTAGAGTTGACACATACTAACCTGGTATTTCATACACTTTTTCATGCTCTTCTAAACTGGTTGCTTGGCCGCCGTCATTTTTTATTAAATAGGCATACCTGTGAGTGAGTATAAAGGCAAAAATAGGTTTTAATTTAACTTTAAACATGGATCTTTTAGTAAAAATGTTCAATATGTTTCTCAACCTTTAATTTCATATAAATCTTGTATCTAATCTCTTAACAAGTGGCGACAAGTTTGTCCCTGGATAAATAAATAAATGAAATGGAAAGAAACAACTTTCTCTATACAATTAATTCAACTAGTTTTTTTTTTTGTTGGGTGCACCAGTGCACCTATTTCCAAAAATGAATTTTGAGCCCTTCCATATCTATTACAAACATGTACCATTTTCCATCTTGGTTGACAGCAAACCTGACATCATCCTTCATGAGATCTCTCAGCACATGGCCACGTTTCTGCTTCAGTAAAAAGTACAGCAGCTCGAAGAACACCTTCCTCTGCAGACCCTGCGGATTATCTGTGCTCATCACTCCGCACCTGTACAGTCTCTCGGTGTCCTCTGGTGTCATCATTGGGGTGTGGTTAATCTCTCCTAATAAAAAAATGAACAATAATATACACTATTAGCACCACATGCGCACCAAATCTGTGTTTTTAGCACACCTTTGACAGATAAGCCAAAGAGGCTCAGTGGGTGTCTCTCCACCATCATGGTAGGAATTAAGGAATATTGTGCAAAGTGCATTTCTCAATGGCACAACATCAGGGCATGTCCAAATATCGAGCAAGCTTAAGGGAGCTATTGGCTCTGAGCCCAATGCTCAAACACACTGATGACAGCTCTTTCCTAATACTGTAAATGCAGAAATGTTCGCAGTGGTTTTATGTGGTGACTTAAAACCACCGCGAACATTTTTGTCCAATACTGTAACAGTTGTAATTTGTGACTACATAATAGTACTGCCGGGAACTTAAAACCACTACGAACATTCCATATCACGAAATAAAAATCATGCGAACTTAAATGCATTTATACTTACAGTACTATTTTAGAACAAATTCCAGGTTTGAGGTGATACCTGATGTCGTGATACGTAAAAGTCGTGAAACCTCACTGCTAAGCTTTAGCATTTAAGTTTGTGGTGATTTTATTTCACAGTAGGGAGATAAATTCAGAAAATGGAGTGTTTAAGGTTGAAACAATGTGATAGGCGGGCAGATTAGGTTCGTGGTGAAGCTAAACATGAAGACTACAGACCACTGCAAACTTTATTGCATTTTAAGTATTCAATTTAGGATCTTACTAGTAAAAAAACGAACCTTTTCCTGACTCCTTGATCATCTTTAGTTTCTCGTTAAAGGCTTGCTGCGAGCCGGCGAAGTCTCGACTGTGCATGATATCCACACTCGGTACCCTGGACAGCAAGTGGCGATAAATCCCGTAACGTATACCGCTAAACGTCGACCACTTGTACAGCTCGCGGTTCCGCTTGCGTGCATTGCTAAAAAAGAGGGTGAGAACAGCGTCCAATTTTTCCGGAGGCATGTCTTCAAAAGCGGGATTAAGGCCGCTGTCGATCAAGAAGTCGCGGAAGGTGACCACCGCGCTTCTCATGGCCCGCTGCGTGTTTTTGTTGTCATAGTGAATGTCCTGGTACATCGACGCCCCCTGCTGAGGAGAAAGCAAAATTGCAGGTTGACAGTTATAACCAATCATTCTATAGTAAACCACTTCTTTTTACAAGCATTCAAGGTAAGATTTGTATGACGTTTCAAGCAAATTTTGTTGTCATAACTTTACAAGTAATACTCGCAATCAACCCTTCAGCATTGCAATTAGTGATATTCAGGGTGTGAAAATACGACATTGTTGCGTCATTGGAAATTAGCTGCTGATTTGCACAATGCATAGCTACCTTACATCGCCAGTATGTTTTTTAAACACCACTTTTGTTTAGTCTTATTTCTGCACAATCTTTAAGTTACGGTAATGTGTTTACATGGTGAGGGCATAGAGAAGACTGATCACTTTTCCTCTGTCTGTCTATCATCTCTTTCCACTTACGTTCCCTTTCCAGGCTAGGTAAACCAGAAGGCATATAACGTTAAGCGTAATGTACAAAAGGGGAGGGGCATACATTTCATAACAACTTACATGTACGGTGTTTATAGTACTGTACAGCGTATATTTTGGGCCATACTTACATAACATGTGTCTCCTGCATCCCAAACTCTTCTCGGACTTTCTTCAGGCGATGAGAGGAATTCATGGTCACCAGAAACCGCAGAAACGGAGAAATCTGAAGAACTCTGCGGAGAAAACAATTCGGTCTCGTCCTTGGCGGCCATCTTGACTGTACCACTGCCCAAAGATTTAGAGGGGTGTTATTTTACACTTTGCAAAATGAATCTTCGTCAACCCTAAGTGCCTACTGGAGGTATTGCTTTTTATCGGCGGGCCCAAGCATAAGATTCACCGCGCTTCATCGCTAGTTGCCAGAAAAGGGTCAGGTTTCGATAAATAAGATTAATCTTGCAAGTAAGCATCATTCAGCACTAAGGACAGGCACAGTTTACATGTTATTGCGTGGCAACTGAGTAAGAAAAACGGCATTCATACTGTTCATGAACCAATCACGACCTGTGTTACAACGCTGCTAGACGTTTTCGTGAATGTAGATGTACATTATGATTTTGTGCTACGCTAGCCAGACAGTGTGCCCTAACTTAAACGACTTTGTACTTATGCTCTCTTCACAAGTTGTGATGTCAACAAAAATAAGAATTGGATTATATGATATTCTTTCTGTTGACAGTAAGATCGTGATTGTCTATACTCCTCACCTGTAGTACTGAGGATTTTATCTAGCGCACACTAGTACATTATATACATAATTATATTAAGATAAAGTAAAAATCCGTCTTAATTTAGGGAACTTATGTTTGGGCCCCTCCGTTAGGTATGTCTGTGTGTGTGTCTTTGGATATTTCTAGTCTGCCATAACTGCATGGATTGTGATGATACTTGATATATGGGTAGGTCAACATCGATTTTGCCCCCCCCCCCCGTGACTTTTCTTGGTACTGCAGCAGCAGAACTTCCGGTTTTTGCATCTTTTCTCCTAGACAATGAAATTATGATTTTTTGGCAGCAGTGGATTTCCATTATATTCAGCATGCAGGTAACCTAGACATATGTACACAATAAGATACAAGGATTTAATTTGCATAATCAACGACACAATTTGATAATTCAGTATTTTACATATATCAGAATAAGGCCACAGCAAGTAATTTTTATGGATGACATCAGTGGGCTCATTAATTTTCACCTGATTTTGAAATAAAAAACAAGAAATTTCATTGCCCTCCGACGGTGATCAACATGCCAAAAAATGGGCAAATATGTCGTAAACGTTGACAGTCTAAGGTGTTTCATTGCATATGAATACCCAGTGTAGTTCCTGCCCATGATGGTATGACAAGCTGTTTTCTGCGTTTGTTCTAGTTAATTGAACTGTATACACATCTTCAAGAACAGTTTAATGTTGACAGTCTAAAGGTGTTTCGTTGCATATGAATACCCAGTGTGGTTCCTGCCCATGATGGTATAATAACAAGCTGTTTTCTGCATTTGTTCTAGCAAGGACATTATATAAATAATGGGGGGAGGGGGAGTTTCTAGTTAATTGAGCTGTATACACAAGGCATTTCATCGCATATGAATACCAGTGTAGTTGCTTCAGATGATGGTACAACAAGCTCTTTTCTGCATTTGTTGTAGTTAGTCTATTGAGATGTAACGTTATACACATATACAAGGACATGTTTACTGTTGAATCAAGGAGGCTTTATATTATATATGAAACCTCATTGGTTGAATACAGGAATAAAAGATCTGTTGGTCATGATATCATATTTCGTCGCCTCAATTCTTATTTAACAAGATTTATGATATCAACATTTTAAAATATATGAATCTTGTTTTTTTTGGCCCGCCTTGTTTTTTTTCCGCCCTATCTCATTAATTTTGGAGTCTGCGGAGGATGTCATCTATAAAATTTACTTGCTATGGCCTAAGCACAATATCTTTAACAGATGCACATAGCATGTTGACTGATGACATTCAAAAACAAGTAACATACATCGTCATTTGTAACAGTATACAGTACATGTATATTTGATTTAAGTACATTGTATCTGAAAATATACAACACACTATAGTCAGTGGTACAATTTAGGTAACAAGGATACGACACATGCATATATCTATACATAATCATCACACATTATGTAACGTTACATGTATACATGTATCTAACATATGAATTTAAGATATTCAACATGCTAATAAAGTGAAAAAGTTGACAGGGTGGAAAAATTATGCTTTTTGAATCTTTCTTTGAACTCACCCTTTGACGTTGTAGCAGATTGTAGCAGATTGTAGCAGATAATATTTTCAAAACACAAAGCACAAAAAGGGTCTTGAATAATTCATGAGCACTCTCCAGTTAATATACATATTTATATACATGATGTTAGAGACAACAGTGCAACATTTTGTCACTGCTACTGTCTTTGACTGATTAAATTAATGAAAATAACCATGCAGAAACTTGGACGGTTACATGTCAGCTTTAAAACAGATTCAATAGGACCTACACAAAGTAAGTAATCTGCACAGAATTGCAGAACATATCTTGGACACAACATGCTACTCTCAAAACTATCTATGGAAATCTACTCTCAAAACAATCTATAGAAATCTTCCATGGCTGTCTCAAAAGCTCACCCACAATCAGGTAAAATTTGATTGTCATTGCTGTCAAGCCAAGCAGGAAATTAAGTTTCATCTGTTCTCCTCTGGAAACCAAGAGGCTGAGTGCATCGCAGAAGTCTGACTTTTACTGACACTTTAGTTAGAGACACTGGAATAGAATATGAAAACTTAGAACAAGCAATGCTTGACAGAGCTATGTAGAGTGAAATACAAATGTATGTCTAGCTTGGTCCCCACTGATACAGGTGGATTTTATATAATAGATGGATAGATTTTAGATAGTTTCAGATGTTTAGTGGAGAGATATGACATCTTGAAGGCACAATAGACCTTTCTCACGCAGCGGACATGATAGAATGAAAACGAGGCCATTGTGGCAAACAATTGACCGATCATAACTGTCAATCACAATTAGCGGTTCAGCCAATGATTACCTGATAATTAGAGAATCAGCCAATGAGGAAGTGGCTACAAGACCGTCAAATATTTGCATTTCTATGTTTTTATTTTGCATTTCTACGCTCTGACAGAGGAGGGCGGAGACTATGGGATCGGTCAACAAAGCTCTAAATTGCTGCATCTTTTTTTGCATTTCATTAGTTGAAATACTGATACTTGGATATCATATTTTAAAACTTAATGTGATTTAGGAGGAAAACTAGATCTGTACATTACTTTTGCTTCTTTGCCTCATTGGCCTCGTCTTCATTCTATCATGTCCGCGGCGTGAGAAAGGTGTATATAATGGTCCCTATTTGCTAATTGTGAGTTTTTGGTCATCAGACATCTGCAGTGTTTGACACTTACAAAAAGTTGACACCTGAATACAAACCTTAAATATACGTTAGGATACTAAGCAATTCCTTTATCTTTCAGACTGCTGTGCATTTTTCTCAGAAAATCCAAATAAGTCTACTTGTGAGTACTTCAAAAATTATATAATAGTCAAATTAAAGACTTGAAACTGACATTTGCAAGCACATGCATATAATGTTACCTTCACATGGTCTAGCCAAACAAACTACTCTTACTCCAACAGATTCATATATATGGTGACCAGCCCCACCAGCTCTGTCCTGCCACTTGCTACATTATGTGCTTGAAAACCACAGAATATCTGCTACTTTTCCAGTAACCATGGTGACAGCCATTTGGTCCAGGTCATTGACCTTATTTGTTTGGTGAGGAAGAAGAAACTGAGCAAAAATAGTATGTTTCCCTATCATGAAGGTAAACATAATAGATGAGTGTGTCTCAACATCTCAACAAAACCTTTCACTGAATGGTACAGTCTGCCCCTTTGGATGGTGCCACTTGTGGCATAGGGGGGAGCATTTGTGGTGGCGGCTCTTGGTACATTCCGTCCAGGTAAATCCTCAGGATGTTCAGATAGATTTCACCGTGTTTGGCAGAATCGTACGCCATGGACTCCTCCGCGTAGGCCGCAGGGGGTCGGTTTGACCACGCGCTCATGATCTTGATGGCGACAGTCTCCGCAAAGATGACATTGGCACCTGTTGGGTTAAAGGAAGGAATGAATGAATGAGCAATCAAATAATGAAATCAACATGTAAGGATTGATACGGCCACACATCTAAAACTTGAGGACAAGCTCATTTTCACATGAACTTGATGAGGACTGTCTCCACAAGGATGACCTTGACACCTGTTCCAAGAGGACTTTGCAAGAGAGTGAGTTCGAAAACTGTAAATGCAGAAATGTTTGCGGTGGTTTTATGTTCGCAGTTTTTGTGGTGAACTCTTCAGCGTGAACTTAAAACCACTGCAAAACTTTTTTGCCAACAATGACTGTAGCGCAGTACTATTACAATGTACCTGTAAATACTGTACATACATGTAATGATCATTTTCCTTCTCTGTCACCACCAATGGAAGAATAGGAAAAGGAAAAGGAAAGTGATCTCGAACCAGTTTAGCTCAAATAAACTCAATGAACAGATGAGCTAATCTTCCACTGGTCGTGACAGAGAAGACAGATGCTATATACAGTATTTACAGGTTCATTGTACCGGGGAAATTCCCTTAGCTCTTTTCGACAAGCACAAGGAACAGTGGACCACTGTTTAACGTCCAGTCCTAAGGACTGCGACCCTTTCCGATAGCGTGCATGTCAGGTGAGCGACACAGCCGGGATCGAACCCTGGGCTTCTAGTTCTAGAGGCAAGATCGCTAACCACTGGACTACGCATGCTACCAAAGAGCTCTTCAGTAAGCTAAATTGAACTGTTATCACCCATGCCACTACATACACTCCACACGCACCTGCAGCATTGAGCCATGCCAGTGCTCGCTGCATCGTCTGTCCCACAGTTTCAAACTGCGGAAAGCTCATCATTCCGCCCTGCGAGATCTGGGCGGGAACGAACGTCTTGATGCTGAGCTGTATCGGGCGCGGCGGCGCGACGGCGCCCTGGAGCGGCTTGAGGAAGATGAGGCGCATGATGCGGACGTACATGGTGGCCATGTTGCCGGAGTCGACAAACGAGGACTTCTGACTGTCAATGGCCATCTGACCTGTAGGTGGAAAATGATTAAGTCTACTGTGACAGTCATACAACTTGTGGTGTTGGGATGTTCTGCCCATGAAAAAGGTACTTTATACTAGTATACTACTTTATACTAGTGTACTAAGTAGTCTACTT